>NC_045426.1:57704311-58018339 GCF_902635505.1 Sarcophilus harrisii | reverse complement strand
TTACAAAGAAGCTTAAGGTCTATAGGATTATTTTAAAAAATATACAGAATCATAGAATTTGAGAACTGAAGGGGATGTAAGAGATCATCTATTCCAACTCATATCTCTAAGGAATACCATCTCTTGTGTATACATGACAGGTGGTTGTCCAGTCTCTGCTTGAAGGTTTCTAAGTTGGGGGACCCACCACCTCTTAATACATCCCAATTCCACTCATTCTTAGAAATATAAATGCTGCAACTTACTCTAGCCCCAGGCATTTAAATTCTTGCCAGTCTACAAAAATTGATGCAATCTTTTTTTTTTCTTCTTCTCTGGAACATATCTATCTATTGTATGAAATGAAGAAAACCTATAATGTGACATTTCAGGGTAGTATGGTATAATGATGGGGTCTCTGAATGAGAAGACTTGGGTGCTAATAAGAGATCTGTCATTGATCAATTGTGTGATTTTGGGAATAATAGTTTACTTTTCTGAGTCTCAGGTGCTTGGGAATAATATGGGATTAAATATGGGATCAAATGAGAATAATAATGATTCCCCTACCTTGGGAGATTATGGTTGGCTGTCTAATGTTTGTGAAAGGGTTAAAACAATTTTTAAAAGATTAATTATAGACAACTTTACAATTGATTACAACATATGAAAGTGTTTTGAAAAAAGTACAAAGCTCTATGCAAATGCAAGGCTTATCTATTTGACAGCTGGTCAACATTCAAATAAAAATAAAACAATAAAATAGATAATTTTAGTGGAGACAAAAGGCAACATAATATAGTGGAAATTCAGTAAACTGAATTTGGAATCAAAGGAAGTGAGTTTGAATCTCAGTTTACTTACTACCCAAGAAACTGTTGGATCTGCCATCTAAGATTTCTTAGCCTCAATTTCCTCCTCTGTAAAGGGAAGGAGTTAGTTTAATCAATCTCAAAAGTCCCTTGCATCTCTAGCTTTCTATGCTCCTTTGTGCTCTAAGGTCCTTCCCAGCTCTAAATCCTATGATATGATGACAGGAGACTTGTTCTTAACTTATCTGGTGAGCCAGGTAGCTTTCTGGAACCATAGCTAGTAGAGTGGACTTTGCTCTCAACCCTGGGCTCACCTTACAAGGGACCAGAGGAAAGAGCCCAAGGGTCTGTGTAAATAGAGAAGGATAAACATATTGGAAGAGAAAGGAGCAGCCTCAACAAATAAGTGGAAGGCCTTCAGGATTCAGTTAAGGAAGTTGGGGTGATAGAACCAAAAGAGACTAATACATGAGTCTAAGGTAGAGTTTGTTATAGACAAGATAGTGCAGAGTGGCACAGATCCAGGGCAGAAAAGGAGGAGACAAAAAATACAAGGGGCTATAGCTATCAACTTAAAATTTTGAGTCCAGCTTTCTAAGAGATGAAGGGATAAAGCAACAGAGTGCCATTGAGGAAAGAGCCCTCACTCTAGTGTATGGGGCTTTCAAATGCTTTCTGATATTTATTGTCCATGTAATCTTGGCCAAGTCATTTAACTTGTAAAATCAAGGGAATCACAGTTAATGATACCCAACTAAATGCCCTTTTGGTTCCAACATTTGATATTCTAAGATTTCTCCTGGCTCTAATGTTTTATGTTCCAGGTTCCCTCTTCCTTTATTATTATTTGTCTGAAGTTCCTTTTTTGTTGTGTTTTGTATGTAGGCTTATGTTCTGAAAAGGAATGGTTTGCATTTTTTTTAAACTCTAGACCAACTGATGCATGCATGTGTTGTTGTCTCTTATCGATATATCTGTTTTAAGAAATCACATATAGAGCAGCTGATGTCTGCAACGGAAGAACAATTAGTTCAAGGTTCACAATTCTAGGTATGTGTTTATTGAGAGAGATAATCACTTCTTGACCTATAATTTCTCTAGAATATGGCCTATTCCACAGTGGCTATGGCTGGCAAGGTGGAGGGGAGATGGGTGATAGGTGATGGCTAGTCTAGACTGCAAGCTGCTTTGACATGTTTTGAGGCAATTAAAAGTAAGTAGGAGGTTAGGCTTGTCTTTCCACTCCCGGCACTTAGCACAGTGCCTGGCACATAGTAGATGCTTAATAAATGCTTGCTGATTGATTGAAGCAGTCAGGGTTAAATCCCCAACCACACAGAGCCAGATAGAAATTTGATTTTCACATTATTCTATTTTGGTACTCTATGTTCCAGACAAACAAGATTATTACCTGGTCCCTTTTCTCTCCCTGTTCTCTCCTGCTTTCCCGCCTCCCTGCAAATATTCAGGTCTGGAAATTCCCTCCTCACTTCTGCCAAATCCTGGCAATTTGGGTGCCAGCTCCTCCATGAAGCCCTCCCAGAACCCCCCAAGTATAAGTAATTGCCCCCTTCTTCAGATTCTCCCAGAGCACAACTGCGTGGTCTTCCTTTTTGTTTCTCTCTCACTTCGCTTTACATTATCAATAAATTATTCAGGGCTTACTAAATACCTACTATGTGCCAGGGACTATACTAGTCTCTGGGAATACAAATGTAAAAAAAAAAGGAACTGCTCCTTATTCTCAGGGAGCTTAGATTATATTGGAAGAGATGCCATGTACATATATCACTATATGCAAAAGAAATTTAAAGTAGTTAGACAGGAACAGAACGAGCATTTATTAAGTGCCAAGTGAAGACAGCTAAGGGGTGCAGCGGATAGAGTTTCTGGCTTGGAGTCAGGAATCTGACCTCAAATGTGACCCGCGGCAAGTCCCAAACCCTGTTTGCCTCAGTTTCCTCATCTGTAAAATGAGCTGGTGAAGGAAATACAAACCACTGCAGTATCTTTGCCAAGAAAACTCCAAATGGTGTCACAAAGAGTCAGACATGACTGAAAAGATTAAATGACATATGCCAAATAATAATCACAATAACTAATACATAGCACTTATTATATGCCAGGCACGAGGCTAAGTGCTTTACAATCATCATCTCATTTGATCCTCACAACAAGATGGGTGCTATTGTTATCCCCATTTTACAGATGAGGAAACTGAGCCAGACAGCAGAAAAGTGATTTTCCCACATAGCTGGTAAGTACCTGAGACCAGATTTGAGTACTTTAGCCCCAGCACTATGAGATATATCACCCAGATGCCTCCAGAGAGGGAGGACACCAGGAAAAGCCTCATGTAGAAAGTAGAGCTTGAGTCTAGTCCTGAAGGAAGTAAGTGCTCCCATAAGGCAGGAGGGAGGGCTTAGTCACAGAGATGGAAGAGGTGCAGAATGTAGGAAAAATGGAGAGGAGTCCAGTTGTCTGGAAGAAGAATGCGCAAAGGAGAGTAATGTGTGGTAAGCTTGGAAAGATAAGTTGGTATCAGATCGCAAAGCTCTCATTTTATCATAGAAACAATAGGGAGCCATTGGTGTTTATTGAGAGGAGGAGTGACACAATCAGATCCATGCTCATGGAAGATCCCATAAAGCTTGGAATAGAAATAAAGGGAGATAAACTTATTTGTATACACGTTTTCTCCCCCCTCCTCACCACCATAAACTCCTTCAAGGAAGAGACTCTTATCTTTGTGTCTTAAGCCCCTAGCTCAGTCCATTGCACATAATAGGCATTTAATAAATGCTCACTGAATTGTGGGGTTGAATTCCAGGAAAGCTAACTGCAGCGGGACAAGGAGAAGCCGGCAGAGATTTGAGGAATCCCAGCTGCCAGGTCTGACAATCTGGCTGGCTCGCTGTTGGCTGGCAGTGCCATCTCCTTGTTCGAGGAGTGGGCCGGCCACCCTTTCCCCAGCTCCCCTCCAGCTTAACATGCTGCAGCTGTTCCATGGGCTGGCTCTGACAGGACCGGAAAGTGTGGGCCCGGATTCTTGCTGTGAAATTCAACATGCGTGACATTCAAACATGTCCTCATTTGTCAGGAGTGCTAAATGACATGATGGGGGAAAGCAAGCCATCTTGGTTAAAACAAACACTGATTAGCACTGATGATAGAAACATAAACAAAAATGTGGCAATAATAATAATAGAACAAGTCACGTTTATGTGGTATTTTGTAATGGCTAAGTCCATTGTTCTCCTTGGGTTCTGTGACCTTTGTCCTTGACCCTTCTGGAAACTGAGGCTTAGAAAAGTCCACACACCTAATTAGGAAACGGCATCAGGGACTCAACTCTAGGTCTCTGACCCTAGCAAATGTGCCTTTTACTATCCCACCTCTCCCCCTGGAGGGACATGACTTTGTCATATTGTATTTGTGTATGCTCAGAGCCTACAGCGGGGCTTTGCGCTTAGGAGAGGTTTAATAAATACTTGTCAACCCGACACCATCCAGAATGAACTGAATTAGCTATTGTTCTTCTTTGCTTATGACATTAGGTTAGCTTTGGTCCTGTGCTGAGACTTCGCTGAGAACCCCCATGTTTAAAAAGTGAAAGCAAAGATAGAATGATGATTTGATGCTTCCCAAAGGGCCTAAATATTCAAATGAGATAATATTTATAAAGCATTTCATAAACCTTAAGGCACTATACAAATGCTAAAATGCTAGTTATTAGTATTATAACCGACAGTCTATTATTATTAAACATTAGTCATAAATTAGTATTGCTAAACATTATTAGATATAATAATAATAATTTCAACAATAATTGTGATAATAGTAATAACAATAATTTCAGCCTTTACCAAATAGACTAATTTCATGGTCCCCAACTCATTCGTTTTGAGCTATATTCTCTAAATATCACCAGATCATCAGGACTCTTATATTAACCTGGGAATGCCTGTGGCTTCCGCTCCGTATCTTGGGATGCTCTGAAGGCTCTTCTTCACATCCTCAGCTCATTGAAACTATCCTCTCCTCTGGGCTTTCTTGGGGCGAGGAGTTAACCTGAAAGGTGGATTCATCATAAACTGATGGGTTATAAAAAGAATAATGAGCAGTTATAAGCTTGCAGTGGACATGATACACCTTATCCTTATTTGATCCTTACAATTGTCGTGCAAGGGAGGGATGAGAAGTGATGTTCTCCCCATTTTACATGTAAGGAAACTGAGACCCAAACAAGTGAAATGACTTGCCTCATTAGTTAGTATGCATCACGGGCAAGCTGTGAGTAAGGTTTTCCTTTGCTTCGAGTCCATTGCTCTTTCTGCTCCACAAAAATGCTTCTCTTTTTCAGGGGGAAGCACACAAGACAGAATAAAAAAATTTGGACTCCAATCCTGGAGCTGACGGGAACAAAGAGGTTTTAGGCTACACTAGGAGACAGTCAATCCAGCTTGACCATTGTTTCTCTGTTTGGGGCTCCCAGGCATGGGAGCTGATTGGCTGTTGGCTACAGCCAGCTGATAATGTGAATGCAAATCCTATGTAAATGATGGAATCAGGGCAGTTCTTTGTGAACCTAATGGAGGGCTATGGAACAAGGTACTTTTTATAATGATAGGCTTCTGCCTGAGTAACTGCTGAGCACAGAGCAGTCTGTAGAGAACTCTGTTCCCCTCTATAATCAGCTGCGTGCTCAGCGAAAGGGAGGGACGTGCTTGAGAGCATCTGGGGTGCCCACCACCCCTGTTCAGTGGCCAGGGCTTTGAGGTTACCCGCCACCGGCTCAGCTGCAGGGGTCTGAGGCTGAAACCCCAGCGCTCACCCAGTCTCTTCGAAATGTAAGGGAGGCCAACAGGAGAGTCCCTCCCCCAATCTGCTGCCCTGCGGACCACTTCTGGTGGACGTTGTGTTTTCTGGCTCCCAGCCGAAGGGCTTGGCAAGGGCTTGGGGTCTGGGTGGTCCCTTCTCTTCCACCCCATCCACATCATGAAATCTGTGACAAAGCTGCATCGCCGAGGTTGGCTATTAAAGGAAGTTCTCCTCCCCTTCCTCACCTGACTTGTGTTCTGGAAAATGGGAGGAAGAAAGAGCCCCAAAGGGGAGAGTCGTTTCTTTTAATGGTGTATGAAGGAGACGTCTCTTAACTCAGTAGCCAGTCCTTTCTGCTGTAACTCTGAGGCAGCCCCTCTTTACTCTTCCTTCCCCTTTCTGCTAGATGGCTTAGAACCGCAAAGATGTGTATTCAAATCCTACCTCAGACAGCTATATTAGCTGAGACAGGGTTAGTCATCTCTTTCAGTCTCTGTTTCCTCATCAGTCCTAAAAGTCCCTTTCAGTTTTGAATTTCAGTCTGTGACCACCCGGAATCTGCTGAATCACTTCCAAAGTGCCAAGTCCCACCGTGATGAGCTGAAAGCGGTCCAGAGTGCTGAAAATGGGGGAGGAAGTAGCCCTCAACTATTTTTCTTTCATTCAAATAGATTCTGCAATTTGACTCCAGAATAGCACAGAACATGACTATGGATGCATTCCCCACCCCCCATCTCCAAACAAATAGGGGAATTAACAATCCCCACAAGCTCCTCACTCTTTTTCTAAAGGGAGAGCCAGTGCCAGGGTCAAGAAAGCAAATACTAAGGGGAAAAAAGAAAGGAAACCCAGACCACCAGAGTGGAATTATGGCAAGTTTCCCAGAGTCTTTGTTGGCTATTCATTCCTCCAATCTTCAACACCAGGAGCTTTACAATGATACTAGTTTGACTATTGTATACCACCATGAAAATGATTCTATACATATGTATGCATGAAATATATATGTGTACATACAGAGAGGCATGAAATTTTCATGCAGATGTACAATAGCTATATATATGTGTGTAAATATATATGTATTTGACATACATATATAATAATTTAAGGTTTATAAGATTACCCACATTTAAAAAATAAGGAAACACAAGCATAGAAAGGCAAAATAATTTCACCAGGATCATATATAACAGTTGTTAGTTTTTGAACTGACAAGGACTTTTAAGAATATCTAATCCAACTTCTTCATTTTCCAGATGAAGAAATTTGGAACCAGGAAGGGGGAGTAAGTTGCTCAAGATCATGCACAGAAATTAATGACAAAGTTAGGAACTAGAACCCAGAAGCTCTGTTAGTCTACGGATCTTTCTATTGATCTCACCAGGGACTTCATTAAAATTTTGAACATTTTCAAAGAGCCAGCTTTCAGAGGAGTCCAAGATGGAGTACAGGCAATATACATGCAGTGGAGAGGGGACTATTTATTATAGTGACAATATTTATATAGGGATTTCAAGATTCCTATTGGATAATTTTTGCTTCTGGAGCAGATCTTGGAGCATGGGATGCTGGAACATTGTTTATAATATCTAACCTGGAATGGACCTTAAGAACCCAGTGTTAGAATTGGCAGAGATGCCACAAATACCCCTTCAGTGTCAGATGAGTGAACTGAGATCCTGAGCAGCTCTTTGGTGGCTAGGTTTCAACTCTCTAAGCCTCTGCTGCTAACATCAGTAATTTTGATTCCATATGAAAAGCAGAGATATTACTTGTATTCTCTCAACTGTTATCAATTGCCATGGAGCAAAGGCTGAGGTTCAGATAGCCAGGGAGGAATTAAGACCTTAAATCTGCAATAAAAAAGTTAATAATTTGTTGGTTGTAGAAGTCAGGAACATATTTTCCTGAGTTTGGCAGTCTGTGTTTCTGTAATTTCTATTTTGTTCATTTCTACCTCTAAAGTTACAAAGTCATTCCCTTTACAATTTATTCCAATGAAAATTTTCTATTTCTATTCTTTGGGGGAATGTTCTAATTCTAATCTTTGTTATTATCAAGAACTTAAGTAACAGTATATTTGGTTTTTTTCTCCTTGAATTCCATTTTGGTCACATATTAACTATGGGATCATGGGTAATTCAGGTAATCTCAATGAATTTATTATTATTATTATTTTTGCCACATTTGATCAGTTGTATTTTTTAAGGAATTAAACTTTTAGTCTACGGATCTTTCTATTGATCTGACCAGGAGCTTCATCATAATTTTGAACATTTTCTTCAGTTGATTTTTGTCCTTCCTTTTCCAAGCTGTTGATTGTCTCTTACATAACTCTCATTTCTTTTCCCATTTTTACTTCTACCTTTCTTATTTCGTTTTTAAAATCCTTTTTGAGCTCTTCTAGGAAGACTTTTTGGTCTTTATATTTTGACATTGTGGTCCTCTATCACCATAATAGCTTTCTATGGTTAGGCTTTTTTCTCTAGAATTTTTGCTCATTTTTAGCCTATTTTGTGACTTTTAATTGAGATCTGCTCCTGGGGCACATGTGGGATTGTCTCAAGCTTCTTTCACTGGGGGCCAGGGGCTTGATCACTGAATTTTTGTTCTAAGACCTCGAGGCTCTTGGCTTGCGCACTGTGTTGGGGGTAAACAAACAGGTCTAGTCACACCTATTGTGCCAGAATTCTAGGGCTGACAGTATGCCTTCTGTGCTGGGAATAGAGGCCTCATTGCTGGCTTGCTGTGCCACAGATCTGCTGAGGTATTACTGAGAGACCCTAGTTACTGATCTGTGCTGTGGTTAAAAGCTTTCCCCTGGCTTTCCTGGACACTTCCACACCTATGAAGTCCTCCTAAGGTATGTTAAGCTGGAAAAATGTTTTACTCTGTCTTTTTTTGGATTCTATTGCTCCAGAATCTGTTTAGAGGCTTGATTTAACATTGTTTCCAAGGGAAAGTGGCAAGAGCTTAAAAAACTTCCTGAATTCTCTCTGCCATCTTGGCTTTGCCCCATACTGATCTAGGTAACCTCTAAAACCCAAGTTTCATCATCTAGAAGAAAATGTGGATAATCAATGGAGATACAAGTGAAATAAATGGTAACTTTTTCATAAGAGTTCTTGTGAGGAAAGTGATTTTATGACCTTAAAATACCAAATAAAAGTGATTTTGAGGGAAGATTCTGGAGAGATGGGAGAATAGGTTGGAAAACTTTTGATTCTCCAAATTTCCTTTACAGAAGAAAACAGAACATTGCCTCAGAGGGAATGCACAGTAGCAGAAATGAACAAAACTCATTGTAAAGCAGTTGTTCTCCTAAGACAACCTAAGAAGAGCCCAATAAAGACCTGACCTGCAAGGGAAGAGGTTTGGCTGGGAGTGTGAAGTGCAAATACCTTTAGGCTACTCTTCAGAATCAACAAACAACAAGCCCTGGGGGCAGCTAGGGTTGAAGGCAGCTTCAGCCTTAGAAGCATTCATCTAATGAGCAGTGTTGGGGTTTGACAACTAAGTAGAAGATTGAAAAACCTTCCATTGTTGAGAGATGCTAAGCACACTTATGCTGATCAGATGCATCCCAGACTAGCTGTCACTGTGGATGAGAAAGAGTTAGCACACATCTGGTAAGTGGAGTAGCAGAGGGGCAGGGACTGGCCTCAGTGGGTACCAGCAGGAGAGCAGAGCTCCTGCTTTCAATTCCAGGGCAAAGAGAACAGCTGTAGTTAGCAGCCCCCGAAGGGCTACAGGGAGTAAGATTATTTGTGGGACAGCAACTTTGGGCTGCAGCTGAGGTTTAGAACTGGAAAGGAAAGCCCAAGGGTGAACCTGGGACAGACCTCAGAAAATAACAATAAGAAGGACCTGAGATTTTGGGTATCATTCCCCATTTGTCGAGACTAGAATTTGATTACACTAATAGCTGCTAAAAAACAAAATAAAACAAATAAAAAACAAACAAAAATGAGGAAGCAAAAGAGAAAGAATCCAATTATAGAAAACAACTATGGGAATAGAAAAGATCTAGATTCATATTCAGAGGATAAAAATAAAGCCATTCCTTTTTCAATGAAAAATATCAAATGGCCCTAAGGACAAAAAGATTTCTTGGAAGAACGTAAAAATAACTTAGGAAAGAGAGGTTGAGGAAAAATTAGGAAAAAAATAAAGGCACTTTTAAGAAAATCAAGAAAATTGTAAAAACAAAGTCAACCAACTTGAAATAGAAAATAAAAAATTCAAGAAAAAAATTATTCCTTGAAAACTAGAATTGGGCAAAGGGAAGCTAATGGTATTCTAAGACACAAAGAAATAACAAAACAAAAATCAAAAGAATGCCAAAAATATAAGAGAATGTGAAACATCAGAAAAACAACTCATCTGGAGAAAAGATTGAATAGAAATAATATCAGAATAGTTGGATTGCCTAAAAATTATAATTAAAAAAGTATCTTGATACAATATTGTAAGAAATTATCGAGAAAAATTACCTTGAAGTTCTAAAACAAAAAGGCAAAGCAGAAATAGAAAAAAATATCCAGTTTTTTTACTGTTATAGTTACAACCTGGAAAACATTCCAGGAGAAAAACTTCACAGTAATATCATAGCCAAGTTTCAAAACTCCCAGGTTAATGAAAAAATCTTGGAAGCAACAACAACAAAAAATGTAAATATCTTAAATATCTTTAAAAAGGATTATACAAGATTTAGCCACTACTGTATTGAAGAACCATTGCTCTTGGGATATTATATTTCATTGAGCAAAAGAGCTGAAGATAGGACTAAGTGTAATTTTACTCTGCAAAGTAAAGTATAATTCTGAATGAAAAAAAAATTATTTAATGAACTGAAAGACTTTTAGGTATTTGTGACGAAAACAACAGAACTTAAGGGAAATGTTGATGTATAACACCCAAGAGAAATATAAAGTAAATAAGGGACTCAATAAAATCAAATTGTTGACTTCTTATTTATGGGAATATTAGAAGTTCTTTTATGATTTTTATTTTAATTTATTAGTTTGAAAGAAAGGCTTGGATTGAGCTAGCCATGATAGGGGCAATGGAAAAAAATAAAATTCTGTAGGAAAAGATAAAAAAATAGCAATTATCTTGCACAAATGAGGGAGAAAAGGAAAAATGCTTTAGTGCTGAAACCTTACTTTCATTGGGAATGGGTTAAGGAGGAAACAACATATGTATTTAGAAGGGCATAAAAGTCTTCTGAATTCATAAAGAAATAAGAGAAAAGGGGGACAAGGTTGGGGAGAGGATAAGGGATAGATTCCTGGAGAAGTGGTTAGGTTAAAGAAGCGGGGGACAAAAAAGTAAAGCAGAGGAGTGAGGTGGGATAAAAATAGGATGGAAAGAATAGTAGAGAAAAATAGAAAGGAGAACAATGTGCAACAGCTAATTATAGCTTAGAATGTAAATGGAATGAATTTACCCATAAAATGAAAATTGATAGCAGATTAAAATTTTAAATTCAGCAATATGTTGCATTCAGGATATGCTATAAAATGAGAGAAATACACAAACATAAAATAAAGGTTAGGAGTAGAATTTATTATATATAAAAAAGCATGGTAGTAATCATGATCTCAGACAAAGTGCTTAAATAGATTTAGACAAGAGAGAAAGGTAGGGAAACTACATTATGTGTCAGCCCTATTAATCAGTATTGTTTTAGAAAATAACTAGATAGTATAAAACACCTGAGAATATACCTGCCAAAACAGACACTGGGACTAATCAAATATAAACATAAAACACTTTTTATACAAAAAGACTCAGATCTAAACAACTGAAGTAATATTTATTGTTCATGGGTAGGTAAAACCAATATAAAAATGGTCATAAAAATGACCATTTTACCCACTAATCTATTTGCATAATACCATCTCTGGGAGTCCTTTTCTCCCCTTTAAGAGTCCCCATCAAGTTTACTTCTGGTAAACATTTCTTACTTCATCTAATCTAGCTTTGCTGTCTCTTGCCCTCAACCTTCTTATCTTGACCCTTATCCTGTCAGGATTAAGTTATGATCCTTTCCTGGAATTATGGCTTGTCCATCCAGCCAGTGTCCATGCTCCCCTTATCTGCCTTTGTTTCCCCTATAAGATTGTATACTCAGGTTGTGTATTCTGTTTGCAAACTCTAGTTAGCTAAAACCCTATATAAGTTCCCTGCCTCAGTTCTTCTGGGCCAAATGATTTTGAACATGAGTTCCATGAGAGTGGGCTAATCTAAACTCTCCATATTAAAAGAATAAAAAACAATCTCTGTCTTGCCTCAGTTTCTCTGATACTACACTACCTCTCTGGGTTGTTGTGAAGATCAAATGAGATAACATTTCTAAAGCTCTCTGAAATGTGGTACATTGTAAGCACTATCCTACCCATACTATCCATCATTACCATCGTCATTATCATCGTCAGAGAGACAGCAGCATCAGGATCGACTGTAGCCAACAATGATCAAACCCTGCTGGGAGAGACAGAAAGAATGCTAGTTTAGGAGTTGGAGAATTTGGATTCTGGTCCCCACCCTGTTACTAACTCCCTGTGTATAACCCAAGGAGACTCCCTTCTTCACTCTGAATTTTAGCTTCTTCAGCCTTCAAATGAGAGGGTTGGAGGGATGATCCCTAAAGCTTCACTCAGCTCTGACATTCTAGGATTCTAATTCCTTGAAGGGCTGAAAGCCGAAAGCTCATTTTGTTCTGGGCCATGAATCTGAAGCCCCCCTCCTTTCTCTCTCACTCTATAATTCCATTTCTCTTTCCTCTTGTGCTATATATATGTTTTTTTTTTATTTTGGGGTTTTTGAATTTATCATTCGCTTCTTCTCCTGCCCCTCCCCGTGCTTTATTCCTGTCATCTTCTTTCCCCAGCCACTGTTGTTTTAATTGACAGACGGGGCTTAAAAGCAGACACAAAAGGGCCTGTCTCTTTAAATAGACTCCTGTCTCATCAAGAGATGTTCAGCAACATTCCATTAGAGGCCCGTCATTGGAGAATAGATTAGGCTTTCAAGGAGCTGAGCGCCTCTGGAGTTTTATAGTTCGGCCCTTCTACTGCCTCTACTCCCCCTTCTCCCCCAGCAGGCTTTTTGGTGGGTAAAGAAAAGGTACATTAAAAAAAGATTAAGGATTGTTTGGGGCAGATAGGGAGGGAGGGAGTGGATTTTTCCCTGCTATTGTTAATTCTAGTCCGACTGCCAGAATGCTGCTAGGTTCTGAGCAGCCTGAGGAAACAACAGGGAGATTCTGGGGACAGAAGTGTGGGCCCCTTGTAGCTGAACCTGTGGGCTCCTGATCTTGGGAACTGGGTAAGGATGTATTGCTGAAGGTGAGGTCCCTCTTTTCTCATAAATCTGGAGCTAGAAATGACCTGAGAAACCATCAAGTCTCATTTTGCAGATAGGTAAACTGAGGCCAGGGTTATATAAATCTATAACTAGAAATGACCTGAGAAACCATCAAGTCTCATTTTGCAGATGGGTAAACTGAGGCCAGGGTCATATAAATCTGTAACTAGAAATGACCTGTGAAACCTTAGAGTCTCATTTTGCAGATGGGCAAACTGAGATCAGGGCCATACAAATAATATCAGAGGTGAATAGGAACTCAGGTCTTCTAACTCTTCATGGGAGAAGACCACAATGGACCAGGGGAAAAGAATGTTGAGTCTTTGTCCAGATACTTCCTCAGTCAAGTCACCTCACTACTGAGTCAGTTTTCTAACTGCAAAATGAAGAGGATAGATTAGATGATATCCAAAAAGACCCCTTCAGCTCTAAATTTGTGATGGTATAAGGTTAGACCCAAGACATCCTGACTCAGAAATAAATGTTCCGCCCAGGACCCTCCACTCCTGTTCCATAAGGTGTCTCTACCACCTGGTTTTTGTCCCCTTTCTCTTGAGGCTTATTCTACAGTTTCTCCAAAACTGTATTTAATGTTGACTTTTGTAGAGCATACTTTTAGCCTTTCTACAGAGATGTAAATTATACACCTATTACTGGTAGGCTCTAGTTATACCAGTGCCACTATTACTACAGACTCATCTACACCACTGGACTTCATCTTTGACTACTACTGAGACCAAGTTTTCTTGGAGGCTATTGGGTGGCTTCTTGGTTCTAGTCAACCAGTGGTAAAAGAAAAGAGAACATTTCTTTGGCACCTATTATGTCCTAGCCACATAGGTACTGGGTACTGGGTATTGGGTACTGGGTACTGGGAATATTAGGAGAGAAAAAAGGAAATGGTTCCTGCCTTCAGTGAAGGCACTGAGCTTACAATCCACTGGGTGTAGGGTAAGGTCTACACAAATAAATATAAAATAAAACAAAATCATTTCAAGATAGAGTGCTAAGGAGTTGGGAGACAGGAAAGGAATCAGGAAAGTTAAAGCTGCATCTGAACTGTGGATAAAAGAAATAAAACATTCTGTGAGGGAAGTGTACTTTCTAAAAATCTAGGTCACAAGGAGGAAACACTAGCAAGGCAAATGTAAGGTTGGGCACTTTGAAAACAGGTATCAGGAATGGCCCAACGGGGTCTCTTCTTTCGTCTCAGGCAGGAATCCAAATCTAGGATCTAAAGACTCCAAAGGAGTTTATTGATAGATTTCTGAGGATCTATGAACTTGGATGGGACAAAAATCACATCTTTATTTTTTAAAAATATAATCAGTTTCTTTTGTAATACTATTTTGTAGTTCATAATACTATTTTATTTATGCTTTAAAATATTATTCTGAAATAGGTTTCAATAGACAGCCCAAAGGGGCCATGATACAATAAAAGTTAAGAATTCTTAGTTAGATTCACAGTAGAGTATAGGGAAGTTAAGAAGTGATGTTAAGGTCTGAGTCTGAAAACATTATATCATTTGAGAACTGAAGAGTTTTTAGGGGTCATTTAGTTATAGGACTTGGCACTGGAAGGGAAACTAAAGGTCATATGGTCCAACACTTTTATTTTACAAGGGAGGAAAATTCGGCCCCCAAGAAAGGAAGTGATTTATCCAAATATATGAATATGAAATGATAAAGCTAGGATTTGTATCCAGGTCTTTTGATTCCAAATACATTGTGCTGTCTGCTATACTACATTTTGTTCTCTAAAACTAGTCGTCTAAGCAAATGGAATGGGTAATGGTTGATTCTATGGTTATCAAGAATGTCCCCCCTCGGGAATGTGGGAAAACTGGGACACTAATACATTGCTGATGGAGTTGTGAACTGATACAACCATTCTGGAGAACAATTGGACTTATGCCCAAAGTGATGTCAAACTGTGCATACCTTTGATCCAACAGTGTCTGTATCCAAAAAAAAAAAAATCATACAAGAGGGAAAAGAACCCATATATGCAAAAATGCTTATACCAGCCCTTTTTATAGGGACAAGGAACTAGAAACTGAGTGGATGCCCATCACTTAGAGAATGGGTGAATAAGTGATGGTATGAATTTTATGGGATATTATTGTTCTAGAAGAAATGATCAGCAGGATGATTTCAGAAAGTCCCTGAGAGACTTACATGAACTGATGCTAAGTGAAGTGATCAGAATCAAGAGAACATTGTACAAAGTAAAAAGAAGGTTATGTGATGGTCAACTGTGATGGACTGTTCTCAACAATGAGGTGACTCAAGGTAATTCCAATAAACTTGAAGTGGAAAATGCCAATTGCATCCAGAGAGAGAATTATGGAGACTGAATGTGAATCAAAGCATAATATTTTTACTTTTTTGTTGTTGTTTTGCTTGTTTTTTTTCTTTCTCGCATTTTTTTCTTTTGATCTGATTTTTCTTCTGCAGCATGACGAATATGGAAATATGTTTAGAAAAATTGCATACATTTAACCTAAATCAGATTGCTTGCTGTATTGGGGAGAGGGAAGGGGGAAAGAGAGAGAAAAATTTGGAACACAAGGTTTTGTGAAGGTGAAAGTTATAAAACTATTTTTGCATGTATTTGGAAAAATAAAGCACTATTAAAATTAAAAAAAAAAAAAAGAAAGCCCTTTCTCAGCTTCATTTTGCCTGGCCAGCTACCTTGGAGTTAAAGGACCCTAACTGGTGTCTGACCAGGCTCCTTCATTTTCCAAATCCTACAGGAGGGACACTTCTTTAGTACAAGAAATGAGCCTTAAAGGGAGAATTTGACAACCTTGAAGCATGGGGCTCGGCACTTCTGAAATTCCAATCTCCTTTATCAACTCTCATTATATTCCATGAGTTAATCAGGGCCCAGATTATATACTCTTAGGCCTTCCTATTTTAGACCCATGAAAGGGTGGAATAGGGAAAATCAGGAAGCCCTAGATTCAGGTGAGATATTCTCAGCCAAGATTCGATGCATCTAAATGCCCGGGTTTGAGAGTCAGGAGATTCTGGGATCTACTCCCAGCTCTGTCATTAGCAGCTGACATTATTGTGGTTCATAGATTCTTAGAGCTGTAACTGTCTTTAGAGATCAGCTAATCTAATTCCTTCATTCTGTAGAGAAGATAAACTGAGGCCCTGAGGAGTTTATGAGATTTGCCGAGTCTTACACAGCTAGTTTAGCAGTAGAGAAAAGAGTAGAATACAAGCTGGGACTTCAGTCTCAATTGGGATAACAATTCTTCTTTGGTATTGGGAAGGTCAAATATGATAATAGGTGGGAAAAAAACTTGTGTATGTAAAGAAACCAAGTTTTTGTGTAGTCCCGGGTAGAGTGTAAAAGCCTGGCTTCCTTTTGCAGTTGTTATTTTTGCTAGCAGATATGGGTAAGGATGTGAATGTGGGCCAGGAAGGTGGCAGGTAATGACTTCGTCTTTTTCAATTAGTTTGTATTCTTGATCAACTTCATTTACATGACACGTATAGAATTAGCTTTTTCCTCAGGCTCTATACAGGAGTGGGAGGGAGAAGGGTGGTTGGACCAAAGGAATTTTCCAGCCCTAAGTCAGATATTTGCTTGGGATTGTGGACTATAAATAGCAAACACTGTCTTTCAAAAGAATTGACTCAGTTTTAGCTTTGGGGTAATTTGTGTGAGTTTTGTTATTTTTTTTTTTCTTTTTGATGAGGCAATTGGGATTAAGTAATTTGCCTAGGATCACACAGCTAGTAAAAGTTAAGTATCTGAGGCAGGATTTGAATTCCAGGGCCACTGTTCTATCCACTGCACCATCTAGCTGTCCCTGCTTTGGGGTGATCTGATTGGCTTTTGTTAATTTTCCTTAGCGAGGTGTGGTGGTTTGAACTCAGTAGTATGCTGGAGTTGACTTTTATGGAGTCAGGAAAGCTGATTGTTAAATTTTCATCATTTAAGCAATTACATTTTTAAAACTGGCAAAACCTACAAATAGGGCTTGGTTTATCATTTTGTTGGTTGTCTCGACTTAAAGTGACAGAGAAAGAAATTTAATAATAAAGATTAATTGTAAAAGTGTGTTACATGTACCTTTTTTTCTTTTTCAGAGAAACAGTTGTTAAACATTGACCAATACACCCCTACTTAAAGGTAATGTATGTCCTAAAAGCCAGCCTTTGTTAAGTTTTATGGAGAATTTATGGAGAACCATATCTTAGTGGATGGAAAAGGAGAACCAGTAGATGGCCCAGAAGAGCTAAAGTCCAATAGATGTTAGCAGAGAGCAGCTCACAGAACAGGGACTGTCTTTTGTTTCTTTTTGTATCCCCAGCACTTAGCACAGTACCTGGCACAGAATAATATTTAATAAATGTTGATTGATTGATTGATGGATCTGTCCAACATGGACAACAGGGCTCCCAGAGGAGATGTTACACTCAGCACGGAAAGCAGTATATTCAGTAAAGAAATGATATCAGGTGAGATATCAGAGGTGGTCAGTAGCCCTGGCTTGTCAGCAGTGTGGGATTCCTTGACCATTAATTTCCCCCATATGTCTGCCCTCCGTGTATGTGCCCTAACCACATGGATTCCTGTTATGTGCCCTCTTGTTTCCTGCTCATACACATTCCCTACATGTTCATGTGTGCTCTCTGTGTAGGTTCTTCATCTCCTTGTTAACATATTAACAAATATGGGGTACTGGGGGATTTTATTTCAAGACTTTATTTCTTATGGTGTTTAATTAAATATCTTTTGCTTTGAAATAATGTGTCACAGGTTAATATTAAAAATACGGTTCTGAGTAGGTATTCATCCATAGAGTTCTGGTAACCTTTCTTGGAGTCCACAGTTAAGAGGTGTCAGAAGTATAAGATCCTATAGAAGTATGAAGATTTTGTTGTTATAAACCTTGCAACAGACTGTCAGAAAGGAAAACCACACTAAGGAATAGTATCAAAGGACCACTGCTTTTTCCTAGGGTCCTTCACGGCTAGATGGTCCTCCCAATGCTGACAGTAGTTTGCAATATTTAGCACGGTTGGGAATGGGAAGTGGTGGGTGTGGAGTTAAAATACAGATTCATGTTCTATCATATTCCTTATGGGTATGGGTCACTGCCTCCCAATAATCCCAGCCAGGATTGTTTCCTGGGGCTATTCCAGCTGGAGTCTTGCCTTTGAGTCTCCTCTCCTAGAGCGAAGGTACCATGTTTTATGTATCTCTATCCCCCACCTTATTGAACAAATGGCCTTGGACAGAGTAGATACGTGCTAAGTGCTCTTTGAATGAATGAATGGGGCGGTGGTGGGGAGGGAGAGAACATTAGAAAAGCAGACCCGGTTAGGATTCATTCCCTGTCATGTCGGCTCATAGGAAATAGGAGAGAAAAGTGAAAACTTATGAAAAATGCTGAGTGGGTCATTATGGTATACAATGATATTGATCTGAGAAGCTTCCAAGGCCCCAAATCGAAACAGGGTTTCACGTTTAGGCCTGTCCCTGACAAACACACTTTCTTTGTGGTTAAGGAGGTCTGGGTTGCCTTGGAAACCTGGAGTGGGCTTCTTCGATAAGGCTGTATGTCCATGAACAACACAGCTTCTCTCTTAAAAGTACAGAATCCCAGTTATATTCCCCAGGCCAGTGGGTATTCTCATCTCTGATTTAGATGACCCAGAGAGGGAGCCCGCTGGAGCAGGATGGCCTCTGGCCTTGCAATCAGGAGCCCTGGACTCTTGTCCCGGCTTGGCTGTCAGGAAGCTGCGTGATCCCAGACAATTTACTTTTTCTTTCTGGGTTTTGGCATCCTTTTCTATGAAAATAAATCCCGTTCATGAATTGGGATCGCCAGTGAATTTTCAGGTGAAAAAGAAAAAAGCATTGGGTTTGCATTTGTGCTTTGGTGATGAGAATTTGACTGTATTTCAATTTAGTTCAATTCAGTAAGCATTTATCAATCACCTCCTAAGTGCCGGGTGCTGGGGATCAATCCTGTTCTTTTACAGATGGAGAGACTTAAGCTTAGATGGGGAGATATGACTTGTTCCAGCTTGTAGAGCTAGTCTGTGAAGTCTGATATATGCCTTAGGCTACAGTCATGCTCTTATAACACACTGGACCTTTCCATTTTCTAGAATTTGGAATACCATTCCCCTTTTTATATTTTCCCCAACCTTCCTTCCTAGTATAAATCCTAGGATATTGTAGATTTTATCTAGGGAAAATACCTTATCCTCCATTAAGACAAAGCTAAAAATCAAGGGACTACATTCTAGTAGGGAAAATGCACATGTGAAAATATATGCAAATTATGGAAAAAAAAATCATGGATGGTTCTTTAGTGCAGGAGGACACGAGAAGCTGGGTGGGAATCGGGAAAGACTTCATATAGACCGTGGTTTATGAACTAAATCTGAAGGATGCCAAGGATTCTCAGAGATGGAGAACATTGCAGGGCCAGATGAATTGTAGAGAGCAGGGTGAAGGAGAAACTTTGGCTCAGAAACTTGCTTAAAGCTGTTGAGGAGGCAGCTTTGGCTGGAATATAAAGTGAATCAAGGGGAAAGAAGTGTAATCAATATTTTTCTGTTGATGTGGTTACATTGCTGATGAATCACGGAGGAATCAAAGATTCTAAAGCTTTCTGGAAAACAAGAGGATTCTTCCCAAAATTAGTTCTTGCTGTGTTGAAGAAAAGGTTCTCACTCCCAAGTTGAGGATTCAGGAGGAGAGGACATAAAAGTCTTGCAGGCAAAGCTCAGGGGAAGGATGGGTCCGAGCAGACATAAATCAAGACCAGGCTGAGCCCCTTGGGAATTAGGAGGATTCCCTGGCTTAGGTCAGAAGCAGTGTGGATTCAATAAAGTTCCAAACTGGACACTTTTCTACCCCATGTCTGTCTATAACCTTTGAGTAGAGGTTCTTAATTTGTGACCTATGTACTTAAAAAAATCTTGATGGTTATACTTCATTGTAATTGGTTCCTTTTGTAATCTTCCTTTTTTATTTTCTACATATAAAAAAAGGTTCTGAAAAGAGGTTCATAGCTTCTCCAGATTGCCCGAAGGGTCTAGGACACAAGTTTAAAAAATTTTTGATTTGTGAAACAACTACAATAATTGTATATGTGTAGAATACTACTGTAGTAGTAGTAGTAGTAGTAGTAGCAGCAGCAGTAGTAGTAACAGTAGTAGTAGTAGCAGCAGCAGTAGTAGTAACAGTAGTAGTAGCACAGCAGCAGCACAACAGTAGCAATAGATTTTTCAGTCCCATTTTAAGGGGACTAGCTGTGTGACATTAGAATCCGGAAATCCTAATGATGAGAAAGAGTTGGGTTCACTGGAGGTGCATAGCCTGGAGAAAAGAAAACTTAGAGGGGATAGGGGACATAAAGTTATGGTCTTTAAAAATCGGGTTGCTTCTCATATGGAAGAGGCAGTAAATTTGTTCTGTCTGCCTCCAAGGAGCAGAGTTTAGAGGAAATTGCAAAGAAATCACAGATTTGGGGATCATTACAAAGGGCTTGCTAACCATTCACAGCTGTCCAACAGTTGAATGCGCTGCCTTTAGGAGGTAATGAGCTCCCCATGACTGAGGTGTTCAATCAGAAGCTGGAAACATGTCAGGAATACTGGAGAAGAGATTTCTATACTATTTGGGAGGTTGCTGCCCTCCCTCCTTCTTGTCCCCCAACCAGCTTCTGCCTCCTCTGAGACTCTAAGAGTCTGTAATTCTATGGAAGGTCTCCTTTGTTCTGAGTCTCTGATGATAAAATAAACTGCCAGGAACACTTATTCTTTTCTCAAACCTTTCTTTTTGGCCTTCACAGGTGTGATCAATGCCATGCGGTCTGTTGGAGAGTGTTAGCTCATTAATCATGTCTTGCCTCCTGGCCTCCTCTGTATGATGATTTGAAAATGAGGATTTCCTCTTAGCCCTATCCTTGTCTTTGTAAGGGGAGCCTGGAGGCTTCCCTCCTACTCTCAGGAGTTTTCAGAAGGTTTATGCAATCTGGCCCTAAACTGCTTTTTAAATTTCTCTTACAGACTCATCAAGTTACGGAATGTTGGCTGATGAATGGACCTTGGACCACAGATTATCAGAGCAAGAAGGCACCCTTGAACAGAGAATTTCAGATCTGGAAGAGATCTTCGAATATAGAATGTCATATAGATATTAGAGCTCCAAGAAACCTTAGAACATAAAACGTCCAAGGTAGAAAGAACTTTGAAAGCCAAATATTAAACAAGAAAATATTAGAACTAGAAGGAGTCTTAAAACATAGACTATCAAATTTGGAAGGGACTTTAGGAAGCAAAAGATTGGAATTGGAAAGGGCCTCTCTCAGAACATAGGATGCTGGAGATGGAAGACACTTTTTTTTTTAAAATTGTCTACAACTATTTTATTTTATTTCAATATTCATTTTTTATAAAATTTTGAGTTCTAAATTTTTCTCTCCCCCATCTTTTTTCCCTCCTCCTCAAGACAACAAGAGATCTGAATAGGTTATACATTCACAATCATAGTAATCATACTGAAAGACACTTTAGAACAGTTAGATGGTTAAATCCCAGAATCTTGGTATTTCCCTCCAAGATAAAAGAATCTCAAAGATCATCTGGTTCTGGGTTCATGGGGTCCTGGATCCTTGCCTAGACTTCAGGGTTTCTGTGCACTTGGATGAATCTTCATTAACCTTATTGCCAAATGGCCCTGGCGATCACTGAAACACCAAAAAAGATGAAGAATCCCCGAGTCTACATCAGGTACCACTTGCCTTGTTGGTGATCTTTTGACATATGTTGCTCATGCCTTCCCATCTAAATGCCTCCCCTTGGTAGTTTTCAGCGGATGCTTGAGACACCACCAGCTTCTCCTTTGTCAACAGACCTCAGGATGAGCTCCTGTCTCTTACTGGCCTCTCAGAAAAATCCTACAGAGCACATTCATGCTGCTTAATTCCAGTGGGGAGAACTAGAGACACTGGGCACAAGTACAGGGAGGCAGATTTTAATTAGATACGAGGAAGAGCTTGCTAACAATTAGAGCTGTCCAAAAAATGGAATGGGCTTGGAAGGCAGTGAATTCCCTCTGACTGGAGGTCTGTAAGCAGAGGCAGGATCACCACTTATTAGATGCCAGGGGGATTTCTGTTCAGATGAGCACTGTGATGGGATCAGTGGTGTCAGACTATAGAAAGAGGGGCCACTAAGCTGGACACAAAAATCTCCACAATCTCATAATAACTTAGAAAATCACAAATGAAGGCTATTTATGTTTTATGTTTTATTACATTTTTATTGATTTTGCTCGATATTTCCCAATTACATTTTAATCTGACCTAGCCACATGCGGGGGGGAAACACCTCTGGATGAAATGACTTCTGCGTTTCCATCTCAGACTTATCTTTTTATTCATCGATTCTATGATTCTCAGACCCTTTTACTGAGAAAAGGGGCCATTTGTCGTCCATGGATATTGGCACGCCCATTCCCTGATCATTCGCTGTCTCAGGGAATCTCGCTTAGCAGATTGGAAATGCAATAGGAGCCAATAGTGGAGAGAGGCTGCTGAAAGAGTTGGGGAGATGTGAGGTGTGTGAATGGAAATCTAGTGCCCAGGACAAAGGAGATGACAGCTCCTTTGTTCTCGGGTCTGGTTCGGCAATACCTGGTGCTCAGTTCTGGGTGCCAAACTTTTGCAGGGACATTGACAAATTGGAAAGCATCTGAAGCTGAGGGAGTGGGGAACAGAATATGAATTTATCCACAATGTATTAGAAATATATTTATTTAAAATTAAAATTACATAATTGTAATAAAATTATAAATTAAAATTATAACTGTAATATAAACATATTCTAAGTATATATAAACTACATAAATATATTTATAGAAATTCTTGCATACAAAATCACTTTTCTATTATGTTTAAGGTTTTTCAGAGCACTCTCTTGAAATGGGGAGCATACAGAGGAGAACAGAGGAAAGAATGCTGGATTTGCGGACCCAGGATCTAATTTAAAATCCCAGCTCTGCCACTCATTTCCTGAGCAACTTGGGTAAATTCCCTGTGTCTCAGTTTCCCCATCTGTAAGATGACAGTACTAGTTGTGATTGTCTCCAAGGTCCTTAACAGCTTTAAAGTTATGATGCACACAACAGCTTCAGGAGCTAAGTAGTGCAAAAATTGTTATATGTTGTATAGAGAACAAATTACAATTTAAAAACTTTGAAGAGGAAGCAGAATTAAGTCCTTTCATGGAATGGATTCTGGTGGTCACAGATGGGAAGGGAACACAGGAGTCTACATCAGATACTTGTGCAGAGATGGACTATGGCATCTGCAGTATCCTGGAGTGTGGGGACCACATAGAGGCATCACAGCTTATGAAAAGCATTGCCCTCATTCCTCACAGGGCAGCTAGATGGCACCATAGGGCTTGAATGAGGAAGACTCATCTTCATGAGTTCAAATCTGAGCTCAGATACTTCCTGGTCATGTGACCTTGGACAAATCACTCAATTCTGTTTGCCTCAGTTTCCTTATCTATATAACCAGTTGGAAAAGGAAAACCAATCCGGTATTCTGTCAAGGAAACCCTAAAAATGGAGATCACAAGGAATTAGACTTGATCGAATCAACTAACTGAACAACAGCAACCATCACCTCTTGCTCCTCAGTCAAAATTTCTGTCTCATCCCCTCAGGACTTTGGCAGGACTAATTTGAACTAAGCTGAATAGTTTAGCAAGTTATTCCATCCCAATGTTAACAAGGGTTTCCAATGCTTGAACCTCAAAGGAATTATGTAATGTAGGAATTTCAGACTATGATGGAATGAATGAATGACGTCTTTATTAAATGCTTACTACTTTATTAAATCCTTACAAACTAAGTTCCACTCTCAAGTCATATTCTAAGGGGAAGAATATATATGGAAGGTTTTGGTTGAAAATCAGATGGACAGGTGCCATGTTCCTTAGGCTACAGAGGTTAATACATGACTAATTCCATTATTCCCAAGCGTTCTTGGGTTCTCTCCATCAAGGTCTGAGAAGAGAAGGTGGTCAAATTGGCGACTATGGTTTGATTTGCTGGAACATGCTGCCTTCCATCTCTTCCTCAGGCAGAGAAACAACCGCAACAACTGCATCAATAATATCATAGATCAAGTGAGCGGGATCGGTGAGTTAGATATTTGGGGAGCATATGGAAGTCTTCTTTCTGTTCACCTATCTGTGTGGCTAGTCTGTTCCTTTGTTAACTAATAGAGATCAAAGTTAATTTAATTTTGTATTAATCTTATTAGTGCAAATTGACAGCTAAGTGGTACAATGGACATAGTGCTGGACCAAGAGGCAGGAAAGCCTGAGTTCAAATCCTGCCCCAGACACTCAAGAGTTTTGTGACCCTGGGCAAGTTACTTTACTTCTGTTTGCTACACTTTTCTCAGCTGTAAAATGGGAATAACACCTACTTCAGAGGGTTATTGTAAAGACACATGAGATAATATTTGTAAAGTGCTTAGTATAGTGCCTGGCTCATAGTAGGTGTCATAAATGTTTATAGTTTAGCTCAGTGCCTGGCACAAAGTAGGTGTCATAAATGTTTATAGTTTAGCACAGCCCTGAGCACAAAGTAGGTATCATAAATGTTTATAACTTAGCTCAGTGTCTGGCTCATAGTAGGTGTCATAAATGTTTATAATTTAGCTCAATACTTGGCACAAAATAGGCGTCATAAATGTTTATAGTTTAGCAAAGCTCCTGGCACATAGTAGGTGTCATAAATATTTTTTGCTATCTCCATTCCTATCCTGAGTATGTAGAGACTTTATGCCCCACTATGCCCCTAGTCCCATGTGTTTTTAATTTTCACCATTGAGAACCCCCAGCAGAAGATCCAACGTTCTACCAGAGACTGCAATGAACGCCCTTACATAGACGCTACTCCATGCATTCAGGAGACCCAAAGAATGGGGTTTCCTAGATAACGAACAGCACGAATGCATGCAGTTCATCCTCTTGATCCACCTTTATCAGGGCTTGAATCAGAGGACCTGGCACTGGACCTCAGCAACTTTCTAACCTCTTTCAGGTTCAATTTTCTTATCTACAAAATGGGAGCGATATCCCTTCCAGCTCAAAATTCACAGTCTGGGTTTTGTAGCCATTTTGTAGAACTCAAGGCATCCAAACCTTCGCACATACATTTTCTTTCCCGTGTCTTTGATATCAAATATGTCTCACCAACACACACTCTCTCTGCCTCTCTTTTTCTCTCCATACTATCGCACTCCTCAGGTCGCCAGCACAAAGGTTTCCATCACACAGATCCATAAACATTCCTGTTCCATGTAGCTCTATCTCTCCTCCACGTGTCCTACCTCCCCCCCCCCCCCAACTCCCGACAATGTCTCATCATATACCACTTAGGCTGTAAAAGTGTAGCTGGAAGGGACCTTGCCCATCATTTAACCCCAAACCTTTCTGTACAGTGGAAGAAACTAAAAACCAGGTAGTTCAGGACTTGTCCAGGTGGTGGATGGCAGGACCAGAACTGGAAGGCAGCTCTTGGGACTTCAAATCTAGGGCTCCTTTTCAATGTTCTGTGCTTCCTCCCTTTTTATATACCTCTTTTACATACACACATCATCCCTATATATTTCTCTTTCCTGGCGGAGACACTGGAGTGATTGGCTATTTCCTTCTTTAGCTCATCTTACAGAGAAGGAAACTGAGGCAAACAGAATAAGTCACTTGCTCAGGGTTGCACAGCTAGGAAGCCTCTGGTCTCTCAACATCTCTCAACATTTGCATCTCACACTCCTCTTATGCCTTCACATGCACTTCAATTTAAATCAATAAACATTTATTAACTATACACTGTGCACAAAGTGCATATTAGGAGGCACTGGATGAGGTCCTAGGGATATAAATTAAAAAAAGAAACCAGTTACTGTACTCAAGGAATTTATATTCTACTAGGAAAGAGCTTCCAATTCTATAGTTTCACAATGACCAGAAGTCAGGGACTTGAGTTTGAGTTCGCTCTTGGACATTTACTAGCTAACTCTGGTCAAGTCATTTAACTCTCAATTTCCTCAATTCTAAAATGGGGATCATAACAACACCTGCCTCACAGGGTTGTGAAGCTCAAAGGAGATAATTTTTGGCATATTGTAGGTACAAGATTTATTCCCTCCTTCCCTCATCACACACCCATAGTACCACACACAGCCCTCACATGCATCCCTGAACCTTTGTTTTCTTTTTTCCTCCTCTTAGGCTAAGATAGACACATTCCCCCTATCCCTGGCTCTCTGTGTGTCTCTGTCTTTATCTGTCTCTGTATATTTCTCTTTCTCTCTGTCTTTCTCTGTGTCTCTTTCTCTGTTTGGTTTGTCTCTCTCTTTCTTTATGAGTTTGTCTCTGTCTTTCTTTGCGTGTCTCTTTTTCTGTGTGTCTGTCTCTTTCTTTCTCTATGTGTTCGTCTCTCTCTGTGTCTCTCTGTCTTTCTCTTCTCTGTGTGTTTGTCTTTTTCTCTTTGTCTGTCTTTCTCTGTCTGTGTGGTTTGTCTGTTTTTGTGTGTGTGTGTTTGTCTCTTTCTCTTTGTCTGTATTTCTCTGTGTCTGTCTCTGTCTTTGTGTGTTTGTCTCTTTCTCTGTGTATTTGTCTCTTTCTCTGTGTGTTTGTCTCTTTCTCTGTGTGTCTGTCTCTGTCTTTTTCTGTGTCTCTCTGTTTTTTTCTGTGTCTCTGTCTCTTCTCATATGGTTTGTCTCTCTCTTTCTCTGTATATCTACCTCTGCCTTTTTCTGTGTGTCTCTCTTTCTGTGTCTGTCTTTCTCTGCATGTCTGTCTGTGGGTCTGTCTCTTTCTCTGTGTTTTTCTCTCTTTTTCTTTGTGTCTGTCTCTATCTTTCTCTATTTGTCTTTCTCTGTGTGTCTGTCTCTTTTTCTGTGTGGTTTGTCTCTCTCTTTCTCTGTGAGTCTGTCTCTCTCTTTCTCTGTGAGTCTGTCTCTGTCTTTCTCTGTGTCTGTCTCTTTCTCTGTGTATTTGTCTCATTTCTCTGTGTCTGTCTCTGTCTATTTCTGTGTCTCTCTCTTTCTCTTTTTCTGTGTGTCTGTCTCTTCTCTGTGTGTTTTGTCTCTTTCTCTGTGAGTCTGTCTCTGTCTTTTTCTGTGTCTGTCTCTTTCTCTGTCTTTGTGTGTCTGTCTCTTTCTGTTTGTCTCTGTCTTTTTCTGTGTCTCTCTCTTTCTCTATCTTTTTCTGTGTGTCTGTCTCTTCTCTATATGGTTTGTCTCTTTTTTTGTGAGTCTGTCTCTGTCTTCCTCTGTGTCTATCTTTTTCTCTGTGTATCTATCTCTGTCTTTCTCTGTGTGTGTCTCTCTCTTTCTGTGTCTGTCTGTCTTTCTCTGCATGTCTGTCTGTGTCTTTCTCTTTTTCTGTGTTTTTCTCTTTGTGTGTCTGTCTCTTTCTCTGTGTGGTTTGTCTCTCTCTTTCTCTGTGTGTCTGTCTCTGTCTTTCTCTGTGTCTCTCTTTCTCTGTGGGTCTGTCTCTGTCTTTCTCTCTGTGTGTTTGTCTCTGTGTGTGTCTGTCTTTGTCTCAGTATTTGTCTCTCTCTCTGTCTGTCTTTCTCTGTGTGTCTGTCTGTCTTTCTTTATGTGTCTGTCTCTTTCTCTGTGTGGTTTGTCTCTCTCTTTGTGAGTCTGTCTCTGTCTTTCTCTGTGTGTTTTGTCTTTTTCTCTGTGTCTGTCTTTTTCTTTGTGTGTCTGTCTTTCTCTGTGTTTGTCTCTTTCTGTGTGTCTGTCTGTTTTTCTCTCTGTGTGTCTCTCTCTTTCTCTGTGTATCTATCTCTGTCTTTCTCTGTGTCTGTCTCTCTGTGTTTGTCTTTGTCTGTTTCTGTGTTTGTCTCTCTCTTTCTCTTTGTCCATGTGTCTGTCTTTCTCTATGTGGCTGTCTCTTTCTCTGTTTGGTTTGTCTCTCTCTTTCTCTGTGAGTCTGTCTCTGTTTTTCTTTGTGTGTTTGTCCCTGTCTCTCTCTGTGTGTCTATCTCTTCTTTTTCTGTCTCTTTCTCTGTGTGTTTGTCTCTCTCTCTGTGTGTCTGTCTCTTTCTCTGTGTCTCTCACTTTCTCTGTGTGTCTGTCTCTGTCTTTCTCTCTCTGTGTGTTTGTCTCTCTCTCTGTGTGTCTATCTCTGTCTTTCTCTGTCTCTCTCTTTCTCCGTGTGTCTGTCTCTGTCTTTCTCTCTCTCTGTGTTTGTCTCTCTCTCTGTGTATCTATCTCTGTCTTTCTCTGTGCCCGTCTCTTTCGCTATGTGTTTGTGTGTGTCTGTCTTTGTCTCAGTATTTGTCTCTCTTTCTCCCTGTCTTTCTCTGTGTGTCTGTCTCTGTCTTTCTCTCTCTCTGTGTTTGTCTCTCTCTCTGTGTCTATCTCTGTCTTTCTCTGTGTCTCTCTCTTTCTCTGTGTGTCTGTCTCTGTCTCTCTGTGTGTGTTTGTCTCTCTCTGTGTGTGTCTATCTCTGTCTTGCTCTGTCTCTGTGTGTCTGTCTCTGTCTTTCTCTCTCTCTGTGTTTGTCTCTCTCTCTCTGTGTGTCTATCTCTGTCTTTCTCTGTGTCTGTCTCTTTCGCTATGTGTTTGTCTCTGTCTCAGTGTTTGTCTCTCTTTCTCTCTGTCTTTCTCTGTGTCTGTCTATCTTTCTTTATGTGTCTATCTCTTCTTTTCCTGTGTCTGTCTCTTTCTCTGTGTGTTTTTCTCTTTCTGTGTTTGTCTGTTTCTGTGTTTGTCTCTCTCTTTCTCTCTGTCCATCTGTCTGTCTTTTTCTTTGTGTCTGTCTCTATCTTTCTCTATTTGTCTTTCTCTGTGTGTCTGTCTCTTTCTCTGTGTGGTTTGTCTCTCTCTTTCTCTGTGAATCTGTCTCTGTTTTTCTTTGTGTGTTTGTCCCTGTTTCTCTCTGTGTGTCTATCTCTTCTTTTTCTGTCTCTTTCTCTGTGTGTTTGTCTCTTTCTCTGTGTGTCTGTCTCTTTCTCGGTGTGTCTGTCTGTCTCTTTGTCTATCTGTCTCTCACACATCTTCTTCCCTAGCCACTTGCTTCACTGGGAAAGTGGGTGAGGGTCAGAGGAAGGGCTGTTCAGAGCCATGATATTCAGAGCCATGATACGAACCTTAGAAATTAGAAATGGGGGCTACTAAACCATACATAAGAATCCTTGTGGGCTTTTTGATTTAGTTTTTCAAATGCAATATTATCTATGTTTTGTTTTATATCTATTTATTTTGTTAACTATCTCCCAATTACATTTTAATCTGGTGCAGCCTCATTTGGGAGTGGTATGGTCCGCATAAGGCCCATTGACACTGTCCCTTTCCCCTTGTCCAGAGGGCTGCTCATCAGATCCCTCTAATTTTCTTGCTACCGCAGTTCACTATTGGGCCTGCTTTCATGAAGCAGACACACAGTCTCCTCATCTCTGCTAGAAGGGCGTGTAAATGCACTGTTGTGACTGAAAGTGCAATGGAGTGAGAGAGCAAGTTCAGCGTGGGAAGAGCAGGTGGGTGTGTTTTCTCTGTTTAATGTCATCCTGGGGATTCTTGTTTAAAAAACAATTGTGTGTATGTTCATCATTTCTGTTTGCAGCAGTCCCCCAGCCCCATCCTGCACTCCAAGGGCATGTAGGCTCCGGCAGCTCCCTGGAACCTCTGCTGGAGGAGGTGCCCCAGCAGGGAGGGACTGGTGGTTCCAGGGACAGGCCAATGGTAGGGAATGGGCAAGAGGGAATTTCCCAAGCCATACAGGCAACTCATCCAGGTTTCTCCTCTGTCACTCTTTTTTCTCTCTTTTGCCTTGAATATTGTAGGGTAATTATCAGAAGAAACAAATACAGATACAATTTTCAGGTTAATATGAGAAAAGATATCCTTTTAAAAAAGTGTAGATAATTTTCAACATTCACCCTTGCAAAGCTTTGTGTCCTAATTTTTCTCGCTGCCTTCCCTACACCCAGACAGTGAATAATCCAATATATGTCAAACATGTCTTTGTCTGTCAGTCTTTCTCTGTGTGCATTTCTTTTATACATATTTCCACATTTATCATGTTGCACAAGGAAATTCAGGTCAGAAAAGAAAGAAATGAGAAAGAAAACAAAAAGCAAGCAAACAACAACAAAAAAGGTGAAAATACTATGTCGGGATCCACATTCAGTCACCACAATTCTTTCTCTAGATGCAGTTGGCTCTCTCCATCACAAGTCTATTGGAATTGGCCTGAATCACCCCGTTGTTAAAAAGAGCCACGTCCATCAGAATTGATCATCATATAGTATTGTTGTTGAAGTGTATAATGATCTCCTGGTTCTGCTCATTTCACTCAGCATCAGCTCATGTGAGTCTTTCCAAGCCTCTCTAACATTATTCCCCTGATCATTTCTTATAGAACAATAATATTCCATAATATTCATATACCACAATTTACTCAACCATTCTCCAATTGATGGGCATCCTCTCATTTTCCAGCTTCTGGCCACTACAATGAGACCTGCTACAAACATTTTTGTACATGTGGGTCCCTTTCCCTCCTTTAAGATCCCTTTGGGATATAAGCCCAGTAGAGACACTGCTGGAAAGCATATGCACAGCTTGATAACTCTTTAGACATAGTAAGGAAAGATTTTCTAACAAACTGAGAACCTGACTTCAAATCCCAGCACTACCATTAATGACTCCTCTTTGTTCTTTGACATATATTACTTAACCTCATGTGGGCTGAATTGTTCATGAGCCCATCTGGGGATTTTCTTGGCAAATATATTGAAGTAGTTTATTCTTTCCTTCTGCACCCCATTTTACAGATGAGGAAACTGAGGCAAATAAGGTGAAGTGAGTTGCCCAGGATTATACAGCTAATAAGCATTTGAAGATGGATTTAAACTCAGGCCTTCCTACCTTCAGACTTGATGCTCTGTCCAACGTGCCAGTCACTTCACATATAAAAAAGAGAGGTTGGATTTGATGGAAGTTCCCTTCCTCCTTTATATCTATGATCCTAGCAGTGGGACTGCCTTGCAAGATAGTGATCTCCCTGTAAGTGAAAGTATTCAAGGAGAGGTACAAGAAAGTACCTACCACAGGTGATGGGATTCCTGCCATCAGTCAACCTCTTTAGACTGTTCCACCTCTGAGATTCTGTGATCCTGAGTCCGATTCTCAGATTTAGAATTCTTCTTCTAGTGTGTTTTTATTTTTGGCTGTCCCTCCCTTCTTTCTATTCTAACTTTGATCTCATCAGAACAGACCTCTCTTTTATTCTCTTATTTTTGGTCATTTCTATTTCGACTTCTCCTCCCTTGTTTCTTTTGTGTGTGATCTCTATTAATGACTGCCTCAGCTATAAATATTTATTCTGTTACTCAAAATATTTTGCCTTATCCTTTCTCTTGATTGCTTTCTTTATACCCTATTTAGTTACTTATTTTTAACTCCTTCTCCTCTTTCTAAAAATACAGGATTTGGATTAGTCTTATTACCATCGTTCAAATAACATCCTACAATCTTAGCATTATAGATTTATAGCTGAGATGAACCTCAGGGGTCAGAGAGACTGACCCCTAAGTTTTACAGTTGGGGAAACTGAGGCCTAGAGAAGATGAGACTTGCTTGAGGATATCCAGGATATCTAGGATCAGAGATTCAGAATTAGTTCTTTAAGGATTATTTAATTAAGTCCCTGTATTTTATAAACCCATGTGGGGTAAGGGACTTGCCTAAGATCACATGGAAAGTAAGAGGCAGTGCTAGAATTCAAACTTCTCTACTTCCAAATTTAGTTTCTTTAGCTTATATTTAGGTCTAAAGGGGAATCTTAGAGATTATTCCAATTCTTTCATTTTATAGAAGGGGAAACTGAGGTCCAAAGAGGTGAAATGATTCAAACCCATGTGTTCTGACGTCGGGTTCACTCTTTTTTCTACTTTATCTCCTACTTTAGGTACTAGAAGTAATTTCCATTATTAAAAACAATAACATCAGGGAAAAGGTTGACTCTAGTTTAGAACTCTAGAGCTGAAAGGGAGAGGCAGAAACCAAAGGGACAATGACTTGTCTAAAGTCACCTAACTAGGAAGAGGAGGAACAATCTCTTGTGAGCACCAGTCTGCACCTCTTTTCAGCTTGCCATATTGCCTTTCTCTCTGTTCTCTTTCCTCCCAAATCCTCCGGCTTGCCTCCCTTTTGGGGATGGATGCATTCCTCTTAGCATTAGTGTGTATATAAATAAGCTTTGTTCTGTTCTCCGTATTTACAGACTGATTGCAAACATTTTCTTCCATCTGTCACTTGATAGCTCCTGTTCCATCCCTCTCATCTCTTTGTCTTGATATTATCAAAGTCCCACCTCATCCCCCAGCAAGCTCTGGTAGAACTGGAATAGTTTTCTTTGTGCAGAGTGGGGAAAATAGAGATATTCGGAAAAAGAGTCTCTTTCCCCATCCAGTTTGGGCCCATTATCAATCTGGGGCCCAAAGCAGCTGTGCAGATCCAGAAGGCAGGGCTGGAAGCCAGCGTCAGGAAGCTGAGAGACAGCTACCCCTCCCATCTCCACTTCTTGCTCCCCCTTTCTCTTCCCATCCACTCCTTTCCTCTCTCTTCTATTCTTGCACTTCCCCACTTTTGCTTTTCTCCTCCTCCTTTTCTAATTCCTCTTTCCCTGTCCATCTCTTCTACCAAATCTTCCCTCTTCTTCCTTTTACCTCTTCCCTCCTTCCCTCTTTCTTCCCCTTCTCTCCTGTCTTACTCTCCCCTCTTTCTTCTCCTCTTTCCCTCTGTTCTCTTCTCTCATTTTCTTCTTTCCTTTCCTTTTCCTCTCTCTCTCCTTTTATCTCCTTTCTCCCCTCTCTTTACCTTCTTTCCTTCCCCCCTTTTCAATGGATTCTCAATCATTCATCTAGACCTGGTCCATGCTCATGGGATCTTGGACCTTTTTTTTTTTTTCTGTTCTTCCTAGCTAATTTGTGACACAATACCCACCCTTCATCCCAGTCCTCCTCTCTTCTTCTCCTTCTCCCTATAATTTAAAAGGCAGGTGTATTTCTTTCTTTATTTAAAAAAAATTGATTTGCTAATTATCAAGAAGTATGAGATTTTTTTAAAGGGTGTGTATGGGGGAAGGAAGCAATGACATCTAGATGGCCAGCTCATTATTTATCCAGAGCAGCAAGAGCCTAACCTTCAATCAATCAATCACCTGATGTGTGATAAGCTCAGGGAAGGGCTTTTCTCCTCTCTCCTATCTCTTCCTTTTCCCTCCTCTGCCTGTATCTCTCCTTGATTGGAGACTCTGTGGAAAGAACAGTGGATTTGAATCCAGAAAGCTTCAGTTTGAATGGTATTAACTACTTATGTGACTCCAGGTAATTTACTTAACTTTGTATTGCCTCAGTTTCTTCAAATGGGGAATGAAGAGGGTTAGACCAGATGGCTCAGCTCTACAGCTGTGATTCCTCAATTTTTCTTTCAGTAAAACAAAGGGGTTAGGTTAGGGTTACAGACTATTTATGGGGCTTTGGGTCCCAGTTTTCTCAGCTGTATAATGAGGAGATTGTACTACTTGATCCCCAAAGCCTCTTCTAGCTCTAAATCCTATGATCTCTGTCTGCCTCTTTCTATTGTGAGCTGTAGTGCTAATAATTCAAGTGAGACCCTCTCTGAAATGATTAACATTTCCAGTTTAACTTCTGTTTTTGATTGTATCCCTGCCATTAATCTTTCTTTTTCATTCACTCTTCTCTTTCCCTATCCCTCCCCACCCCCATAGCATTTCTCACAGAGCCAGACAATTCAATTTTCATTTCAATTAAGATTTATTGAACACTCCTGGAGTCCAAGGGAATAGTCAACCATCAAGGACACATGGGAGACACATCCCTGCCCTCGGGGAGCTTACAGGATGAATTAAAAGAGATGGATATTCATTCATTCCTTCCTTCATTCAACAAAAAATTATTAAGTGACTACTCTGAGCAATGAAGGGGCTATATACTGACAAAGGAAGATGGATATAATATAGTATGGACAGACTATAAGTGATAATATCATATTCTCTGGATCATAAGCTCAAAGGAAATGTAGCTGCCTTTTGGGGAAAATGTACACCATGTGGGCTGAAGGAAGATAATGATAATAAAGGCTAGGTGGTGCAGTGGATTGAACTCTGAGCCTGCATCCAGGAAGACCTGATTTCAAATTCAGACATTGAAAATCTGTGTGACCCTGAACAAGTCACTTAAATATGTTTGCCTCAGTTTCCTTTTCTGTAAAATAAGCTGGAGAAGGAAATGACAAAGCACTCCAGTATCTTTGCCAAGCAAACACCAAATTTGATCATAAAGGGTCTGAAACTAGTGAATGACAACAACAATAATAATAAGTGTTTATATTTTCATAGCAACTTATTCTGGCAATGTATGTTATACATATCATAACTACTATTTATATAGCTTCTTTAAAGTTTGTAATGCCCTTCATGCATATTGTCTCATTTTTCATTACAACAACCCCAAGGCAGGAGGAATAAGTGTTATTATTATCCTCATTTCACTAATGAGGCCCTTGAACCTAGGAGATGGTGAGTAAGTTGTCCAGAATCACATAGCTAGTAAGTATTTGAGTCAAAATTTGAATTCAAGTCTCCCTGGCCCTAAGTCTAGCACTCTGTCCATTGTACCACCTTGCTGCTATTATTTCTCTTTATCCTTATAACAACTATATTGGGTACTTGCTACCATTACTGTTTTCCAGAGGAGGAGTTAGAGGTAGTGAGCTTGTCCAAGGTCAACAGCTAGAGAGAGTAGAGCTGGATCTCATTGATTCTGGGAACTGTGTCTTTTCTACTACCCTCAGAATATCACTATGTGCTGTTGATTCTATTGAAGTTGTTTGTTTGTGTATGAAGTGTGAAATCCAATTGGCTTCTCTTGCTAGGGGAGGTGTTGACTGATAAGGAGTGTTTGGGGAGATGAGATTTATCGTGGGGTTTGGAGGTTGGCAGGCAGGAAGAAGAGAATGGGCAAATCAAAGGCTTCCTTCCCCTTTGTGATTCTTTCTGCTGTGACAGATAGAATGGGATTTGGGCAGGTGAGCTGTGCTGGAGGTAGGCTAGATGACTGGGTTGAGCTTTATCTGATAGGCCAATGGGGACCCCTGCAAAATATTGCTATGTTATTCAAAAAAATTGAGGAAGGTTTCCTCTAGCAGCTTCTATTCACCAAATAAATTGTAGGGGAAAGAGTGGAGATGAGATGAGCAACCTGACCCATGGAAAAAGCTTTGGTGCAAGAAAAAGTTTCTCTTCATACTCTGGTCTTTGGGAGTTGGTTTAATTTTTTTTAAACTTTCAATAAATAAAATAGAATGAAGAATAGAATCTATTTTGAAGGGGGTACAATTTTTTTAAAGAATAAAGGCATGCATCTAGGGGAGGGAGTGGAGGGAAGGAGGGGAAAAGTTGGAACAGAAGTGTTTGCAAGGGTCAGTGTTGAAAAATTACCCATGCATATGTTTTGTCAATAAAAAGCCATAATAAAACAATAATAAAAAAGAATAAAGGCATGAAAGAAACACTATGGTTCCAGTAGGGCATCTTAGGGTTTCTGGCTCAACCAGTTTTTCATGGACTGGGCTAGGACACTGCCTGTCCTTTTAGGATCTCCAGCAAACCAGACACTCAGAATCTTAATGAAAAGCCAGCAGTCTTGAGGCAAAGATTCAGCAAAATGTAATGAAATGGTATCTTTTTCTCTTTTAAAAAAGTGACTGTTTTGGGCAGAAAATATATTTGTCCTTGAAAAAAAAAAGAACAGAGATTTCAGGAGATTAGGATGTGTTTCCAGGTAGAAGATCAGTCTCCTAGTCCTGGTATAGTCATACCTCTCTGTGTGATCTTGGATGAATGACTTAGCCTTTCTGGAACTGAGATTTTTCTTCTGTAAAATGGGCTTGTTGGACTTCCAAGATGCCCTCTAGCTATGAAATTTCTTTAGGTGTTTATAAAATTTGGAAATCAGAGGTTAAAGTCCTGGATCCTGATGCTAAATGAGTGAGTGAGAAGGAAGAGATGAATATGAGAAATATTGAAAGGGAAGAATTGCCAGAACTTGGTAATAGATCAGAATTGGATTTGGATAGGATGGTGGTGAGAAAGGAGGAAGTGAAAATAATTTCCAAGGGCAAACCCTTGGGAAACCAAGGGAACCAAAGGATTAATTAGAAAAGTAGTACAACAAATGGTATTGGGGTAGGGAGGGATAACAATTCAGAAGGAGAAGGGAGGATTATTTTAATTTTTCAAAAATTAAGTTTGGTCTTACTAAGTAAGATCGCCCTCCAGAAGATGTTAGCACGACATCCAAAATAAAGCCTTGGTAAATAGTGAAAAAGTTTACATCTAGAGGAGGATATCTGGGAAGCCTTTTTAACAAAGATGATAGAGGGTAAGATCACTTGGGGAGAGTGTGAAAGACTGAGGAGGGAGCCTTGGGGAGCACTATGGCAGAAGAGGAATGAACAAAAAGGGTAAGAGATAGGAGAATTAGGAACCAGTCTGGTAGCAGCAAGGTCCTGGAGAGAGAGAGAGAGTCCTTTCTGAATTTGAACATTCTATATTGTAAGATACCAAACTATAAGATTCCTCCTATCTCTGATATTCTGTGTTCTGTTGTTCAGCTTTCTAAATTCTCTAGCATTTTATGTTCTATGATCCTTTACATCTTTGATATTTTATGTTCTAAAATTCCATCCAGGGTAATGAAATATAGATCTTTCAGGTGGAAGGGATTTCCGTGACCCTTTAGCTAGTCCAGCCCTTGCCCCAGAGGAACCCTACCTTAACATTTACTTGGAAGATTTTCTTTTTTTACAATCTTTTTTTCCAATTACATGTAAAAACAAATTTTAACATTTGTGGGTTTTTTAAATTTTGAGTTCTAAATTCTCTCCTTCCCCTCCCTCCTCTTCCCCCTCATTGAGAAGGCAAGCAATTTGATAAAGGTTAAACATGTGCAATCATGCAAAACATATTTCTATGTTAGTCACATTGTGAAAGAAAGCAGATTTCTCCCCTCCTCCCAAGCAAGAAAAATAAAGAACATTTTTTTAAAGCATGCTTCCATCTGCATGCAGATTCTATTAGTTCTTTCTCAGGAGGTGGACAGCATTCTATCATGAGTCCTTCAGAGTTGTCTTAGATCATTGTATTTCTGGGAATAGCTAAGCGTTTGTTCCTCGTACAATATTGTTATAACTATGTACAATATTCTCTTGTTCTGTTCACTTCATCATGCATCAGTTCATGTAAGTCCTTCCAGGTTTTTTTCAGAGCATCCTGCTCATCATTTTCATATCACAATAGTTTCCCATCACAATCGAATACCACAACTTGTTCAGCTATCCCACAGTTGATAGACAAGGTAACAGAACCTGTGGCCAGTGCCAGCAAAGAGTCTCTGTACTTCCTGATCAGTTGTCTGATCCCTGCCACCCATTGCCATCTGTGGCCTGAGAGCTCCAGAAGCTGTTGTAACTACAGATTCAGTTTCTCTCTGGGCTTGCTCCTGGCTTGCCAGGATGTAGCCTATGCTGACTGGGCTGGAGTAGGGTAGACTGCTCCACTCTCACCCTAATGAGGTACTATAAAGCTTTATACAATCTCTCTGTCTCTGACTCTGTCTCTTTTTCTTTCTCCTCTCTCTCTCTTTCCCCTCTTCTTTCTCTCTCTCCTCTTTCTTTTTTCTCCTTTTCTCTCTCTCTATGTATATATAGTTTTATATTCTATTGTATATTATATAAAGCTATATACATATATTTATATACAGCCATGTAGCCTTTCTCTCTTCCTCTCTCTCTCTCTCTCTCTCTCTCTCTCTCTCATTTCCCCCCTTCCTCCATGCATCATCTCTGACTTGCCTAACTTTTGAATATTTCTTCTCTTGCTACTGCCTTCCAACTTTACTTGCCCCTTCCTATTCCCAAAGAATTTTCAAATTACTAGTACAAGAAGAATTTTTTAATTCTTAACCCACAGTCTCTGCTGGCATATAAAGTTAGGTTCATCCAGACCCTCTGTGGGTTACACCATTTCTCCAGCTTGGTATATTAGCTCTTCTCTTGCTTGTTTGGAGGACATCCCTACTCATCAATAACCCACCATCCTCTACTATATTATTGGTGGAGTTGTGGATTGATCCAACCACTATGGAGAGCAATTTGGAACTATGCCCAAAGAGCTATAAAATTGTGCATACCTTTTGATCCAACAATACCACTCCAAGGTTTATATCCCAAAGACATTTTTAAAAAGAGAAAAGGACTTATTTGTATAAAAATATTTCGAGCAGGTTTTTTGTGGTAGCTAAGATAGGCAATTGAAGGGATGCCCATCAATCGGGGCATGGCTGAACAAGCTATGGTTTATGATTGTAACGAAATATTACTGTGCTATAAGAAATGACCAGCAGGATGATTTCAGAAAAACCTGGAAAGACTTACATGAACTGGTGCATGATGAAGTGAACAGAACCAACAGAATATTATGGACAGTAACAGCAGTATTACAAGATGAAGAATTGTGAATGACATGGCTATTTTCAGAAATACAATGATCCAAGACAATAATGATGAAGCATACTATTTGCCTCCAGAGAAAGAACTGATATTATTTGAATATATACTGAAGCATGCTAGTTTTCATTTTTTCTTTCACTCTTTTTCTTTTATTTGAGTCTTTTTGTACAAAATGACTAATATGGAATTGTTTTATGTGATTGCTCATGTATAACCTGTATCTGATTGCTTACAGTCTCAGGGAGGAGAGAGGGGAGGGAGAGAAGAAGGGATAGAGTTTGTAACTGAAAACTTTAAACAAAAGCATTTTTTAAAAGAAAATAATCCCCCATTCTTTATTCTGATCTCTACCATGATCTCTTACTCATACTTTCTTATTCTCTCTTCCTCTGTTACTCTCCTCTCCACCTTTTCAAATGTCAGTTCCCACACCATCCCCTGCAGGAAGCTTTCCCTGACCAATGATCTTCTCCATTCTGATACAAGTGCCAGTTTTCTTGTGGGGATGAGTCTTCAGCACAGTTCCCTTTGACTAGATTGCTCTTGATTATTAGGAGAAAAAGCTCTTTCCAGTACCTGACATTATGCCTTCTCAGTGAAGTCTCGGGGTCTTCTAAAGTTCTTGAGGATTTAAGTGCTCTAATTGGTCAGGGAATATAGACCTGAGATGTGGGCGGCCTTTTCTGAATGCTAATTGGCCAGAGAACGCATGCCTCAAAGAGTGCAGATGGTCTTTGCCATGTGCATGATTTGTCTTTGGGATAATTCTTCCTTGGTGTATAGCCAAGACCTTCAGTGGCCTTAGTTGAAGATGCTTGTGGTCTAGGGGGAGCTTTATCAGGAACTAGTTCTCATAAATAACTAGAGGTTGATGAATAGTGATGTTGGGTGGTAGAGATTATTTCAGGCTAAATCTTCTCATCTTGGATACTAATAAGAATTTTTAAAGTGACCTTGAGAAAAGCTGCTGTTAATTAATGTGGGGGCACAGACTTCTGCAGTTACAGGGAGGAAAAGAATCAAAACCTGTCTAACTTGGAGCATACAAACTCAAGAGGCTATAAGAGGCGATTTTTCAAAGAAAGTTATTAGCTCTTAACAAGCAAATAAAAAGCTTACTCACAAAGCACACTTAAAAGTGTTTGTTCTCCTTAGGAAAATGTCTGCCAAAGTAGAGTGGGGGGGTTGTCATTTAGGATGATAAGTGATGATGATAATGCTCAAATGGATCTGTGGTCTCATCTATTTGGAAATTCTCTTCAATGATAAAACAACACAATCTCTTCATTTCTTCTCATCCTGTTGATTTGTTCATGTCCTTCCCTAAATTTAAAAAAATATGTATATATATGCATATATATGTATATACTTTCCCCCAATTACATGTTAAAACAATTTTTAGCATTTGCTTTTTAAAAAATTTTGACTTTCAGATTCTATTCCTTCTTTCTCCCTTCCCTCCACACTCTACACCCCACCAAGATGTCAAGCAATCTGATATAGGTTATATATGTGCAATCATGTAAAATATTTCCATGTTAGTTATTTTGTACAAGAAGGCTCAAATAAAAGAAAAAAAATGAAAGAAAAAAGTGAAAAATAGCATGCTTCATTATGTATTCAAATAATATCAGTTCTTTCTCTGGAGGCAGATAGTATGCTTCATTATTAGTCTTTTGGGATTGTCTTGGATTGTTGTATTGCTGAGAATAGTTAACTCATAATTCTTTGTCTTACAACATTGCTGTTACTGTGTGTAATGGTCTCCTGATTCTGTTCACTTTATCATGCATCAGTTCATGTAAGTTTTTCTAGGTTTTTCTGAAATCATCCTGCTTGTCATTTCTTATTGTACATTAATATTTCATTACAATCATATACCACAGCTTGTTTAGCCATTTTCCAGTTGATGGGCATCTCTTCAATTGCCAGTTTTTAGCCACCACTATAAAATTTTTGTACAAATATGTTTCTCACTTTTTCAAATGTCTTTGAGATATAGCCTTGCAGTGGTATAGCTGGGTCAAAGGGTATACACAGTTTTATACCTTTTTTTAGGCATGGTTTCAAATTGTTCTCCAGAATAGTTGGATCAGTTCACAAATCTACCAGCAGAGTATTAGTATCCCAGTTTCCCCACATCCCCTCCAATATCTATAATTTCCCTTTTATTAGCCAATCCAATCTGTCCTTCCCCAAATTCAACAAAGGTGTTCTATCCAGTGTACTATAGGACATTTCTTTGCTTTCTCTTGACTGTACTCTTGTCAATAACAAGAACAGTAGCAATAATTCCAGTTTGATTCATTACTTAATTTCAATTCTATAAGTAGAAATATAGGTATCTGTAGCATCTAGAATTACAAAATGGATCTCAGTAGTCAAAATATGACACTGGTTAATGAAAAAAATGGCTCTCTAGTACAACATTGCACTTTAAATATCAAAAAAGCCTATTTTCTACCATGTCTGAGAGGAAAATAGTCACTTCTTCCCTTTCTCTCCCTTTCCCAAGAAAGGACCTGGGTTATATAGAATAGCAATTTGGTTCATGTCTTTATTATTACTCACACTTGTATGGGTAACTAGTGAGAATGGTGGTCTGGAGTTAAATGATTCACTTCAGGTCACATAGGAGGTGAAAGACTTGAACTCAGGTCTCTTGAATTCAGAGACATTCCTGCCATAGTACATACATGGTTTAGGAGTCGGGAACCTGGCTTTAGTATCTGGTAGCTGAGTGGACCTTGAAGTCCATTTTCCTCATCAATATCCAAATATCAAAAAATCTGTTATTTTATCAGCATAGGTCGCTCCCTTCACCAAGGCAGAAAGAGGCTTCTTTGTCTCTTGGTAGATGGTCTTCATGTAGGTGAAAAACTTTACCTCCTGGTGGCTAACTTCTGGTGATGTTCTTCTTCAGGGTTTAGTAGTCTTCTCAGACAATTATACTCAAGCTCCTTTCCAGCTCAGAATTTTGTGAATCCTGTGGAAGATTATTCATGATGTAAAAGAGGATTTCTCCATTTATAACTTCTCTGTGGGAGTCAGATAAATCCTCCTGTAAGTTCTGCTAAATGGATTATACCTATGGATATGAGGGGAATAGGAAGGCAACCAAAGCAGAGCTATGGACTCCACCTTGTGCTACAACCCAATTGAAGGTTTAAGAAGAGAATAAATTGTAGCCCATTAATCAGAGGCCAACATTTATTTCAATTAATCACAACGCTGGCAAATATCAAATTAAAAGAGACAAACAGAATAAGCCAATCAATACACCCAATTTTTCCCTCTGTGGGTTCAGGTTGGTGGGAGACAGAAAGCTAATTTATGAATCCATTTTTTTCTCATTAAGCACAAACATAAAGAACCATGTTTGCCAGTTTTTCAAATGCAGTGGATTTTCTTCTTGCCTCTTCTCCCTGGGTTCCATTCATTTCTTCATCCAGATTGGTAATTCTGGGATATAATAAGGGTCAGCTGGGGACAAAATGGTAAAGAAGTGAAGTTTGTCTTTGGCATCCTAAGCACTATCTCCTTCCCTGTGCTCTTCTCCTGTGATTGTTACCCCCTCTTCTGAAATAATCAGGGCACTTTAGAGCTGGGAAGGACCTTAGAGATTGTTTAATCTATTCTCCCCATTTTTCAAATGGGAAAACTGAAGTCATAGTGAAGTAATCAATCTAAGATCATATAGCTAGTTAGGAGCTAAAAATCAGTTTGTTCTCCTAATCATTGTCTAATGTCCTTCCCATTGTATCATGTATTTCAATCAAAATAACCTCGATTGACCTTGGAAAGTTATTTCTATCTAAAATAGCTTATTTCCCATGATTACTTGTTACCTCTACCTCTTGTTCCCCTGCTTGGACTAAACTATCTCTGAGATCCCTTTTGTTCGTTCATTCGTTCATTCAATCAACAAATATTGACTGGATGTACATTTGATTACATTTTCCGTCCTAGGCACTGGGGATGCAAAGACAGAAACAAAACAGTCCTTCCCTCAAGCAGCTTCCTATTTTTTGGGGAGGAATCACACATACACAGATAAGTAAATACAAAGAAACAGCGTTTTACAAAGATGAATTCTGAAGATGAAAGCCAGGGTAATTTAGAAAAGTGTTATTTGGTTGTGGAAAAATAATGTAGGAATTGCTAAAGTTTAAAAGGAGCTGAGGATAATGAGGGAAGGGATTAGTAACTTTTTTTTTTTAGCTCTGCTGTTAGGGAAGAGAGGATATTAAAAAGGTAAAAGACAGTTCCTTTGCAGTGGATGGGATGATGATAATGAGTAACAGAGAGATGACAGAGCTGATAAATTCTCGTTTTATTTTTCCTTTTGTCCACAGAGAGTGATCTTTTCTCTGAAAACAACTGACCCAGAAACAACAGGAAGTTGATTCTCAAAGTAAGGAAGGAAAAAAAAATCTGAAATACTATGTAATATGGAAAAATTACCATAGGATTAGGAAAGAGCAGCTCAATGGTACAGTAAGATAGAGTGCCAGACATGGGCTCAGTAAGATATGAGTTTAAATCCGATTTTAGTCATTTCCCATATGTATGAATCTGGTTTGAGGAAACCATAAAAGGGAGTTAATGATAGTACCTAGTTCCTAGGATTATTGTGAGCATCAAATGAGATAATATTTGTAAAGTGCTTTGTAGGCTTTAAAGTATATAAAATCTATTTTAAAGTATATATGATGATTATATATATATGATATATGAATGATAGCCAATATTATTAAAAGGAAAGTGCTATCATAATTTCTAGAAAAGAGAAGAGAACAGAGTTGCAAGCTATAGGCCAGAAAGTTCTTGGGAAAATTCTAGATTGACGCATTTAAGTTTTGTGTTTAGAATGTGAATAACTATCAAAGGAGATGTGATTACAAAGAATTAACATGGTATCATCAAGGATGGGACATATTGGACTAATCTTATTTGTGATACAAGACACGAGAATCAGATCAGAAGAATGCTATATATAAAATTTGCCTAGATTTTAGTACAGGATTTGATAAAACATATCATACTATTCCCATGGAAAAGATGGAGAAATATGGGTTAGATAATAATACAATTAGATTGATTCAGAACCAGTTGAATAGCTGGACTCAGAGTCTAATTGTTACTAGGTCAGTGTCAACTGGCTGGAGCTCTTCAGTGTAATGACCCAGTGATCTGTATGTGGTAAAGTGTTATTTAACATTTTTAATCGAAGATTGAAAAAGGTATACCAAGCATGCTCATTAAATTTATAAATGACACAAAGCTGAGAGGAATAGCTGCATACTGGTAGACAGAGTCAGGATTCAGGAAGATCTTGACTAGCTGGAAATTTGGGATTTATTAGTGAGATAAACTTCATTGGGGATGAATAACACGGGTTCAAAATATTAACTCTATTACTAAGGCTGCAAGGGGCGTGGCTGGACAGAAGTTTGTTGGAAAAAAGTTTGGGGAGTTTGAGTGGACCACAGGCTTAATATGAGCTAGCAATAGGATGTAACAAAGTCCCAAAGGTAAGGCAATCTTGGAGTGCATTAAGAGAGGCAGAGGTCCTTGGAATAATGAGGTGACAAGCCTGCAATGAGCAGCTAGGTAGAACAATGGCTTAGAATCAGGAAGACCTGAATTCAAATGCAGCTCCAACATGTACTGTATGACTTGGGCAAGTCACTTAACTCTGTCTCAGTTTCCTCATCTATAAAAAGAGCTGGAGAAGAAAATGGCCAACTACTGTAGTTTCTTTACCAAGAAAACCCCAAAATGGGGTCATGAAGAGTTGGACAATGCTGAAAAATGCTTGTACTGAAGTCCTGCTGAATTCTGCCCTAATCCAACGACATTTGGAGTGTTGTGTTTAATTGTAGGAACCACTAATGTGGAGCTTGTGCAAAGGAAGGCAAAGGGAATGGTGTAGTCTTGACTGTATCATGAGGTTTGACTGAAGGAACTGGGGCTGTTCAACCTAAAGAAAAGATGACTTAGGGGGAAGGTATGATAATGGCATACAAGTATGTGAAGGGCTTTCATGTGAAAACTGAATTAGATTTGTTTTGTTTATCTCTAGAGGGTAGAACCGTGAGCGATGGTTGAAGCTGCAGAAAGGCAGATGTATGCTTGATGTCAGGAGAAATTTTCTAATAATTAGAGCTGTCAAAAAGTGGACTGGACTGCCTGGGGAGGTAGCAGAAGGCTCCTTTTCATTGTAGTTCTTCATGCAGAGGTCAGAATACCATTTGTCAGGGATGTTATTACAGACTTTCCACATGGGTAGAGATTGAACTAGATGTTCTATCGATGTCCCTTCCAGTTCTAAGATCCATTGATTATATGTGTGTAATTAACTAATACTTATTGAATGAGTGAAAGAAAACTTGAGATTACTAAGTCAATTTTGCAGGTGAGAAAAAGTATTTAGTGCTTAGATGTGACTTTCTTAAGATCATATCTTTAGGAAGCAGCAGAGCTGATATTCATGCTGAACTTCCTGGCTCTCATTGAATGTGCTTTCCAATAGCAGAGGACACAAGGATCATTTATGGTTAGGGATCTAGCACCTTTGGGATATTCTATAACCACTTAGAGATTCCACAGAATTCCTCAGATATACAAAAATCTTCCCTGGACAGCATCTTGAAGTTCCAAAACCTTTGCCCATCCCAGCCAAATTCCCATTCTTTTAGTATTTGCATAGCAATCAACTATTTGGAGTGAAGTAAGCAGTTCAATAATCACAATCCTTTATGAAGGACTCCTTAATGTGTGGCTTTTTCCAGGGTCCACTGCATGAGGGGAAAACCCCATCGATTCACAAATGATCAGATCACGAAGAGCCTTTAGAGATTGTCAGGTCCAATCCCTTCATTTTATGGCTGAGGGAACTAAGAGATAGAGAAACTAAACGCCTTGCCTGTGGTCACACTAGTGCGGTAGCTTATTTTAGCCGGGCAGGGATCCTCAAACTACGGCCCTTGGGCCAGATGCGGCAGCTGAGGACGATTATCCCCCTCACCCGGGGCTATGAAGTTTCTTTATTTAAAGGTTTTTACTATAGTCCAGCCCTCCAACAGTCTGAGGGACAGTGAATTGGCCCTCTATTTAAAAAGTTTGAGGACCCCTGGAAGGCTGGAATGACAGACTTGGTGAGAGAAAGACTAGAATACTAGTCATGTCTCAAACACTTTCTAAGCAAATCATAACCTCTCAGAACCTCAGTTTTTCCACCTGTGAAATGGGGATAATATTTCATACCTCACAGCATTTTTGTAAGGAAAGATCTTTGAGGATCTTAAAAGTACTACAGAAAATGTTTTGATTATAAACCTTCCACCCTCATCCTGAACTTTAAACTCTTCCTATCACTGAACACACAAAATAACAAACCAGTAACAAAACCAATCCCGATAGTGTTGGTGCCTGACAGGAAATTAAGTCTTCTGCCTCTGTGTTGCTCCATCTTTCTAATAAAAATTGGAAGGCTTGTTTTATTGTCAGTTCTCCAGGGTCAAGATTTGATCATTCCAATTAGAGTTCTTCCTTTTAGTTATCTTTTCAATTACATTACTGAAGTCATCATGCATCTTGTTCTTCAGGGTTTGCTTACTTTATTCTGTATCGCTTTATAAATCTTCTCGTTCATTTCTAGATCTTTATCTCTGTCATTTCTTACCATAAAATAAATTCTATTAAGACAGTGCATCGCAATTCATCCAACCATTCCCTATTGGATGGTAATCCTCTTTGTATTCAGTCCCACGCAACTCCCACAAGTGCTACTATGAATAATGTGATATACATGGGCTTTTTCTTTCTGTCCACTATTTTTACTCTCTAGGGTTGTTATTGTTTAATCCTTTCAGTCGTGTATGACTCTTCATAGCCTCATTTTGGCTTGTACTTGGCAAATATACTGGAGTAGTTTGCATTTCCTTCTTCAATTCATTTTACAGACAAGGAAACCGAGGCAAAGGAGGGATAAATGACTTGCCCAGAGTTCTACAACTAGAAAGTGTCTGAGTCTGGAATTAAACTCGGGTGTTTCTGATTCTAGACCCTGCATTGCAGTACCTAGTTGTTGCACTACCCAGTAAAGATTACTGCTCTATTGTTAGCACTCTACACTGTGACATTTTCCTTAGTTCCCTTTGCTCCAGACCTTTCCTTCCTCTAAACCTTGAGGTATATGCTCAGAATTTATGGGTCAGAAAAAGAATATATGACCATTTTAGTCATTTTTTCACTTAATTCTGATTTGTTTTCCACATCATTTGGACGTGTTCATAGCTTCTGCAAGCATTAGTATGCCTGTCTCCCCACAGCCCTTCAATGTTTTTTCCATCTATCAATTGCTAAGTGAGTTGTTAAAAACTGAGTTGTTTTTATTTCATCTTATTTATTATTAATGACTTGGAATTATTTTCAAATAATTAAAAAATTATTTTGAAAATGGTTCCTGTCCTTTGATCACAGCTTTTGAAGAATGACTCTATTTGTACCAGTTCTCTATATATCTTGAATATCAGATTTTATTGGTAATATTTGATGCAGATTTTTCCTCTACTTTGTCTACCATCTATTCTTGATCCAGGATTCCTCTGCTCCCCAAGAAATTTGTACTTTCTTCCTTTTGGTCTGAGCTGTATGGTCTGTTCTCATCAGGTTCTATCATTTCACAGTGAAACTCTTTTCTTTAATTCTTCTCTACTTTCATTCTCGATTTGTCTGGTTATCTTAGATCTTAGTCTCTGAACCCAAATCTGAACCCAGGCTCTTGGGGAAGCCAGGAAGGCCTCATTAATTTACCAACAAACAGTTACAACTATAATCCTTAACATGCATTCCCAGAAGACAGCACACATTTCTGTTTGGGTAAAGGCAGTAGTGGGGTAGGGTGAAGATGACATTTTTATCATAGAAAGTTGGTACATGAGCTGAACTTCTTTCCCTGGGTTTAACATTGGATCCAGAAATTAATTGGATTCAGTTTCTCTAGCATCTCCCTTGTCCTAAGAATCTCTGCTCCCTCATTGCACAGACATCTAAAACACTGCTTTTGTCTACTGATCAGAGCATTGGTTTGAAACCAAAATACTTGATTTTCCAATCCTGTTTTTAATGTGTACCAGCTCTGTGACTTTGGGAAGTCATCTCTTTCCCTCTTTCTCTTCCTTCCTTCCTTCCTTCCTTCCTTCCTTCCTTCCTTCCTTCCTTCCTTCCTTCCTTCCTTTCTCTTTCTTTCTTTCTTTCTTTCTTTCTTTCTTTCTTTCTTTCTTTCTTTCTTTCTTTCTTTCTTTCTTTCTTTCTTTCTTTCTTTCTTTCTTTCTTTCTTTCCTTCTTTCCTTCTTTTCTCTTCTCTCCCTCTTTTCCTCCCTCCCTTCCTCTATCCTTGTTTTCCTTTTCCTTTTCCTTCCTTCCTTTTGTCCTTTTTCTCTCTCCTCTATGTATCTTTTCTCTTTCTCCTCTTCCTCTTTTATCTATCTCTGAATTTCCCCTTTTTATTATTATAAATTTGACATACATCAGCAAAAAACATGAACAAACCCTGACATTTCTATATATAAAGCCAAGGGAAAGGACTTTATGTGAAATTATGAACCCTATTAGATATGGCTTTAAGAAAAACAAAAAGCTGCTAACTCATAGTTCCAACACTGTCCTACTTTTTTGTGTTTGGGCAAGTTATTTAACTTTTCTGAGCCTCAGTTTTCTTATCTACAAAATGAAGAAAATACAAGTGTGTCCTATAACATTTACTGTTGCAAGGTAAGGTCCTCTACATGGTGCTGTAGAGAGTTAGGCTGGAGCCAAGAATACCTGAGTTCAAATTTGGCCCTAGACATTTACTACTTGTGTGATCCTGAGAAAGTCACTTAATTCTGTTTGCTACAATTTCCTCATTGTGAAATGAGCTGGATAAGGAAATGGCAAATCATTCCAGTATCTTTGTTAAGTAAACCCCAAAAGGGGCCACAAAGAGTCAGACATGATTAAGACAAATGAACAACAGAATTGTGGCACAGTTGAGAGGAAAACATTGTCAGTTAGTCAACATACATTTATTAAGTGCCTACTAATATATGGTAGTTGTCCTAAGTGTTGAGGATACAAAGAAAGACAAAAATAGACCCAGTTGTCCAGGAACTTACAGGCCAATGGGGAACAACAGAGAAGTATGGACAAATAAGATATACATGGCATAATTTAGAGATAAATTCAGAGGGAAAGAATCAGGGTGGGGGAAAGGTAGGAGAGCGACTTCTTGAAGAAGGAAGCTAGAAAAGCTGGGAGATAAAAATGAAGATACAGAGAATTCTAAGCATGGGGGAAAGTCAATAAAAATGCCCAGTTAGGAATTAGAGTATCTCAAATTCACCCTCCATTTAGCCAACAAAATGACTTTCCAAAGTGCAGGTCTAACCATCCCACCCCAGGCCCCAATAAATTCAATAAGTTCTAATGGCTCCCTTTTGCCTTTAGGATCAATTACAAAATCCTCTGCCTAACATTCAAAGATCCCTTAACCTTCTTAACCTCATAACCTAGCCCTCTCCTACCTCTCCAGTTTTATACCTTACTCTTCTATCCAATGACCTCCAGGATGTTTTATAAACAAGATATTTCATTTCTTGGCTCTGGGCCTTTTCTCTGGCTGTCCTTCATGCTGGGAATACTTTCTTTCCTCATATTCACCTATTGGCTTCCTTTCAAGCACCAACTAAAATTTCATCTTTTCTAGGAGACTTTCCCCATTCTTCATAATTCTAGAAACTTTCCCTTATCATTTCCTATTTGGTCTTATATAAATTCATGTTTTTGTTCTCTCCTCCATTAGATTGTAAGCTCCCTGAGGGCAAGATTTATCTTTCATCTCTTTTTGAATACACAGTGCCTGGCACATAGTAGGGCTTAATAAATATTTATTGCAGATTTGGGATGGAAAGAGCCATTGGCATCCAGAGAGACAACTATGGAGATTGAATGTGAATCAAAGCACAATATAGTCACCTTGTTGTTAGTTTGCTTGCTTTTTTCTCTCTCTCTCATGTTTTTCCCCCTTTTTAATTTGATTTTTCTTGTGCAGCATGAATATGAAAATATGTTTAGAAGAATTACACATGTTTAACCTATGTTTGCTTGCTGTCTTGGGGAGGACGGATGGGGAAAGAGAGGGAGAAAAAATTTAAACACAAAGTTTTGCAAAGGTGAATGCTGAAAACTACCTTTGCATATATTAAAAAACAAAATACTATTGAAATTTAAGAAATAAAAACTTATTAAATGGCTATCTTAAATGAAGAACACCAAGAATGCTGATATCATTGGATTGCAGAATAACATGGGAGCAAGACGACTGAGAAGATAAGAAGGTTTTAAAAGTCAAATAGAAGATTTTATATTTGATCCTGGAGGTAATAGGGAGCCACTAGAATTTATTGCCATAATGAGACATATAGGTTATAAAATGCTAGATTAGCAGGAGGCCAAGTCTTAAGCCATAGGACTGACCTTCTAACAGAGTTGTTTTTTATATACATATGCTATATAAAGGTAATGGAATATTATTATTCTATAAGAAATGATCAGCAGGATGATTTCAGATAGGCCTGGATACATAAACTAATTAAAGCTAAGCAAAGTGAGTAGAACCAGGAGTAGAACCCTTCATGGATAGGGAAGGTATTTTTCAAACAAGGGAACCTTTTTTTTCTGAAATCATACCACATAGCTGGTTGTTCAATCTGACTGCATGTGAAGTTGGTTTAGTCTCCTTGTCTGAGGAAAGGGAGTAGCAGCCTTGGAAATTGTATACCTGGAGTCTTCCTGATTCTGGATTTGTGTCCCAAAAGATGGGAAATTCAGTTTTGTTCAACAAACATTTATGCCCATTGAGTGCAAGGTCCTATGATAAATGAAAAAAAAATTTGATATGACAGATTACAAGAAAGTAAATTTAGAGGTGGAGGTGACCCTAGAGATCATTCAATCCAACTGCTTCATTTTACATATGAAGAAGCTGAGGCTCAGAGAGATTTAAATGACTTGTCCAAAGTGACAGAGATGGGATTTGAAGTCAGAACCTCTACTTCCAAGTCTACCATCCTTACCCCTAGTCACCGCTAACCCATTGCTGAGGTTTATTGTTTTCAAGAAGGTTAGTTTTATGAGCCTGTATCCCAAAGAGATCATAAGAAGGGGAAAAGGACTCACATGTGCAAAAATATTTGTAGCAGCTCTTTTTGTAGTGGCAAGGAACTGGAAACTGAATAGTGCCCATCAGCTGGGGAATGGCTGAATAAATTATGGTATATAAAGGTAATGGAATATTATTGTTCTATAAGAAATGATCAACAGGATGATTTCAGAAAGGTCTGGAGAGATTTAGATAAACTAATTAAAGCTAAGCAAAGTGCATAGAACCAGGAGATCACTGTACACAGCAACAGCAAGATTATACATCAATTCTGATGGACATGGCTCTTCAACAGAGAGGTGATTCAGGTCAGTTCCAATCATTTTGTGTGATGAAGAGAACCATCTGCATCTAGAGAGAGGACTGTGGGAAATGAGTGTGGATCGCAACTTACCTTTTTTGGTGTTGTTTGCTTGTATTTTGTTTCCTTTCTCATTTTTCCCTTTTTTTACCTGATTTTTCTTGTGCAGCAGGATAATTGTGGAAACATGTATAGAAGAATCGCACATGTATAGCATAGATTACTTGTTGTCTAGGGGAGGGAGTAAGGAGAAGGGAAGGAAAAATTTGGAACATAAGGGTTTGCAAGGGTGAATGTTGAAAATTTCATATACATTTTGAAAATAAAAAGCGTTAATAACTAAATAAAAGCTTAGCTTTAGTGGAGAGGCTGGATGGGGGCATTTCCCATGGAGCTGGCCATCTACTTGAAATATTCCATATTAAATATGTTTTTAAACAATGTGCTCTGCACATTTCCCCAAATGGGGCCTGAGTGCATGACTAAAAGAAGTGCTTATAGCTACCATCACTGCTGAGGGAGGGGAAGGTACTAACTTCCCCCACCAGCACACACACATATATTCACTTGTTGGAATTCCAAGAAAGAGAAAAAAGAAAGATGTGATCCCTCCTTGCCCCTTGTAGCCCACTAGAAAACGCCTCTTCCTGAATCAGTGATTAATCATTTTTGACACAGTGCTTCCACTCCCCATCTACCCTCATGATGGGCACCAGTAGCCTAACCAGGAGTTCCTGGTTAAGTATGTTCTTTAGTAAAGAACCAATCTCACTGCCAGGGGCTCCAGCACTTGGACAGCTCCAACAGCTATGCTCCAATCCAACCTTCTCCACATTGTGACAAAATATACAAGAATACAAGTCATTTGATACTTGCGTGACATCAGGCAAGCAGCTTCACCTCAGTTAGATTCAGTTTCTCTACCTTTAAGATGAAAGGGTTGGATTAAAAAATTTCTAAGGTTCCCAGCAGCTTTAATGATGCTTTGGTGTTCTTCTTATGACCCCTTGAACTATAATGAAAGACAGAGTAAGATGAATGCAAAGGAGTGGGTCAGACATAGCTCTGTGAAACATTTGGGGAGAGGGGACCCTGAAAGGCTTCAAGGAGTCAGCCAGTCAGGCAATAAACATTTATAAAGAGCTACTCTGTGCCAAGCACTGGGTTAAGTGCTGGGAATACAAAAGGCAAGACAGCCTCTGCTCTCAGGTGCTCACAGATTGATAAATAGAGGAGGCAATACCTGAGTCTGACTTGGAAGATTGAGAAAGACTTCAGCAGACAAAAGGAAATATGGGTCAGGGAAGAGGGGAGAGAAGAGAAGAGACTGATCATCCGGTACTTTGCAGTTTCATAGAAAGAGTGCTGGATTGGGAACCAGATGACCATAGCTTTGGTCCCAGCTTTGCCATAAACGTGCTATGTGATCATGGATCCTGAGACTCAACTTTCCCATCTGTACAATGAAGAGATTGGACTAAATGATCTAACATTCTATGTTCTAAAATCATTAGTATATGGTGGATAGCTTTGGACTTTGAGTTAAAAGATCTGGGTTGACCTCCTAGTTCTGACAATACCTAGCTGTATGACCAGGAGCCAGTCACTTTAAAATGGACGTAATTATATTCTGCAGAATAAAATGGAGGAAGCTGAGGTTTTGTCCATAGAGAACAAGATCCAGGGTCATACTTCCTTGCCAGAGGAGTCTTTTGACCTACTCTCCCCTCACCTCTGAGTCTTCCACTCGGGAGATAGAATCTCACCCCTTTCCCAGCTTTTTACTATCAGAATCCTGCCACACTAAAGCCCCTTCTCTCTCTTTAAATTTTTTTTTTTTTTTTTTTGCAAAGGGGGATTCGGGTAAGTCACTTTCTCTCTTAGCTCTTCTTCTCTCTTAGCCTTCTCTTTGTGGTTACCCAGTATGCAACTGGACCTAACCAGAGTTTGTCCATCCCCATAGCCCTCCTCTCAACTCCTCAGAGCCATCATTCCCGGGGAGCTGGACTCCTTAGTTATGGCTCTGACTACCTGTCGTACAGGGTCATGTTGTAGCCAAATATTTTGTAAACCTTAAAGAACCACGGAAATAGGAGCTGTTCTTATAAGGTCTCTTCTAGTGTTCTTTGAGTCTGTGATTTGCCTTCTGACATATTCCTTGGGGCGAATGGCAGTCCCCGGAATCGCTCTCCTGAGACTAAGGTTTGCATTCTCAGGCTCCTCTGTCTCCCTGTAAGAAAAGACTCTTATCTGCTAGAACAGGGATTGCAGTCCGCCGTGAGGGAGGGAGTGAGTGACCAATTTTACAGGGCAGGAGACTATTCAAAAAAACATTATGGGGAGGTGGGCCCTCACTCCGCCCATGGGTAGGGCCAGGCCTGTCTGTGGGCATGCGTTGTCAGGCAGATGGCTTGTGAGCTCGGGGCTGATTAGTGCCGATTCCTCTTCCCTTTTTCTCTCTCTCTTCCCCACCCCCTGCCTAATTAAAGCCCAAACACACCCCGTCTGCCTTTTTTGCTCCATTTCATCTCCTGATATTTTTCATGTCTAATCCACCAAGGAGATCTCCTGAAAGCTTTGAAGTCTCCGGGCGTGCGAATAAAGATGTCACCCTGGCACACACAACGCTTCTTAATGAGGACCGAAGGTTTGATGTCAGAATCCTCCAGGGCCCAAAGAGAAGCTGTTCCCTCCAACCTGCTTTTCCCTCTGTCTTTTGCATTCTGGGCCGGTAAGGCCCTTGTTGTGTGAGGAAGGTGGTAGGGGGCCAGGGAGGAAAACCAGAGCCCGGCCTTTGAAAATCCCAGCTGTCAGCACTTCTGGCCGGGCTCCAGGCCCGATTGAAGTGGATGCTAGCTACATGGAAGGTCTTGCCCGTGACCAGCCCATGGCAGGATCATCAAAGGGGGCTGGAGGGAACACTGGGCTCCAAGCCCAGCACACTATTCTGTCACCTAGATAGGCTGTAGCCAAGTCACTCCCCTGATCCAGAGCTTAAAGTAAAGAAATGAGAGTGAACTAGGTGATCTCCTCCAAGGTCCCTTCCAGCCCTCTGTCACGGTCCTCGGGTTATACACTGGCAGAATAGTCAGCCGGGAAAAAATGGAAAGACCAACTTAAGTTCTATTCTTTGTCAATAACCATCTGGATGATGCAGGGGTCCTCAAACTTTTTAAATAGGGGGCCAGTTCACTGTCCCTCAGACTGTTGGAGGCCGGACTATAATAAAAACAAAACTTTGTTTTGTGGGCCTTTAAATAAAGAAACTTCATAGCTCTGGGTGAGGGGGATAAGCGTCCTCAGCTGCCGCATCTGGCCCCATAGTTTGGCCATAGTTTGAGGACTCCTGGATACCTATAGGGAAATATTCCCTCTCTTATTCGGGGTCTACAAATGTAAGTAGCAGAGTTAGAATTTGAACCCAACCTTCCAATTCAGCATTCTTTCTATTTTGCTTTGATGAGTTTGCCAGGGCAAAGTTTGGCAACCTTGATTGAAATGCTACATGTGGCTAGGATCCATTCAGTGCCCAGCACATAGTAGGTGCTTAATGAATTCTTGTCTATTGATAGTTTCTGAACCTCAAGTTACTAGGCTTTGAAGGTCACCAGAAGCTCTGACATGGGATATTCTGTGATTTTGAGTTCATCTTCAGTGTCCTATAAGAGTTGCTACAAATGATATCTGTTACCTTGCTACTTAGGGAGGGATTGCTATCATGATGCTTCCTCGGTTAATGCCCTGTGCTCCAGACCTTTCTCTTGTGCTTCCCTGGAAATACCACAATGCACTTGTCATCCCTCTGACACTTTCTAATATTCTATATCAAGGTTCTTACTCTGGAGTCCATGAATTCATTTTTGTAAAAAAAAAAAAAAAAGATCACTCTTTCAATATAATTGGTTTCCTTAGTAATTAGATTTTATTTTATGCATTTAAAAATGTCATTAGACAAAGGGGTTCATAGGCTTTGCTAGTCCCTTAAAGGGGTCCCCAACATAAGAAAAGGTGCAGAATCCCTCTGCTATAGTGTCAAGGACTGATAATGTGGTTTAATGTGACATTCTTTGGGGGTAACGATAAAGTCAATCTCTTTTGGCAGTTGCCTGCAGGAAGAAAAATATATCTTTTTTCCATGCTTTTTCCTACATCTCTCGTTTATGGCCATATACAACAGGGACATAATTATAAGTCTTTTCCTTTGTGGGGTCCAGGTGAGAGAGCTGTGATACAGGTATTGAGTGAGAAATAGAGAAAGAGAGAGGTAGAAGAGAAGGAGGGAGGGAGAAAGATGAGGAAGGGAAGGAAAAGAAAGAAAGAGAGACAGAGAAAGAGAGAGAGAGAAAGACAGAGAGAGAGGAAAGAGAAGAGAGAGAGAAGAGAGAAAGAGAGGGGAAGGGAGGAAAGAAAAAAGATCACTAGAATCAGGTACTGAGTATCTCTCAGGGTGCATAACTTAATTTTTTGACTCCTGAGTCTGGAATAATTATTCTTTCCTTGACTACCTCACAGGTGAGCATCAAAGGATATATGATGTGAAAGCAAAGTGATATAGAAATATGAGATATTATTATCATTATTATTGGACACCATTCATAACCATATCCAGATTCAAAGCAGTCTTCAAGTAACCTCTTCAAATCTTCAGCTCTGAGCCCCCATCAGTGTATCTCTATGTTAGATGAAACATGAATTTGAGCAAAAAGCATTTAGATAGATCATATAGGAAGATAAATAACAAGTAACAACTAAAATAATAAACATTTTCTGCATACAAGCCAAATGACTATGGGGAGAAGGACATAATTAAATTATTGAGGGTGGTGTTAGTGAAGATTAGAATTTCAAGTTGTTCAGTTTAATAATTTCTCTTTTAAACCCAGCACATCATCTAATAACACTTATTTCTCTTGGTTTGGCAGCTTGAGAATACTGACTTCCAGCAAACTAGATGAACACTGAAGCCTTCTCCTGTTGAAAATGGAGTTTCAGAAAGCCATAGTCATCCTTATACACATTTCTTTCTCTTCATAATTTATTGCCAATACTATCTATGCAGTTTCCCCCCTTTATCAGCGCCCCAATTTAGCTCCCCATATTAGACTCCCATGTGAAATTCCAACTGTGAGGTTTAAACTTCCATTGTGTTTTAAATAACATTTAAAAATATGGTCCTTTAGTTCAGATAGGAGCTTTGTGTCATTAAAAAGCAATGTAAAAGTTCCCCAAAGCAGTCTCTCCATTTTCCTTCTATTCAATTTTGAGCCCAGTTTATGGTCCATCCACAGTGTTTGTCTAAGACGTAAATATTATATAAGGACTAGCTTTGTGGTTAGTCCATTCATTGAGCCTGAACAAAAGGCTTTCTTTGTCCATTTGTTATTTTTTTTTCCTGTGGGGAAGTTAGGTTGAACTCTTGAGAAATGATAGATCTTATTTAGGAGGCTCTGCCATGTTTTGAAGCTTGATGCAATCAGCACAATATAATCAGCAAATAGAAACAAATGGAGGATCTTATATACAGGGAATCCCTCTTCCATTTGGAATCTGTGCTAGACACAGAGGTTTTTTTATTAAGTAATGCCTGACTCTTTATGATCCCTTTTGGGGTTTTCTTGGCAAAGATAATGGAGTGGTTTGCCATTTCTTTTTCCGGTTTATTTTGCAGATGAAGAAACTAAGGTAAACAGAGTTAAGTGACCTGCCCAGAGTCATACAGCTAATGAGTGTCTGAGGCCAGATTTGAACTCAGGAAGATGAGGTTCTAGGTCTGGCCTTCTAACTACCTCTGTGCTAGACATATTCACATGTGACAATGGCAAACATTTTAGTGCTTATATACCTCTCCCCTATTTTATAATTTCACATGATATACAAAAATGAAAGCTATTAAACAAAGTCTTCTCTATTTTTCCATCTTCCAAGGAACCTTGTCAGGAGATACTTTATTAGAAGGGAATATTTAAGATGAACTTTTGTCCTTCCAATTCAAATACTTTTTTCTCTGAGATAATTGGGGTTAAGTGACTTGCGCAGGGACACATAGCTATTTTTAAATGTCTGAGACATATTTGAACTCAGATCCTCCTGACTTCAGGGCTGGTGCTCTATCCATTGCACCATCTAGCTGCCCCCTCCCCCAATTCAAATACTTTTTAATAGTGAATAAATAATGACAGTGGGTTTTTGAATATTCTCCACGCTTTTTAGACACTGTGACTCTTCCATCAGGACATGTACTAGGTGGCATTTCTACATAGAAGACTCAATGCACCATCAATTGGGAAGTGAAATCTAGAGAATTTCTCTCAATCAGTGAGGTTCATGCCTCCAGCATTGTGAGAAAAAGTCACTGATGAACACAGCATTGTGTGGTAGGTCTGGCTGCCTTCTAACACTGCCCTTCTCTTTCCTTTTCATACATATCCTCAGATTGCTTTTTGAAATTTCAGTCTTCCTTTTTCCTTCAACTTGATTTTTTAAAAACTAGCATCCAGAGCAAAAACATAGGAAGTGAGTGGATAAGGGAGACTCTTCGTTCATCCTCTTGATATAATATTAGATCTGAGAGTGATCTTAGAATATGGGATTCCAGAACTGGGATGGACCTTAGAACATAGAATATAAAAGTTAAAAGGAACCTCAGAACGTGAAATTTTAAGAGAATATCAACACAGCCTTGAGATTTAGCAACTATTTTTTAATTCTGTAGCTTTTTTCTCAGAATGAAGATTTTGTTTTTTTGTTTTTTAGCAGTCAAACATGACTGGGCTTTTGGCAGAGGGGTTGGAATATGACAAACAAAGTACATAAGGTTACTATTTCAGCATCTGGAAAATTGTGTTTAATTCTGGACTTTGGATTTTAAGATATCATAACAAACTAGAAGATGTGATCCAGATTGGAAGGGGTCTGGGAACCATCCTACAAGGAAGGATTAAAGGAAATGAGGATGGTCAGTTGAGAAGAGAGTAGACTCAGGAAAAACATGATAGCTCTTCAAATTGTTGAAAGATTGCTGTGGAGAAGAGCAAACAGACTTGTTTGTTGTCACTCTCTACCACTCTTTCCTTTACCGTGGCTTCAGGGTTTGGAGGAATGTAGATAAAACCTGGATTGGTCAAGTGCTTCTTGACCTACATAGCTCTGATTAGCAGGGATGGGGGAAAAGCCTGCAGTGTAAAACCTAGTTAACTTCCCTGTCCTCCTCTCCCCCAAATATGGGCTCATGTCTCCTCCCTCCCAAACACAGAATGCTCAAAGGCATTTTTCCTCCCTCAACCCTCTTTAAATGTCACTTCAACAATCACCCCAAATTTCCTGCCACTTGCTAGCATAGTCCTATAAAGGCCCAGTTCAGAGTTTGAGAAATAGATTTCTCTGTTGTCTTGAGTCTTCTTGAATCACTGGTGTAGTAGAACTTGACATTATTGACGGTTCCCTCTGGTTTTATATTCCTCTGCTTTCCTGGGGAATGATAGTCAGAGGGTAATGGTCCTATTGTTACTTGCTCTATAAGATCAGAACTGGACCACATCTGTGGTTAGCTCTGGATAGCACATTACAGGAAGGAAGTTGACAATCTGGACTGGTTCTTGAAGAGGACATCAAAGATGATAAAAGTTTTTATTATGCTAAATGTGGCAACCCGTTGAGGAAAATGAAGTTATTTGGACTGGCGAAGAGAAGTCTTAGGACGGAACATGATTACTGCTTCAAATATTGAAAGGCTGTCCTGCTGGAAAATTGATTACTTAGCCTGAAAGGGCAGTACTAAAAGCAACGATTGGGAAATGTAAAGAGGCAGATGTAGGGCTGCTATGAAGAGAAAACTCCCTAACAAAGTGAAATGGGCTATGTTGGGAGCAGGTGGCTTTCTTCCCACTAGAGATCTCAAAGCAAAAGATGAATGGCCATTGAGGTGATTCTTCCACTCTGAGATTGGACTAGGTGGTCAATAAGGTCCTGACCATTTCTGAGATTTTGCGACTGCTTGATTTGGAATGTTAGGGCTGGGGGTGTCCTTAGGAAATAGAGTAAGAACCTGAGGATGAGAAAATGTTAGCGGTAGAAGAGTCCTCGGAACACAGAAAGTTAGGACTTCAGAACACAAGACTATTGTAGTGTCCTGTAGAGATCATTGAGTCTAAGGTTCTTAATTTGGAGAAGGAAAAGAAGGGAGGAAGGAAAGGAAGAAAGAAAGGGAAGGAAAGGAGGAAGAGAAGTAAGAAAAGAAGAAAGGAAGAGAAGGAACAAAACAAGCATTTACTAAGCACTTACTATGTCCAGGCACTGTACTAAATGCTTTAAAAATATTATCTCCCTCTAGTAGGTACTATTATTACCCTCATTTTGTAGTTGAAGAAAATGAGGCAGGTGGAGATTAAATGACTTGCTCAGCGTCACATTACTCATAAATGTTCTGATACTACATTTGAATCCAGATCTTTCTGATTCCAAAATCTTGTCACTTAGATGATTACAGATGAAGAAACTGGGGGCCCAAGAAGTTAGGTAACTTATCCCACATAGCTACTGAAGAGGTGGGGTATGAATCCTATTGCTCTGATTTCATCCAGCTTTGGTGGTCTTTCCATTGTATCACACTGCTTTTTCTTAGATTGGAGAAAAATGGACACAGAAAAGGAAAGCTGCTTCTCCAAAGTTACACAGTACCTTGGGTCCTCTGTTGTTTCTATGAACTCACCCTTTCCCAATACCCCTTGCTGCCTCTGCACCAGCCTGGAGAAGCTTGACATTTGGCGGCAGCCGGGAATCAGAGAGAAGACTCTTTCCTGTGGTCCTAGCTCTGTTTCCCAGGTAGCTGGAAAAAGGAGCATCCGAGAGAACTTGCCTAGCCAAAGCAGGCTTCTGTCTCCAGTGACGACCAGCCAAGAGTATGAATATCAGTTTGGGATTTCACAGGCTGGTCTCCTTCCGTCTCTGCACCCCAACCCTACAGGCATTGCTTGGAGCTGGGAGAGCCAAAATAGAGATCCCGAGGTCCAGGGGAAGGAGCCATTCTAGGGAAGGACCCAGTAGTCTGCCCTCCGAGTTTCACACGTTTGGGTTGGGTTGGGTCAGAGGCTCAACTATGGGTAAGGAACCAAGCATACTAACCCAGAGGAGCCTAGCCTCATTAATTCATCCAACCACCAGTATTTATTGTTATTAGCACCCTGTTCTCACTCCCGAGCTCAGGGCTGGAAGCACCACGTGTGGGGGGCACGCCTTGTTGAATCAGATATAACTCCTTGGACCCACCCGGGGGGTGGGCTCAGGGAAGGCAGAGGCTCTGGGCCCTAGCTCAGCCTTTCTCCTGGAGAGTGTGACTATCTGTATCTGTGGGAAGCCCCAGCAAACAGAACATCAGGTGTGTGGAGCCAATTTCAAACATGGTTTCCAACAGATTCAGAGCCTGTAAGCTCACTGAATTAAAAAATGCATCCAAGCAGAAAGCCAAGAGGATTTTAAAACATGGGCAAAAAAAGCAGACATCAAGGGAAGAGTGTACATACAAAGGAATATATATATAACCAAACTGACAACAACCTGTTTCTTCTCTGCAAACAGATTAACTTGCCCTGCTCCTGGCGGTTGTCTCAAATGGAGCCTTGACCTCTGACACTTTTCACATCTCTCTTTTCTCTTCTTTCTCCCTCTGCAATCCATACAGGAGGCTTCCACTCGACTAATCTCTTCAAAACATCCATTTCTTCCTATAACACTCCTACTAAAAAACTTTCAGTGGTTCCCCATTGCTTACCAGAGAAGCTGCAATTCTGTATCTGTCTGTGGATGGTCAGCCTGTGAGACGATAACTGAGACCCAGCCACTGATGTGACAGCAGCCCAGGCTGGTCTCTGGTAAAGTATATTAGACAAAGCAAATAGTTTCTTGAGGGCTGATCTATGAGGAGGACCCTGATGGGCTATTCTATGAGCAAATGTCTCAGTTCCCCAGGGACTGCTAATGATTCACAACATGATATGATGGAAATAGATCTAAATTTGAAATCACAGGACCTGAATTTGAATGTTTGGCTGTTACATTCTACCAAAGTGACAATAGGCAAAATCTCTGGTCCTCAGTTTCCTCATCTGTAAAATGAAAATTTTGAATTAGATTATCATTAATGCATTTTTCTACTTTAAATCAGTTTTTTTTCTTGCCATGGTGGCAAGCCCTCCTGGCCATCAGGTTAACTATTCAACAAGAAGAAGCAACTCCTGGGTAATCCCATACTCAAATGTTTATGAACTTCAGCCACTATCAGGAGGGGCTCCAAGCTCTCTTTGGCTCTCAAGGAACTATTAACTCTACCCTCCCCTTTCCCACTTAATCCTCAAAACAAGTGCAATCCCCATTTTCCAGGTTAGGAAACTGATGCAGACAGTGGTTAAATGACTTGCTCAGTCATACAATTACTAAGCATCTAAAGCCAGATTTTAACTCAGTTCTTTTTAACTCCAGATCTATCACTTTTCCATTGAGTCCCCTAGTTCCCTCTGCAATATATGTATGTGAATACCCATACGTGCATACACATATATTTCAACACAAATATATACATATTGTTTTAAATATATGCATGTGGATTTATGTGTGTGTATACATATACAGAGTGTCTCAAAAGTCTAAGGGTGGTTTTAAGCTGTATGAAGTCATGTGTATAAATATATGCATATGTGTACAAATGCGTGTTTGTATTCCCATAAACATTCATACCTGTGTGTGTGTGTGTATACTGTGAGGGTGATATACCTACCTAGGGCTTCTCTCTGATCTATACAGTCCTAGCTTATAGGAATATCTTAGATCAGGAGTTTCTAGCCATAGTTCAGGGCATTAGCTCTTTCCACTAGTCATGAAAAAAGAACTAACAAATGTCTTTTTATGCTTTCCCCTTGGCCACTTGGTTGATGAAGGTCCAATTGGTCTAGGGAACCTTGAAGATTAGGGCTGGCTCCGGTAGTACCTTCAGAATCAATTCTTTAACTTCTCAATGTGGTCAGATGCTTGGCTTAGTTCTATGGGATACTAATCCATCATTGCTACCTGTTCATTTTTCTCTTAAAGTCCTATATCCCTTTGGTCTTTTCAATTTTGTCATTACTTTGGGAAAAGGATGTATCAAAAAAGAAGTTCTACATGATTCTACTCATCAATTTTTTTCTCTTATGAAATTTCAACTCCCCTCCTTGGCCACTAATCCCCTAGATGTATTGTCTTTCCCATTGTAATGTAAAATCATTGAGAGAAGGCCCTCTTTCTTTTATATTTGTATTCCCAGGATCTAGCACATAATAACCACTTAATAAATTCTTTTCACTCATGAATTTACTTATATATTTATTCATATAGTCCCAAACTTTCTCATTTTTGTCTACAAGGATACACTAAGAGTCTTTGTCAGATACTGTTGATACAGAAGCAAATCCACATCCCTCTCTCTAGAAGTCTAGTAACCCTGCCAAAAAGGAAATGGGAATAGCTTGGTGTGATATTTTTGATGAACCCATGCTAGACCTTAGGGATCTTTCTAAATTCTTACCATTTCCCCAAGAATTGGTGTTAAGCATTTTGGTATATGGTGTAAACTCTCTACCCTCTTAACCTTTTTGAAAATTAGGATGATATTTTCATCCCTCTAGTTCTTTGGCTCATGTTCTGTTTGATGAGATCTTTAAAATATCTGTAAAGGTGGCTTAGTAATCAAATCCACCTATTCTATTCACACTATGGAACATAGTTCATCAAAGTCTGGTTGACTTGAACTCATTGAGGGTAGCAGGGTGCTTTCTTTCCATTACCAAAGTTATCTTGAGATTTGACACTCTGTAAATCATTTTTGTCCTTTTCAGTCCTAAAGTCACACTCCTTGGCAGAAAGAAATAAAATGAGAATTGAATTGTTCTACATTCTTTCTGTTGTATGTTACCTCTGTCCCATCCAACCAGAGCAGTGATGCTGTTCCTTCCTTTATCTCCTTTCTTCCATTGTAGCTGAAGAAGGTTGTTTGTTGCCTTTAGAATTCATGGTCAGCTCCTTTTGACCTTTTGTATTCTTGCTATTATAGAACCAGAAAATATAGTCTGTAAAAACAGTTATTCATCTCCTTTGCTTACCTTTGTTTCTTTCTTCTGTACCTGTCTTTCAAAAAATCTAAGTTTGTCTTAATGGTGCATTTTAATTAATCTCTTTGGGTAACTTCTTTTTTTTCCTCTTTAATGTTGTTACTACTTGGTCACTCCATCTTATAATTCATGAGAAGAGGAATTCATATTATATTTTGATTTGTACCCTAGAGTTTGGGAATGCAGATTTCAAAGATTCAGAGAAAGTATATGGAAGATCTCATGGCCTAAATATCATCAAGAGCTAAGAGAGGCTCTAAAGAATGAGATTCAGAAGGTACAAATAAAAATTATTCTGATGAGGAGGAAAGGGGACAATTATTAGGTGTTTTTTGATTGAGACAAAGAGTGTTATTTGAATACAAAGAGAACCTCACTTCTTGCTTTCTTCTTATTGATTAAAACCAGGTCCAGAAAACAAGTTCCCCTTGTCATTTCTTATACATCAACATTGAGGCAAGTCAAAAAATTATTATTATCTCTTCTCTTTGTGTGTGTGTGTGTGTGTGGGGAGAGACAGAAAATAGGGGGAGGAAGAAGAGCAAAAAGGAGAAGGAGAGAAGGAGGAGAGGAAAAGAGGGAAAGAAGAGAGAGAGAGAGATCCAGCAGATGTCAGGATAATTAAAGTTTTTCCAACATTATGATATTAAACTTGTGATTTATTTCACAAATTATCCTTCAATTTTTACATCTGTCCAGGTGGTTTGTAGTGTACTCCACCCACAAAAATGTTTTTCTTTCTCCTGCATTATCATTCACTCAAATTCTCTTCTTCATTTGTTGGCTCTTCTGGCTCCTGGATTTTTTTTGTATAACTATTTTTTCATAATATACAAGGCTATTCTATTGTGTTCCTTTTGAATAATCCATGACTTTATCTCCACCACGAGTTTCATCCCACAAAGTGTCAGCAGTACCTATTAGTAAAGCCAGACATAGTTTTTCATCTGGAACAAAAGCAAGGGTGTGTGTGTGTGTGTGTGTGTGTGTGTGTGTGTTTCTGTGTGCAATTGTGGCAGGAGAGAGGGTTGAAAGGGAAGGTGGATACAGGAAATCATATTATGGCAATGGGACCCTTGTAATTAAGAGTTCTGTTATTTGGTGGCTTGATTGGCAGAATATTGGGAGTGATAGGAAGAAAGTAAGGACATTAGTAATTAGTAAACACTTATTACTTACCAGGCACTTTTTAAAGTGTTGATTTCTTCCATTTTTTTTCTTTCCAGTAATTTTTCCCTTCAAATTTCTCACTGGGTTCTGCCATGACCTTCTTTCTTAGGTGGTGTCTCACTTCCCCTTATATCATGGTTATTTGTTTATATGTCTTTCTCCTGCTTGGCTGTATATTTCCTGAAAGCAGATTCAGTGCTATATCTCTTTTTGTAATCTCAGCCACAGGGACAGTGCAATCAGTAGTCAAATAAACATCACTTCAATTGAATTTATTGAATCAACAGTCATATGTTGTACTGATATGTGGATGTTCATGTTTTCCCTGGACTTGAAAGTGATTTTCTCAGTTTTATTCACTGAAACCTATTTCCTTTATTTCACCAGAGATGACTGGTGACACATTAGACAGAGTGCCAGTTCTATAGTCAGGAAGACCTGAACTCAAATCTTGTCTCAGATACTTACTATCTGTATGATCCTGGACAAGTCACTTAACTGTTGTCTACCTCAAGTTTCCTGTCTGTAGAGTAGAGATAATAATAGCACTTATTTTACAGGGTCATTTTAAGGATCAAAAGAGGTAATATATTTTTAAAAGCTATTAGGACAGTTCTTGGCACAATATAGACAATAAATAAATATTCATTTCCGTCCTTTCTTCCTCTGTTTCCCTGTGCCTTGAATTCTCAGATTCCATTTTTGCTGTATCCTCTTGCTTGTCTTGGGGCTCTGATCACCAAACCTGTTCTGCCTTCTTAGACTCCAAAACTTTCCTGTATCCTTTTGGCTTGGTCAGCTACCTTAGGTACTGACTTCAACTTTACCCCAGCTCTCATGCTAACAACTCATCCTTCTTCTATATATCTTGGCTTTGGTGGTGGCTTAGGGAAAAGAACGGACTAAGAAGTCCCAGGGTAGAGTTCCATCCAGCTCAGCTACTTACTAGTTTATGATCTTGAACAAGTCATTTGACTTTGCTGAGCTCATCTGCAATTTCCTCATCTGCAAAGTGGGCATAATAATATCTGTATCTCACTTCATAGGGTTATTGTGAAAATTCATATAAAACACTTTGCATTTGTCTTACTCTTTATGACCCCAAATGGAGTTTTCTTGGCAGAGATACTGGAGTGTTTGTCATTTTCTTCTCTAGCTCATTTTACTCATGAGAAAATTGAGGGAAACAGGGTAAAGTGACTTGCCCAGGATCACACAGCTAGTATCTGAAGCCACATTTGAACTCATGAGACTGTCTTCCTGCATCCCGGTGCTCTCGCTGCTCTAGATGTTTTGCATACATGAATACATTAAGTAAATGAAAATGGATCATTAGCCATTTTCAGCCACCCTCCCCAAAGGTTCCAGCTTAGTTCCCAGGTCTTGCTTTTCTTGGCCTGTCTTGGCTCATGGCCATGTAAGAGCCTACATAATTCAAATGTCCACACTCATTTCCCCTCTCAGTTATTAAAGAGGAATTAAACATTCAACAATGGCCTACATTTGACTTCATCCAGAAATGGTAAGGCTGGGTTTCTCTGCCTTTTTTAGGCCACCTGGAGGGCCTGATCACCAGGTATATTTTAGGAGGTAAAGAAAAGGATGTCTGTGCCCAAGATCACAGCTGCAGAGCATAAAAACGAGCAGGGGGAGGTTCAAAACACCCTCCCTGCAAAAAGGAATGAGGAGAACTTGCAAAGCAAGTCTATTTGTCAGGTTGGTAATTGCCGTTTCCTGAATCTGTTTTGGTCTCAACCTCTCCAGCCTTGCTCTGATTTACCTCCCTCTAATTTATACTCTGGTATCTGCCTCTTGCTCCCTCCTCCTGGTTATGGCAGTCTGACTTCCTTAATGTAATTCTGCAGAGTTTCTGCTTGGGCTCTGGTCTCTGCCACTGCTTCTTTCCTCTTGAGTATGCTTGCTCTAGTCTAATGATTCCTTGTACTGTTTTCCCTGGTCCCACCCAATGGTGCATCAAAGAATAGGACCATCCATAGGCTGTGCCCTGAGCCCTCTATAACAGAGGCACTGATGCCAGTGGACCTGCCTGGTTAAAACAGGGATGTTTTCTATGACCATGGAGTCCAAGCTTTAGAGCTGTAAGAAACCTTAATGATCATCTCACTCCAAGAGTTTTTAGTCTTTTGTTCCCAGGTCCCTCTTTTCCTGAGGGGTACATAGAAACATTCTTTTCATTTAAGTTTTATTGGTGTGTTAGTTTTTATATTACATTGTTTCTACTCTGTAAAAGTTTTCTTGTGACAAAGTAAAATAAACTAAAAATTCAGTGACCTCACCTGAAGATGCATGCAACATTACATATTTAGTAATATCCCTCCTACATCTCTCATTGTTAAAAATATTTATTAGAATTCTACTTTCTTTCCCTCCCAAACTTGGCCCATTAACAAATTTCAAGGGATTTATAAACTTGAATGAGTTTTAAAAAATAACATTTTCCATTAACCTTTTGCTTCCTTTCTAAACCTATTTTATTTTATTCTATATTATTTCTATTTTATGTTTTTATTTTTGTGTATTATTTATTTATTTTGCATTATTTTGAGAAGTCCTTCTTTACATTTTTAAACAGATCAATACCACAAACCAAGTTAAGAAGCCCTGATCTTGTTCAAACCCTTTATTTTTCTATTGAGTGAGCTGAGAATAAGGAAAAGAAAGTAAATTTATTGATATCCATGTAGTTAGGAAATGACAGAGCTAGAATTTGAACCCAAGCCCTCTGATTTCCAGTCCCATATTCTTTCTACTATATTGCACTAGCTCTTAATAATTACTGACCTTTATATAATGCTCTAAAATCTGAAAAACACTTCATATTATTTCATTTTCTTCTTCTGACAATTCTGAGAAATAACTGCTACAGATATTATTTTTCTCTATTTTATAGATGAGAACATTGATGCACAAAGAAATTTAGTAACTAGCTCAGTTATGCGGTTGGTGTCAGAGGTGGGATCTGAACCAGTCTTTATTCTACTCATTATTCTATGCTATTCTTTTTAAGAAAGTAAAGTCTCAGTATCTGAGAGACAAGATGCAAGATGGATTATATGAATCAGAAGAATTGGCTGCTAAAGGAGGGAACAGTAAGAAACCCCCACAACAACAAACGAAATAGGATTTGAGGTTCGAGCCATACCCAGGCATTAGCAGATTAAGTTGGCAGTGGGGTGGCAATAAGATTAAAGGGGTAATCAGGAAAACAATGTACAAGTCAGACTGGCATTCAAGGAAAATGGTATCCTAAGTAGTTTGAATTCTTGTAAAAATGTGGTCTTTAGTTTACTGGCAGCTTTTGAGTCCTGGTATACGATATTAACTCTGTTCTGCTTGTTCTTTGAAAAGACCTTTAGCAAAAGACAGCTCCTCAGGGCCGCCAGGATTACTCCTCTTGGACACCAGCTCTTTCTGAGGCTCTATAATAAATATTACAAGCAATCTAGGCTTTCTTGCTGCTACATGGCTTGCTTAGACATTGTCTCTAGATTTCATGGAGGTCCAGATGGGGCAGCTTCCCCTTCTGCAACCTAATAGCTGCCCCTGGTCTTGTCATATCTTAGCAGGAGAAAACAGATTTTAACCTCTCAAAATCCAGACAGATGCTTTATCTCCAGGTTGTTAAGGAACTTGCATCTGATTTGTAATTGGCTTCAATGTCATCAACTCCCCCTTCCTGACCTGTTTCTTACAGAGTACACTGTACATTGTGGGTGCTCCATAAACATTGGCTATGGAGGGATCCTTGTCATTCTTTCCTAAATTGTGTTGTTTTCTTCATCATCTCCATTCTTCATTTTCTATTGCCAGCATTGATGTTTGGGGGCAGTCCATTAGCATGACCAACTCTGATCACCTCATTTGTTTTCCATCTTCTACCTTGAAACAAAGTGCTTTCTTACTTCATTTAACTCAGGTGCCAGCTGTTTCTTGTCAGCTCCCCACTGGGATGCAGACAAAGACAATCTATTTTACTTGGACTTATGCTGGATGGCCCAGGGAAGGACATCGAGGATGGTATAGGAATTGGCTTCAAGCCATCTGGGAAACTCAGTGGGCTGCTAATATCACCAAAACTCCTGGAGTGGGCCTGCTATTTTTTTGACCTAAGAGGTAGCAGCCTATCCCTCCTATGGTATTTTATGCAAACAACATTGAATTCCAATCAATACACCAATCATTGCACAGCTAGAGAACAATACTAGATCACACTTCCAGGACCTTTCTGTGAAATACAAGATTGGATAGGGAAGGATGAAACTCTGAGTCAGAATCTGAAGGGAAAAAAACCATGCCAACTGACTTTAGACAGTTATTTATGACCTCTCTGTCCTGAGAACCTAGACAGTATTTCTTGCTCCTGAAGAAAGAGCATAAGAGGTTTCCTGTCCAAGCAAGGTTATTTTATCTCCAGAAACACTCTATTTCTGCTGCTTTCTCTATTTGCTTATCTCCAACCCACAGATCCATCTCACTCTCTTTCTTCCAAGTACAGTATTTGCTCAGTTTGATCTTTGAGACTCCTCTGTGTTGTTCCTAGCCTTTTCCTGGGGTCTCCTAGTCTACTCTTTGCTGCATGTCATTCCTTGCCCCCAAATGTTTAGTTACATAGTCCTGAACAACAGACAACATCAATTAAACAAGACCCCGTCTTTTGTGTGGCAGTAGTGGGTCCTGGAGAAAGTTCAATGCCAGTTCCTTTCCTCCTTGATGAAGTTTGCAGTTCTTTTGCCCTCAAGTGTCCTACTTATATTCCAATATTATTTCCCACCAACCCCTCCAGTTTTTCCAGCTGTGGTCTTACAGATCCTAAATTCATATAGGTACTCTTTACCCCTTGCTAGATATTTGCTTCTTTCACTGTTGCTTCAAACCTTCATGTCCAAACTTTGACATTCCCATCTTTCTTGTGACTCTCTTTCACACATAAGTTCCTGTTTAATGCACATATGCTCTTTTAACCTTCAGAATTTAAAGAAAAAGTCTACTTTGCTTTTTTTTTTTAAATAGTAGACTTAGCAACTTTATCCAGCTTCTCCTTCCAATGGAAAAAGGGGCTTTCTTTCCCACTTGATATAGGAGCATAAAGTGTTGTGAGGCTGGGTAAGAAAATACCCCTTCTCTGGGAGAGTATCAAGAGAGGTTGTCACAGACACATAATTTTGCCATTCATCATCATCATCATTCTTTTAATATTGTTGTTATTAATAACAATAGCTGGAATATATATAATCTTTGGGTTTACAAAGCATTTTACTTAGGCATCTTGGTTCAGCCTAATGTTCTATATTACCAGTGTGATTTTGGTAATCTTTTGAGTCCTTTCATCCTGAGAGATTCTCTACATGTCTCCATAAATCCTGGACAAAAGATTTATCCACTGTACTGTAGGCCTTCCTCTAGGTTTCTAAAACATTTTGTATATGCTAGTGTGACACTCAGTTGTCTGTCACTGCTTGCTTTTGCCCACCTCTTCAAGTCACACATTTTCTTAATGATTCTTTTGAGCTATTTCTTGCTCACAAGTTATGACTGGTTACAACCCTGACATGCACCATGTGCTCCTTGGGTCATTGGCAATTTTTATTCTTTGGAGAAAAATATTTTCCATAATTCATAACCCTATGTGGAGCACCACTGGGAGAAAAATGGTGTTCTCAAATTGGGATTTTATTTCAGGGTGAAGCTTGACATTGTTGACAATTTTCTGAATTCAATCTAGCCCATGAGAGGCAACATGGGAAGAATATTGCATCTGAGATGAGAAGAACAGGGTTCAAATCTTGATTTGGGTACTGTTTAATCCTGGGCAAGTAATTTTTCTCAATTACCTCTATTGAAAAATTATAAGATTGAGCTAGCTAACCTTGAAGATTGCTTCCAGCTCTAAATGTTTAACTGTGGTCTACTCTTCTTTCTATTCAACTCTGGTATCGGCTCATCATCTGTCTGAAATGCCTATCTTATCTCTAGACATAACTCAATGGATTGTTGGTCCAGATGTTTTTCATAATCTAGGCAATAGGAATTCTTCATCTCTTTGGTGTAGCTGTGTGGACCTGGAGGATGGTCTTTAGGAAATCAGAGAAAAGAAAAATCAGTGAGATACCAAGTCCCCTTCTCTAAGCTCCAGATTGATGTTGGATACTTCTTCCAATGTAAGTTCTGGGCTCAAGTGATCTGAAGCCATATTCTAACAGCTATTGAATCCTAACTCATCTAAATCTCCATAGTTTTCCACTGGGCTCACAGAGAGCTTGCATTCAGGAAGCTAGGGGTGTAATTGCAAACTTTTATATACATATATGAGCCTTAAGGGCCAACTTGAATAATAAGGTCATAAGATTTTAGAGCCAGGAGTTGCTTTGAAGAGCATTTGATTTAATTCCTTTATTTTAGAGTAATCTGGGATCCAAAGGGATGGAGAACTTACCCATAATAACACCAGTGGTACTAGATCATAGAATTAAGAGCTGGAAAATACCATGACCCTGAGTCAAAGGATCTGTCTTCGAATTCCACCTCTGGCAACTGCTATCTGTGTCACTATGGGCAAGTCATTTAACCTGTTTTGGTTTCTCATCTGTAAAATGAAGGAGTTGGAGTAGACAGCCTTTGAGGCCCCTTATAGCTCCAAAAGCAGTTCAATAATGCAGTTTGGGACTTGGATTCAGGAAGACCTGAGTTCGAATTCTGTCTCATATACTTCCCAGCTGTGTGACCCCAAATAAGTCATTTAGCTTCTCTATGTATAGGTTTTCTCATCTGTAAAATGGGAATAATAATGGCACCCATCTCACAGAGTTGTTATAAGAATCAACACGTAAAACATTTGCAAACCTTAAAGGTCTAATTACCTAAATGTTACTTATATACTATAATTTATATTTAATTATTAGATTTATATTCCTATAATCTAGATTGAGAAGAGACCTCAGAAGGCATATAACCCAACTACTTCATCTTATAAAGGAGGAAAACTATGGAAAAACCTGGATCAAAATCACAAAGAATGGAAAGACCCTGAGGTATTAAATACTTTGAACAAGGATATACAGAAAACCTCAGGGATAGTATTAGAACTTAGATATTTTGATTTCAGAATCAAAATTCTTTTCATTATACCATGCTAAACTCTAGATTTTAGAGATTATCTAGCTTTACTCCTTCAAAGCCCCAAGTGAGGAAATTAAAGGTTAGAGAGGGAAAATGATGGAGTCATCACCTGAACCCATTTGAGCACTGACAACAGAGTTTAAATCCTCTGAGTACAAATCCAGTGTTCCTGCCATCAGTTTTTACACAACCCAGGTGTCCCAATTCCTTCTTATTGCAAAGCTCTTTTCATTGTACCTTGGATTCAGGCATCTCATTTCTATAGTCCCGTGGTTCTCAAAGTGTGCTGCAGTGAATCCTGGAGGGTTTCTGAAATCCTTTCAGAGGGTCTACAAATTCAAAATTAGGCTTTTTTCTATATATGATAAATATCTATTATGTAACCCATATAAACAAAAACTCTTTGGATCAATAGTTGTTAATACCGTAAAGATACTGAGAAAAAGAGTTTGAGAACCACTGCTATAGTCACTAGAGGCAGCCCAGTTACTATTACTTAACTTAAAAATTCAAATATTTTGAATTTTTAGAATTAGAATAGGATTCCACACCTTTTTATATTAGAGATTGCATTGATTGACCCTATCTGTTTATTCTGAAATATCTCAAGAAGATGAATTTCTTTTGCTATATAAAAACTTCTAATAAAAGTTAATCTTCCCCTTGACTCTAGGTGAGTCTACTGCATTTTAATGGGGAGGAGAAAGGGGGAGAGTTGGAGAAAAGCAAAACTCCATAGCTTACATTGTGACTTATTTAATCCTTTAGGCTGTCTGGTGGGAGTGTGTGGAAGGGGATTCTCTGCCACTATGCAACATTTTTAGGTTGAGGCAATTCCTTTAGCTGAAGTACCTGTAGCTTGAAGCTATGGGAACCTGCAAGGATGCTTTGAAGTTGAGTTGCTATAAGGATGAGGACAAACTGCTGAGAAGAGCTTTTGATGTCAACCTGGCCTGGACTTTGGTCCAGAGTTGTAGACAAGCCTGGAGGGTTCTGACTCCTGGATAAAATTCAGGGTGAATTTGAAAGAGCATTCCAAAGTAGTATGGGGAATCAGAACTTGATTAGATTGTATGGTGACAGGAAATGGGATGAAAGGATTGATTTAGCTAAAATGGGTCTGAACCCTGCTGAAGAATCAGATTTATTGTTTCTCCCACTGTTGCCCTGTATATTATCTTCCTTTCAATTTTTTAGGTTCCAAAATAGCATACAAGCTTCTGGAGGCCAGGGATTATTTTTACTTTTGTTTTTATACTGTAGAGGGTTGTACTAGATCTGAAAATTTACTGTGTTTCAAAATATTTGGTTTCTTTCACAATCCTATATATTTTATTTTATTCATTTAAAACATTATTCTATGGAAATATGTCTAGAAGAATTGTACATGTTTAACCTATATTGGAGTGTTTGCTGTCTTTGAAAGAAAAATTTGGAACACAAGGTTTTGCAAAGGAGAATATTGAAAACTATCTTTGAATGCATTTGGAAAAAATAAAATACCATTAAAAATAAATAAAAACATTATTCTGAGAAGAGATCCAAAAGTTTCCCCAGATTTCCCAAGGGAATCTATGACACCAGTCAAGTTAAGAACTCTTAGATCATATCATCTCTAATTTTCTCATCAGCTTGAAAACCTATAAACCTATGACTGTAAACAAAATGTGTTGGGAATGGAAGAGAATTTAGCAATCACTTAGTCCAATTTCTTCATTTTAGAGAAGAGGAAACAGAGGCCCATAGAATGGTTGTAACTTGTTGAAATATCAACTAATAAGTCAGTACCTGAATTGGGGTTGGGTAGATTTCCTGCCTCTAAGTTCTGTTCTTTCTTTATCACAGGTAAATGTCCTCTTATTATAACATCAGCAAAAAGGACTTAACTGTCATAAGATTTCTAGTGTGATGAATATAGCCCTTGGCTTTAGCAGGTTAGATGTAGTCTTTGGAAAACCTGTGCATGTGATCACATAGGCAAAACTGACTAATTACAGGATTTGACAGACCCCTTTAAATTAAGTTCTCTCTTTTTTTGTGTGTATGGAACAATCATTCCATCTTCTCTTCCATGTAAAAACCTAGTGAATTAAGTTATTAAGTTATTCTGGTAATTGACTGTGGAGCCTAAAGCTAGGAATTCTCCTAGTATTACCTCCATGGAATAAAACACTCATTGGCCTTTGACTCTATACTCAGAGCAGTAATATTTCAATAGTTCATCACCTGGCAAACATTGCTTTTCCAGGACATCCACTTACTAGCCCTGTGATTTTAGGGAGATCCATCCCCTAAGCTTATGGGCCACAATTTGCTCATCTGCTAAAGTGAGCAACCATCATTCTGACTCCTCACAGGAGAGTGTCTTGAGGTTCACAGGAGATAATGCACGAGAAAACATCCTATAAACATTGAAACTCTGTAAATTACTGTAAGGAATTATTCTTATTATAATTCAGTCTTAGACTGGATCAAACATAATTAGAACTGGAATCCAACGCTTTTCATTAACAAGTGTTTATAAAAATCACTCAAAAAGTGTAGTTATTAGAAATCCAAATAGAAAGTTTACACCATATGGGGTGTCCATACCATTGTACCTCTCCATTAATGCAGATATTTGAGAATTAGTCCATCAGTAAGCATTTATTAAGCACATTCTATAGGTGCCAAACACTGGAAATGCAAATCCTAGGAATGTTAATCCCTTTCTTGATCCCAGATTCACTAATCATATTTCTAGGCTTACATCTGCTACTCATTAGTTGGGTGACTTTGCCCAAGCTAAAGTTCCTCTTTGGACTTCACTTGCCTCCTCTGTAAAATGAGGGTATAGGTAGGAGTGAAAGAATTGCTATCTGAGCTCTGACTTCCCATGAGTATATGGAAGGCAAATGATCCCATGAGGCATGTGTGGTATAATGGATAGAGTAATGATTTTAGAACAAGGAAGACTTATGTGATTCACTCCTTCCTTTAGTAGCTGTATGGCCATGGACACAGAACACATTGAACTTTCCTCAGTCTCAGTTTCTTCTTTAAAAGGGATGAATCAATACCTGGAGTACCTGCCTGACATGATTGTTTTGAAACCCAAAAGAGATCATATCCATAAAGTGCTTATAAACATAAAAACACTATCTAAATGTCAACTATAACAATTATAATAACAATGATTAGTATTACATTTCAGACTGGTACTTCCGTCATTTTTAAATGCTATTTCTGAGATACTAAAGGGAATTTGTCCTCTTAAGTATTTTAAATGTACTCTGAGTACCCATCATTGTTTGCATGGAAAATTTATGCTCTTCACGAAAAAAGGGTTTGCTAAGAAAGGTCAGCTTATGTGAGGGGAAGGAACACAAAGTCAAATCAAGGAGCCCATAGTAATGAGGTCTTCTTGTATTTGGGAAGATTGTGAAGAGGGGCCAAAAAAAGATGCTTTAGAAAAGATGCACCTACCTGATTCTAAGTTTCTCCACAAGTCCAACTCAATAAATATTTACTAAACACCTACTATGTATAAGGCCTTGCACTTACCTATTCAGCTGCCAAAGTATTTCCTAAACTTTAAGTCCAACTATGTCTCATTCTCCCTTCAATACACTGAAGTGAATTCCAGTGAAGCAGAATTCTTACACTTAAGAAACTGCCCTCCTTGCTGTTCCCTGATCTAGGCACCCCATCTCTGGTCTTTGGGCATTTTTTCTGGCTGGCTATCATTCTGGAATGCTCTCACTCCTCAGCTCCACTTCCTCTCTTCTCTGGCTTCTTTCAAATTCCAGCTAAAACTTGACCTGCTACAGAAAGTCTTTCCCAGTCTCTCTGTTGATTATTTCTTATTTATCCAACATATATCTTGTTTGTACATATTTTTTCACATTGTATCCCCCTTAGATTGTAAACTCCTGAAAAACTGAGACTAATTTTTTGCCTTTAAAAAAATTATTGCATTTAACCCAGTGCCTGATAAGAATTAGGTGCTTAATAAATGCTTATCAATTGACAGACTCAACACTGAGGATACAAAGATGAAAAAAATACTATAGTTTTTAACTCTATGGAGATTGCATTCTAACAGGCAAGGAGATGGTGGAATTGTAACATGTTAAAAATGTCCATGAGACAAAACATTGAATTGGGAACCAGAGGCCTTGAGTTCAGATCCCACTTCTGATATTTCCTAATTGTGTGATTTAGGGCAAGCCACCTAACTTCTCATGACCCCAGGTTCCTCTTCTGTAAAATGAGGCAGACTAGCCAGCTTTTGAGGTCACTTCCACCTATAGACTTATGATCTTGTGGTCTTCGAATGTGTGAGTGGGGGCAAAAGAGAACTCTGGACCAAAGGGCAAAAAGAAGATGGAGGAGGGAAAACACTCTCAGCTTTGGAGGATACACACACACACACACACACATACACACACACACATATACATATATATATATATAAATATGCATATACACACATATATGTACATATGCACACAGATATCAGATAGCTAGGTGGTGCAATGAATTAAATGCTGGGCCTGGAATCAGAAAGACCTGAATTCAAATCCAATCTTAGCCACTTATGGCTGTGTGATCTTGGGGAAGTCACTTAATCATTTTGCCTCAGTTTCCTCATCTGAATGATTAGCTGGAAAAGGAAGTGGCAAATTACTCCACTAGCTTTCCCAAGAACCCACAAGGGATCACCAAGAGTCAGACATGACTGAAAAATTACTAAAAAACAAACAAAAAATGTGTGCCCATATGTATATGTTTATTGAAAGAGGTGAAAGGGGAGAGAACAAGAGTGAATGAGAGCAAGAGAGAGATTGAGAGTGAATGAGAGTGAGATTAAGTGAAAGAGACAGAGACAGACAGAATCACAGACAGAAACACACACACACAAAGAATGAGAGAGAGAGAGAGAGACAGACAGAGAGAGACAGAGACAGAGAGACAGAGAAATAGAGAAACAGAAAGAGAGAATGAGAGAGACAGACACAGAGAAAGACAGATAGACACACACACACACACACAGAGATGGAGGGAGAAAAGAGAGTCTGAGGCCATTCTGGGCATGAAGGAAGACAATGAATACAGAAGGAAAGTAGAGGGCAGGATATCATCTCAGAACAGCAAATCCATTTTGAGTGGAACATAGAGTGCACAAATAATCCTAAAATGAAATAAGACTGGGAAGATCAACAAAAATTAGATAGTGAAGGATCTTAAATACCAGACTTCTGAGTTTGCATTTTCTCTTGAAGGCAACAGGGAACCACTGACATTTTTTGAGCAGGAAATTGAAGAGCAGGGGATTATCTTAGTCAGACAATGTAAATATGTCAATAAATTTATGTTTTTAAAGTATAGATTATATTAGAGAACACTTCTGAGAACATTATTGGTCACTTACCAGCACATTATTCTGGTCAGAGATGACTTAATTTAACTCCAGTACCCCCAGCCTCTTCTTTTTTCCCCACTTTTCACATCCTGGTTATGTTTCACATCTCCTTTCTTGTGTTTTCAACCTTGAGATTGAACCCTGCTCTCATCCTTATCCCCCACCTTTTGAATACACTTTTAGGAAAAGTTCTAATACTAGTGATTTGTCCCTTAGAATGAATGTTGCTCTCTGGGTTCCTTGTCCCAGGACTACCACTGTAGCATGAAGACTTCATCCCCAGGTAAGGGATTCAATGCAGCAAAGAACATGAGAGAACGGAACTGAGAGGCATGATACTCTTCTGTCATAATATGTAGGCAAAGATATACTTTGCCTAGGCCCAGCTCCAGCATTCTCCATTTAGAACTTTCTTTAATTACAATTGCCCCAATAAGTCCCCTTTGTTGAAACCTTTGCTAAATCATTTTTATCACTAACACTGTACCATCAGGAACTACCCCAAACTCTAAAACTTTCATAACCCTCCACTTTCCTGACTGGAATTTTTTCCAATGATAGTTGGAACAGATGTCTGTCATTTTCTCCAGATTACTTGTGCTAATGCTTGGGAGTAAACATTAGCATCAAGAAACAAGTGAGAAAGATAGAGAGGGACAAGATCTTAGTCTCCTTCATAGTTGGATTCTATTCTTCTGTGAGACTAATTAATTTTGCTTTAGGGTGAATTGATTTTTGTTGATCACAAGGGTGAAGGAGGAAATCTCATCACTGTTTTACATATAAGGAAACTGAGGTCCAGAGAACTGAAGGGACTACCCAAAGGAACACAATTAGTAAATGGCTAAGCCATATTTTGAACCCAGGGTCTCTATTTCCAATCCAAGTCTTCTCCTACTAGTAAATTTCTCAAGATCACACTGGGAGAGAACTAGAACAAAAATATTGTTTCTTCCTTCCTTCCTTCCTTCCTTCCTTCCTTCCTTCCTTCCTTCCTTCCTTCCTTCCTTCCTCCCTCCCTCCCTCCCTTCCTTCCTTCCTTCCTTCCTTCCTTCCTTCCTTCCTTCCTTCCTTCTTTCTTTCTTTCTTTTTCTTTCTTTCTCTCACCATTACTTTTTCCAGCATACCACAATTTCCTCAATATCAGGGTAGGAAAAGACTTTGGAGAAGGCAGACTCTGAAGAAGAGGAATCTGAGAGACTTGAAAGTTACCCTCACTAAGAAAAGAGGGGCCTTGAAAGATCTCAAGGTAGACCCAAAACAAGAACAAGATCAGAGAGCTTTGGATAGATAGCTTGGGAAAGATCTGGGGTTCTAGTAGATTCATTATGAGTCAACAGTGTGATATGACAGACAAAATGACTAATGCAATCGTAGGCCATGAAAAATGTCACATTGTGCAGAAAGAAGGAAGTAACAATCATGATGTACTCGCTAATCAGACAACAACTACTGTTTTCTGGTTTTAATGTTACATTTTTAAAAGTCACTCATGGACTAGAGAATGTCTAGAGGAAGAAGACCAGGAGATGGTTAGAGGCCTAAGATCATGTCATAAGAGTATCAATGGAAAGAAATGAGAGTGTTTAACTTGGAAAAGAGGTGACACAAATCTGGGCATGAGAACTCTCTTCAAATACTTGAAAGATTGTGACATGGAAGAGTAATTTTTTTTATCCTGATAGTACCAGGAACAATGGGTGAAAATTTCAGAGACAAATTTCAGTTCATTGTAAAGAAAACTTCCTAACAATTAGAGCGGCTAAAAATAGAATGCACTGTCTGATAAAAGATGAGTTCCATTGTCACTGGAAGTCTTCTAGTATTGGTAAAATGACCATTCGCAAAGTGTGTTGTGGTATGGATTTGGTCAAGTGTGAATTGAACAAGGTGGACTCCAAGAATTGCTTCCAATTCTGTGGTTCTATTGTTTTACATTGGTCATAAATAGCAAGGAGTCCTGGGGGAAGGAAGACAGAAAACTGAAATTTGGGGAATTAAGTTCAAAGTAAAATTAAGCTCCTTAAAACTGGGTGTATTTGTCTTGGAGTGTGAAGCTATCTAGGTAGTTCCGGAGTATCTCTGGATAAGAATCAATTGCTTGCAAACTGGTTTGGGAGTATCAGGGATCCCTTTGAACTATCCATGGTCCTGATAGCAGATGGCTTTTCAGGATTGCTTAAAAGTAAATCATCTGCCTGGAAACATTGTTTTCCCCGGGTGTGGCCTCTGAGCATGCTGCAACTTCTTGGAACCATTGGTCTTCTTTGAAAACGAAGAATAAATAACAAAAGTAAATCATGTCCAGCTTCTTTCACTTCTGTAAGTAAGCCACTCTTTTGCCTCTACTATGAACTACACATATACACACATGTACACAACACTCTCTCCATATAATATAAATTAAATGTTTATTATCCATCTATACACACACACACACACACACACACACACACGTGAACAGCTCAGTGGCACAATGGATAGAATACTGGGCCTGGAATCAAGCAAACTCATCTTCTCGAGTTCAAATCTGGCCTCAGGCACTTACAAAGTGGGTGACCCTGAGCAAATCACTTAACCCCGTTAGCCTCAGATTCCTCCTCTATAAAATGAGCTGGAGAAAGAAATGACAAATCATTTCAGTATTTTTACTAAGAAAACTTCAAATGGGATCATGAAGAGTCAGATTTGATTGAAACAACTGAAAAACAACATCCAGGGACTGAACTATCCATATGATCATGACTTAGATTAAAATGTAAATATTCCATATGATCATATAGGACATTTATGCATGAACTTCCAATAAGTACACCCAACTCTATATAGATCCTGGACTGACATTGTATTGTCATTATGTAGCTGATAGACCCTAACATTATTGTGGAATGAAAAAATTAGTATAAAGTAGTAGAATTGAGGATTCATGACTTTTATTCTGGTCCCAACCTTGCTACTTACTAACCATATGATAAATCGCTTCTCCAATTTTGTTCTTAATTTTCTTCTCTGTAAAATGAGCAAGTTAGACTAATCTCTAAGATTCCTTACAGTTCTAAAGGTCTATGATTTTAGATGTATTGCTCTATCTGGGCTTCAGGTTTCTCATTTGTTAAATGAGAGAGTTGGATTTTATGATCTGCAAATTTTCTTTTTTTCTATTTTTTCACTGAGGCAATTGGGGTTAAGTGACTTGCCCAGGGTCACACAGCTAGGAAGGGCTAAGTATCTGAGGGCAGATTTGAACTCAGATCCTCTTTTCTTCAGGGTTAGTACTCTATCTGCTATGCCATCTAGCTGCCCCTGATCTGTAAATTTTCTAATGTTTTAGGATCTTAACAGTAATCTCACATTGCGGGGAATTGCTTGAATGATCTAAAGACATAAAGATCTCAAAATTTGATTTAAAAACTTCCTCCTTAAACATATCCTATCACATTCTCCAGGAATACTATCAAAAAGCATACGGAGTATAATAAAAGGCTGTAACTAGGTTTTGAGTAACCATCACATTAAGTAGTCCTGTGGTGGAAGGAAAAGATTTCTTGTTAGTTAAAGGATCCTGAAGTCATAGATTCAAGATGGAAAAGCCAGAAAAGAGTGTTGCAGTACCTTATCTAGTAAGGCCATATTTTGAGCCAAGTATTCTATGATTGAAGGAGAGGGCAGCCCGTGAATTATTTCTGAGTACACAGGCCAAGGTCAGCAAGAGTAGCTGTAAACCAAATATAAAGGAACAGACAAGAAACAAAGCCCAAGTAGGCAAGCCAATGTCTGTAGCCAGGAATTAAAACTGGGCTGAAAATAGGGTGTTGTATAAGCAATCAGATCCATATTATGAGCATGAAGTAAGCAACTGACTGATTTCTGCCCTGTTATTAGATTCCCTGCTGGATATGGGCAGACAAGGGTGAGCTGAGATGTGTTGAGACTCTGAATAAGACAAGGTTTCATAGCTTTCCATGTGGTTGAAGCCCCTACATGCACCAGAAGAGACTGGGTTGCCATGGAAGAGGAGAGTTTTGTGTCCTTGAGTTCATGCACCTCACCGTATGACTAAGCCACCTTTAGCACTTGTGTCATTTGCTAGACAATTATTTTCTTTTCCTAACTGTGGGTCTATGGTAACCCCTGTGTATGTTTCAGGAGGCTCCCAGTTAGTGTTGGCTTGCTGATGGTTGTTAAGCTGGGAATGGTTTGTACCATGTTTGGGGTCAAGACAAATGTTAGTCCTGAAAAAAAAATAGTAATTTGTCTTTAGTATCCCATATCACTTCTAAAAATCTCTCCCTCTTTTTGTGAAGTGCAGAATTCTTTCCTGACATAGCATTTTTCATTCCATTCTCACCAGATCCTGTTCTTAGATATCTGTCAGCTAATCTCCACTTAGATGTCAATCACACAAGTTAAGGTACTCTACTTCTCAGGGATATTTGAATCCTCAAAGGAGCTTCTTTGAGACCCCAAAACTTTCCTTATCTAAATGAATGCAATGGAATTTCAGGAAGTGTGATAAGGTAATTGAGATAGATTTTGAGGTTTGAAAGTGTTTCCATTGTCAATTAATCTCACCATATAAGTTTACTCTGTCTTTAAATAAGGCTGGCTTTACTATTGAATTTCTATCAAAATCTCCTCCAATCCTGTTTTGGCTTCAAATGGTAAATTTTCAGACTGACTTTAAAAATGCAGGAAGGGGACTGACCCAAATGACATACTAGGACTTTATATTGATTTTCTCTTATTGGCATGACTGTCCAATTTATTCTGTTTATGAATCAGATTTTTTTTTCTTTTCTTTTAAGTGCCAAGGCTGTAAACTCCAGCTGGGACTTGCTGAAGCCTGCTGAGTTCCTCTGGCTCTTTGCATCATCACACTTGAAAATTCCACCATGCTGGGCTACAATCCATCCCATGGGACCGAGGCCAGTATTACCCTCAGGCGTTTGGGACTGATCACACAGCAGGAGAGTTATGGGAAGAGATCTGAGATGGAGGTGGGAACTGAAAGAGGTAAGGCTCCTGATTTCTTTCTGCCATCTTGCCACTGCCAAATGTACCACCCTGTGCTTTTACAAAATTCTTGACTAATGTTGCCCTTGGGGCCCATGTGTGCCAGAATTATTGTGTAGAAAGAACCCATGAGAACCCAATCCAGTCTCCTCTTTTGGCTTCTGGCCTAGATCTGAAATGTGCAATTATCCTGCTTTAGTCACGGGCTCTCAAGAGCAATGTTAACTCATAGACTTATGACCTCTCTATCTCTAAATGTAAATCTGATGCATGGGAGTGAAAAGACAGTATGCACAAACACATACAACTATAGAGAATCGTGAAGGCATGGATAAGATGGCAGTGCATGTGAAGAAAACAGTAATGGGAACAAGATCTGGAAGAGATTTTAGTGGGTAGCTAATACTTTTAGATTCTTAGTGGAGTGTAAGCTAGAGGAAATCCAAAACCTTGTTACTAAGAAAACTCATGCCTTCTCAAGTTGCATTAATAAGAGACTAGTGACAGGAACAAAGAATGTGATTCCTGCTGAGTCATTCTCTAGCTGGAATACTGTGTCCAGATCTGACTATCACTTTTAAGGGGATTATTGGAAATGTCAGCTTGTCCAGATGAGGAACATCAGGGAGGCAAGAGTTTCAGAAATCATGCTATGAGAAGAACAAGAAATGTTTTGTTTAACTAATAAAGATTGGGGTAGGAGGAAGGATAGACTATCTTCAAATACCTGTTTACCATGTAGAAGAGGGAACTCATTCCTTCTGTGTGGTTTCAGAATTGGGAGCTGGAAGGGAAGAGAGAATGAAGAATTAGACAGATTTTTGTACAATATAACTTTCTTTCATTAAAAAAAATTATTTATTTTAAACATTCTTTTATTTTTAAAGCTTGAGTTCTAACCTCTCTCCCTTCCATCCCATCCACTGAGAAGGCAAGCAATATATCAATTATACATGTGAAATCATGAAAAATATTTCCACATTAGCCATATTTTTTGAAAAAGCAAGAAAAAAGTGAGAAAATTATACTTCAATTTGCATTCAGAGTTCATCAATCTCTCTGTGAAAAACAATTTTTTTTTTCATCCTGAGTCCTTTGTAATGATGATCAGCTATTCTTTTACAGCTGATCATCATTACAACATTGCTGTTACTGGACACAATGGTCCCCTGGTTCTTCTCACTTCATTTTACATCAGTTCATATAGATCTTGCCATGCTTTTCTAAAACCACTTCCTCATATTATTTCTTATACCACAGTAGTATTCCATTACAATAATATATCATAACTTGTGCAGACTTTCTCTAATTGATGAGCTTCTCTTTGATTTCCAATTCTTTGCCACCACAAAAAGACTTTCTGCAAATATTTCATTTATATAGATCCTTTTCCTTTTTCATTGATATCTTTGGGATACAGACATAGTAGTGGTATCATTGGATCAAAAGGCATAATGCATCATTTTATAGCCCTTTGGGCATAGTTCCAAATTATTCTCCAGAATAGTTGGACCTTTTTGCTAATCCACCAATAGTTCATCAGTGTACCTATTTTTTCCTCATCCCTTCCGACCTTCATCATGCTAAGATGTGATATCTCAGAATTGTTTTAATTTGTATTTCTTTAATCAATATGATTTAGAGAATTTTTAATATAAGTATAGATAATTTTCATTTCTTCTTATGAAAATTATCTGTTCCTGACCTTTGATCATTTATCAATTATGGAATGACTTTTTAAAATAAATTTATTTTTATAAATTTGACTTAGTTTTATATGCTATATAGCTGAGAAATGAAGGTCTTTAGAGAATCTTACTGTAAATTGTTTTAAGTTAAAGCTTTTTATTTTCAAAACATATGTGTAGATAATTTTCACATTTGCCCTTGCAAAACCTTGTGTTCCAAATTTTTTCCCTCCCTTCCCTCCACCCCTCCCCTAGAAAGCAAGTAATCCAATATATGTTGAACATGTGCAATTCTTCTATATATATTTCCACAATTATCCTGCTGCACAAGAAAAATCAGGTGAAAAGGGAGGGGAATGAGAAAAAAAAACAAAATGCAAAACAAATTGCTATTGCTGTGTATGATAATCTCTTGGTTCTGCTCACTTCACTTAGCATCACTTCATATAAGTCTTTCCAGGCCTCACTGAAATCATCTTGCTGATCATTTCTTATAGAACAATGATATTTCACAACATTCATAAACCATAACTTACTCAGCCGTTCTCCAGCTGATGGGCATCCACTCAGTTTCTAGTTTCTTGTTACTGCAAAAAAGAGCTGCCACAAACATTTTTGCACATGTGGGTCCCTTTCCCTCCTTTAAGATCTGTTTGGGATATAAGCCCAGTAGACTTATTGCGGGGTCAAAGTTATATTCACAGATTGATAACTTTTTGAGCATAGTTCCAAATTGCTTTCCAGAATAGCTGGATCCATTCACAGTTCCACCAACAATGCATCAGTGTCCCAATTTTCCCACATCCCCTCCAATATTCATCATTATCTTTTCCTGTCATCTTAGCCAATCTAAACAGGTATGTAGTGGTATCTCTTAATTTGTATTTCTTTGATCAATAGTGATTTGGAGCACCTTTTCATATGATTAGAAATAATTTCAATTTCTTCATCTGAAGATGAAAAATTATCTGTTCATATCTTTTGACCATTTATCAATTGGAGAATGGCTTGAATTCTTATAAATTGAGTCAATTCTCTATATATTTTAGAAACAAGGCCTTTATCAGGACCCTTGAACATAAAAATGTTTTCTCAGTTTATTGCTTCTCTTCTAATCTTGTCTGCATTAGTTTTGTTTGTACAAAACTTTTTAACTTAATATAATCAAAATTATCTACTTTGTGTTCAATAATAATTTCCAGTTCTTCTTTGGTCACAAATTCCTTCCTTCTCCACAGATCTGAGAAGTAAACTATCCTAGAAAAAATTTCTAATTTTCTTATAATATCACTCTTTATGACTAAATCATGAACCCAGTTCAACCTTATCTTGGTGTATGGTGTCAAGTGTGAGTCAGTGCCTAGTTTTTGCCATACTAGTTTCCAGTTTTTCCAGTAGTTTTTGTCAAATATTGAATTCTTATTCCCAAAGCTGGGGTCTTTGAGCTTGTGAAACACTAGATTACTATAGTCATTGACTATTTTGTTCTGTGAACCTAACCTATTCCACTGATTAACTATTCTTTTTCTTAGCCAGTATCAAATGGATTTGATGACTGCTGCAAAGCTAGCATTTCTAATACAATATTGAATAATAATGGAGATGGTAGGCAACCTTGTTTCACCCCTGATCTTATTGGTAGTGGTTCTAGTTTATCCCCATTATATATGATGCTTAGTGATGGTTTTAAATAGACACTACTGATCATTTAAGGAAAACTCCCTTTATTCCTATACTCTCTAGTGTTTTTAATAGGAATGGATGTTGGACTTTATAAAATGCTTTTTCTGCATCTATTGAGATAATCATATGATTTTTGTTAGTTTGGTTATTGATATACTCAATTATGCTAATAGTTTTCCTAATATTGAATCAGCCCTGCATTCCTGGTATAAATCCTACTTGGTCATGGTGTATTATCCTGGAGATAACTCGTTGTAATCTTTATTACTTCATTGTCTATGTATCTTTTTAAAAATTAGGAAAAAATATGTCTTTCAATTAGGTCTGTTTTACTTTGTCTGAGAGCATGATTGCTACTCCTGCCACTTTTATTTTAGTAGAAGCATATTAGATTCTGTTCCAGCACTCTATTTTAACTCTATTTTTTCTGCTTCAAGTGTGTCTCATAAACAATATATTATTGGATTCTGGTTTCTAAACCATTCTGTTATTTGGTTCTATTTTATGAGAGAGCTCATCCTATTCCCATTCGCAGTTATGATTACTGTGTTTTTCTTTCCATCTCTCTTCTTTGTCTCTTATCCTGTCCTTCTTCAAAAGCCTATTTTGTTCCAACCACTGCCTTCCTTAATCCACTCTTCCTTTTATTGTCCCCATCCTCCTTTTTCTTAATCCATTCCCCTCTTATTTCTCTATTGGTATGTGTATTTGTTTGCATGCATGTAATCTCTCTGTGTGTGTCTCTGTCTCTGTCTCTCTGTCTCCTTCCCTCTTTGTGCCATTTACAGTAAGAGTGAGATTGAAGCATTGCCTATCATTTTTTCCTCTCCAATGTAAAAGCTTTTCCTTATAAAAGATCTTTATGTAAGAAAATGTTTCCCCTTCTACCTCTGCCATCCTTTTCCCTTGGTGCATCCCTCTTTCTCACCTCTTCATTTTTTTGGTAGATCATTCCAACCTAATTGACTTATACCTATGCTCTCTGTTTATGTAAACTCTGTTTAACTGCCCTAATAATGATAAGGCTCTTAATAGTTGCATGTTTCATTTTCCCATATAGGAATATTTGTGGTTTAATTTTATTGAGTCCCTTATGATTGCTTTTCCATATTTATCTTTTTTTATGCTTCTCTTTAGTCTTGTATTTGAATGTCAAATTGTCTAATCAGCTCTGGTCTTTTCAGCAGGAGAGCTTGAAAGTCCTCTATTTCATTAAATATCCATTGTTTTCATCTGAAGGATTATACTCAGTTTTAATTACTAGGTTACTCTTGTTTGTGTTCCTAGTTTCCTTGCCTTCCATAATATCATATTCTAAGCCCTCTGGTGCTTTAGTGTGGAAGTTGCTAAAGCTTGTGTTATTCTGATTGTGGCGCTATGATGTTAGAATTATTTCTTTCAGACTACTTGAAACATTTTCTCCGAGAGCTCTGGAATTTGTTTATAATATTCATAGAAGTTATCATTTTGGGAACTCTTTCAGGTGGTGATCATTTAATTCTTTTAATTTTTATTTTACATGGGAGATTTAAATTAATTTATTGAAAGATGATGTCTAAGATCTTTTTTTTAAATCTTGACTTCCAGATATTCCAATAATTCTTAAATTATTTCTCTTTAATCTATTTCCAGGTTCTTCCAATAAGATATTTTACACTTTTTCTATTATTTTTTCTTTTTTCTTCTGACTTTATAGTTTATTGATATCTCATGAAGATACTAACTTTCATTTGCTCCATTCAAATTTTTAAGGAATTATTTTCTCCAGTAAGAGTACTTTCTCCCCCTTTGCCATTTTCCCACTTTAAGAAATGTATGGCAATAGAGTTCACAATCAGTGACAGTTGTACTTAGTACTAGCAGAGGGACCCCCATAATCTCTTTTTGACCATGTTTCTGACCTCCTTACATTATTTGGGCTGAGAGGTCCTGAAGCTACTATTGCATTGCTGCCTCTACAGGCCTCCACCATTGTAACACATATTTTTAAAGACATCCTATGTTTTCTTAGCTCAGAAAAAATTTCTTATCAAGACTTTTTGTTGGCTTTGCCCATAAAAAGTATGATTTGAGGCATTATTTTAAGTTGTTTGGAGGGGACTATTAAAAGAGTTCAGGTGAGTTGCTGACTGTAATCTGCCATCTTGGTTCTTCCCCAGTCACAGTATCTTTCTAACAATTTGAGGATTATGGATAATGAAGTGGTGATCTCCCCATAACTTTAAGCATTTAAGCAAAGGATAGGCGATAACTTGTCAGGTGCACTATAGAAGGGATTCTTGGTGGGGTAAAATGTTGACTTGGCCTCTGAGGTGTTCTTCCATCTCTGAAATTCTAAGATTTCAAATAGTATGATTATACTTATGCCAATTATTTCCACTGGATGTCTTCTTACATTTTTGAATGATTGATCTTGAACTCTTGGTCATAATATTTTGCATTTTGAAGTCTATTAGTTGTATGTTATTGTATAGATCATAAAGACACAATTTCCAAGCACTTTTCATACTTCTTTGCTGAGTGGCCATGACCATCACCTCTTAGAACCTCAAACAACTCTCAAATGCTCTAAGTTATGAAAAGATTGTCTTTCTGAGTCAGTAGAGAGAGTTCCTATGGTAAGATGCCCCACTTTGATGAAATCCTATATCCTTGATAGGTTGATATTTGTCTGGCTAAACCTGACCTCATAATTGCTGGTCCACTATCAATAAGGGAACTATTGGCTTAACAATTCTGCTTTACATGTATACTTTCTGCCATCAGAAACATGGAAGCAGACATAATGGTCTTGTTTTTGTAAGCTGCATGGTCCTCACCATTTTTATTCTATTTGAGTGGATCATCTAGGACAAAAGGGAAGGCATTATGGGCTGTAAAGTCAAATTTTGAACTCTCTTATTTTGGGTCCAAATGTGCAGGAAATCTACCATCAAACTTTTCGTGAAACTATGAAATAACTTCCTGACTATAAAAGCTATCTAAAGGTGAAATAGGATGCCTTCAAAGATGATGATGATGAATGAATCTCCCCTCCTTGGCAATCTTAAAGTAGAGGATGGATGGCTGCTTGTTAAGTATACTATCATCAGGATTCCCTTTGTTTATGGGTAGGACTAGATGGCTCCTGGATGTTCCAATGATAAAATCCTGTGATTTGGTGATTATAACTGGTGTTATATAAGAGGCATTTGTGTTTGAGGAGTCAGCCAATCCTGGCTATAACATCAAGGGCCTAGGTTTAAATATCATCTGGGATGCTTACCATCTTGGGCTAATATTAGCTGATATTTATATAATTCTTGCTATATGCTGGGCACTGTGCTAAATGCTTTACAAATATGATCTCATTTGATTTTCATAACATCCCTGGGAGGTAAGTGCTTTTATTATATCTATTTTTTAGATGAAGAAATTGAGATTAAGTGGCTTGTTTAGGGTCATACAACAGCTAAGGTCTCATTTTGAACTCAGATATTCCCAAGTTTGAGTCCAATAGTTGGGATTTAGTTTCCTCATCTGTAAAATGAGCTAAGATTAGATTCAATGGCCTCAGGTCCTTTCCACCTTTCTATGAATCTATGACAGTAAAAGGACTATTTTTTTCTCTAAGCTTTGAGGGTAATCTTACAGATACTTGGAGTATAATAATAATGATGGTTCCCATGTCTATAGCTGTTTAAGATTGATGAAGTATTTTCTTCAAAATACAGCATGTGAGGTAGAGAGTTTATTATTAATCTCCTTAGTTTGTTGGTGACTTCACACAGTTGCCTCACTTAAATCCAATTCATGCACAAGTCAAGACATCACTCTCCTGAGGTCATCAGTCCTCTTCAAGAACAAAGTACAAACCACCACCACAACAACAATCCTGTTATACATTAATATATCAATGCCCATAATTTTATCACATGTATCTGGCTTAACAGAGACAAATTGCAATCCGTTTGTAGTTTAGAAGATGGCCTTCAGGGTTGAAAGTGCATGGCTGAAAAGATAGTCACTCTGCTGCTTGAATGGGGAATGAGCCTCTGAACTTAGTATGCAAAAAATAAATACAAGCCACATTTTTGAGGGGGAGAACACTAGCATCAAAAGGGATAAGGAAAACATTCATGTGTATGGCCTCAGTTTCCTTATATGTAAAATAAGGGAATAGAACTAAGGGGCTTCAAAGGTCTCTTCCTTTTAGCTCAACATCTTATTATGCTCTGATACTATGCTTTATTTTCTGAGACCAAACTCTCTAACAGCATGATCTAGCAGACCCAGGGAACACCACTGTAGAAAGTAGGTTAACAAAGAATGAGCATCTAAAGCCAAGGTTCAGGTCTATTGCAAGGCAAGAAAGGGAAAGTGAATGGAACCTCATATCCTTTACATTGACTACTGAAAGAAAACTCCTAACATTCCCTAAAGAGGCAGCTACCATGTGGAACACAGCCCTGACTTCAGAGTCAGCAGATTTGTGTTTAAATTCTGACTTTGCCATTTAATACACATGTTTCCTTGAAAAAGTCACCAATCTTTCTGGCTGTCAGTTATGCCATGTCCAAAGAAGAAGGGACTAAGCCAAAGGATCTTTAAAGTATTCTTCAATTCTATATCTTATGTTAGAGACTATTATTATCATACTCCCTCCTTTGTCAGTATTTCTCCTATTGGCCAATCAACTGCTCACTGAGTGTGGTTAATTTCTTCCCGATGGAGGAAAGTAAATTGCTTTATTATTCAGTGAATCCAAAGGCCCCTTGATCTTGAATAGTTGGGGCTGTGAATCAAGGAGGCTTCTGGGAGCTCATTAATTGCTGAGGGTCATAGCCCTGGGCAATCTAAAGGGGAAAGCAATGGCATCTCCCATTCATACCACTCACTTGCCTCTTCTCTTCATCAGAGGCACTCTTCTCTCTGTCTCTTTGTGTCTGCTTTGGTCTGTTTCTCTCTCTCTTTCTCTCCCTCCCCATTTCTCTCTGTGTCTGTGTCTATTTCTGTTTCTCTGTCTGTCTATCTTTGTCTGTCTCTGTCTTTATCTTTCTTTGTTTCTTCCTCCCTCCCCCTTCTCCCTCCCTCCCTCCCTTCTTTTTCTCTTCTCTTCTCTTCTCTTCTCTTCTCTTTTCTTTTCTTCTCTTCTCTTCTCTTCTCTTCTCTTCTCTTCTCTTCTCTTCTCTTCTCTTCTCTTCTCTTCTCTTCTCTTCTCTTCTCTTCTCTTCTTTCTGCTTTCTCTCTCTCTCTTTCTCTCTCTGTTTCTCCCTCCTACACACACACACACACACACACACACACACACACACACCCCTGAAAGTTTGAAAAAGCAGCCTAACAGACAGTTCCCCTGGCCAAATAATATAGTCACAAGTGATCTTATAATAAAAGCTCACATTTCTATAGCACTTTATAGCCTTCAACCTCATTCCCCACAAACCTCCCAATTTTGTGAAGTATTAGTGGTGTGAGCTTAGCCTTTCAGAGAAGAAAACTTAAAACTCCAAGGAGATAAATGATTTACCTAAGGTTCTGCAGCTCGAAAAATGAGTCTCCTGGGGACAAACACAATAATTTTTTCACCTTGCTTTTGGTGAAAGCATAGTTGCCCTCCCTTTACTCCCTTCTTGTGTTTGGCTGGATACCTTGCTATGTGACTTGATTAAAATCTTGTTCTGAAACTTAGTAGCTGACTCAGGAATCAAAGGTTCATATCCTGTCACTGACTCTTATTCCAGTGTGATGTCAGTAAAGTCACTTAACTTCTGTAGGTGTCGATGTTTTTATGAAAGTGAGGCCCATTAGAGTACCACCCAACCAATTGAATCTCCTCAACCCACTTGGTGAGACTGCAGAATGTATTAGACAGCTACTATTGTTTTACTAAGTTTTTTTTCCTTCCAGACTTGGAGTAGATATATTTATAAGAAAGAAAGAATGCAAAATTTAATCTACCCACAGTCATGCCCCATGACCATCATGTCTAATGTGGAATGACATAAGGACCTCCTAAGAAACGGAAAGACCTCCAAGCCTTGGAATGAATTGTCTTGGCCACATGTGCTCATTAAATACATACCCTTCTACTAGAGTACCCTATGTATGTATCCACTTTCTCCCCTGATGCTATGTGTATTTATGGGAGAATGAATCCCAGCTTTATGGGGGTAGTGTTTTATAACTACTGTTCTTACCATACCACTTCAGTAAAAGTCATTGTTTTGAGCTAATTTTTCCCTCTGCCTAATTTTTGAAGATGAATGCATTGGTGGAAACTTGTAAGCCATATAGTTTTAGGATCAAAGGTTGCCTTGAACCAAAAGTAGTATCACTAGGGGAGGTGAGGGGATGCCTACATGCAAAATGAGAAATCTGAACTAGAAGGCCTTTGAAGTCCCTTCTGGCTATAAATCTACCAAGTCACAACTTTCCTGAGCTTTAGTTTCCACATCTATAAAATGGGAACAATGAGATAAGAGTTATCATGGAATTAAATGACATAATCTATGTAAAATCCTTTATGAGCCATTATGTTATAGAAACATAAATTGTAATTCTTTTTACTTGTGTGCTTTCCCTGTCTCTGCCTTCCTGTCTCTGTCTCTGTCTCTTTCTGGTCCTCTCTGATGCTCCCTCCAGGGATATGGGGCAGGCAAGATTCAAACAAGTCCTGCAGGTAATTGATGAAGCTGTCAGTTTCAATGTTGCCAATGGAACTGAGGTTCCTGCTCAAGGCAGGTAATGAACTAATTACTCTGGTGAGGTCCCTTGGATGGGCAGGTCCTTCCTTGATTTTCTGTGCAATTCTGTGCAACCCTGAACATCACAGGGACATGGCACTCAGAGAAAAAGTCTGGAGGCTGGAGACAGCCCAATTTCAGTTAACAAGGGTGCCAGAGTGGGACGACCATGTGAGGACAGTCTGAAATGATGAGGCCTCTTCAGGCTGGAGAGATAAATACTTATAACAGATGGGATCAAAATGTAGAAAATGAGACAAGAGGATGGAGAGGGCTAATGTGACCTTGTTGAATGAGCCTTGGAGTTAATAGAAATGGGGACCTTCATCAAATCTTGAGAGAGGTAAATTGAGGACAAGCAGAAGGAAGGTCTATTTCACCAAGCACTAGCGAGGAAAACACTTATTTCACTCATTACCTGAAAGAAAGCTGCATGGTATTGTAGGGAAAATGTCAGCCTGAGTTCAGTCTTGGATTTGCCACTGTGTGACCTTGGAAAAGCCATTTAACTTCTCTGGAACTTACTCTCCTCATGTCCTGCAGAGAGCCTTCCCCAACCTTCTCTCTGTTAATTATCTTTGACTTAGTCTGATTATAGTTTGTACATAGTCATTTGTATGTTGTCTTTCCCATTAAATTGTGAACTCCTTGAGATCAGGAACTGTCCTTTGCCTTTCTCTTTTTCTTCAGCACCTAGGACAGTGCCCAATGCAGAAGAGATGCTTAATAAATATTTATTGACTGACCCATCTCTAAAACGAGGGGAGAGAACTAGCTTCAGTGAACTTCTATGAGAAACAACCCCATGAGCTGGGCATAAGGCACTATGAATAGTGACTGATTATAGCCAATTGTTGCCAAAGTCTGGTTAACGTTTTCTGAGTGATATGTTCCCATCTGTTTTGTCCTTTTCATTTTTCACTGCCCCGCATCATCTCTCACCTGATGAACTTTCACAATAATCTATTAATTGACTGCTTTGCTTCTACCTCTCGTGTTTCCAATCCATTTCCCAAATGAGATCAATAAGTCAACCAATTAACAAACATTTATTAGGCACACACACAAAAAAAACATTATGCTGGGCTTTGGGTATACAAAGACAAAAGGGAAATTGTCCTTATCCTCAAAAAGCTTACATTTTAAAGGGGAGAAAAAAGTGTACACAAATAATGACATACATAATTTATATAAAGTGAATACAAGAGTTTGGGGGATGAAGTGGAATAAAAGAGGTGCTAGCAACTGGGGAGATCAGGAAAGGCCTTCCATTGGAGTTTATACTAGAGCAAAACTTTGGATCAAGGCTTTTGTGCTGGTGCTGTCACTCATTCACTCTCTGACCTGACCAAATCACCTATCCTTCCATTAATTCATAAGGTCCTAAGTTTAGAGTTGGAAGAAGCCTTACAGGATATTTAGTTCAGATATGTCAAGCTTAGGGACACTGAAGAGTGTTTAATAAAATGAAGAAAAATACAAGACAACATAAATAATGTTAATTTGTGGTTTTCGAAGTCAATTTTAGTTTGATATTTTTCAAATAAGGAAACTGAGGCTCACAGAAGCTTCAGAAATGACCTGCTCAGCAATGTGGATAATAAGTCATAGAGGCATAATTGAACTCATAACTTTGAACTTTAAATCCAATGTTTTGCCTTACAATGACATTTGCTTGTTTGTAAATTTTGGAGTTAGATTATGATTTCTAGGTATTTTCACAGTGAATATTCTATATTCTAACCATCTAAGTTACAATGCACTCCAAGAATGGTGTCAGGAACAGTAGGAGGGAATTGAGGTTCACAAAGAAGGCTAAAAGATCTCAAAAGACTCTTTCAAACTCCATACTTGGAAGTTTGCTGGAGTCCCCAGAGACTGAGAGCTAAAAGCATTTTTCCTGATTCTCCCAATTACGGACATCCTCCTTTCCAAACTATTTTGTATATATTTCTATGTATTGCTAATCTACTTAATATAAAACTTGTATATATAAATTTTGTAGTTAACTGATCTGTATATGTTTGAATACATTATCTTTCTATTTGAGTTGGATATTTCTTTATGTGTACTTGTTGATTCCTCTAGTAAAGATAAGTTCCTTGGAAGTAGGGATTGTTCTAGTCTTTGTTTTTGTATTCCTATCATTTGGTACGTATCAGGTACTTAACAAAACTTAATTGATATTTATGCGACACAAAGCTGAGCAAGTTTAGCTACCACATCTGTTAAGAATCAAGATTCCCAAAAGCTTGGATTGGTAAGGAGAAGGGGTTGAATCAAGTAAAATAGTATTTCACAAGAATAATTTTAAGTGCTACACCTGGGCTAACAAAAACCATCCCAGTTAGGGAGGAGTGATGAAACATGTTCCAGTAAAAAAAACTGGGGCAGGGTTAGTGAATAGAAGCTCAATATGTGTTAACAGTGGCCTACAACATTGGAACAAAAGCAATTCCCAAACAAAAATTGGGAATTCAGGCTTCTGGACATCATGTTCCAAACAAGGAATGTGCTAGTCCCATTCTATACTGCCTTGATCATACTACATTTGGAGGACTGTGTTTACTTTTGGAGGCTATATTGTAAGAAGGGCATTGACAAGCCAGAAAGCACCCACAAGTTGGTGACCAGAATGGTAAGAGACCTTGAGAAAAGCCATATGAGGATCACTTGAAGAACTTATGTATATTTATTCTGAGGGAGTAGAATGGGATACCTTCACAGAGGAAGAGTCCTTCCTTACTTAAGGACATCAGAGGAAAGGCAGGTGGCCACTTCCTGGGGATTTGGAAAAGGAAATTCTTGTTTCTGTTCAACTTGAGCTAGATAGTCTCTACAGAATCCCTTCTAATACTGGAATTCTTTTCTGATTCCAACTCTGATGTTCTGTGTTCTAAGGTTCCAGTTCTTTTGGATTCTAAGCTGGAGTGTTTTTAAAATTGAAGGTTTTGCATAATTCATGGATAATGGATTTTGAGGGTTATAAAAGATACTAGGGATGTTTGCAGGATATTGTTAGCCACTGAGAACTACTGTTGACTTTGATTTCCCTCACTTCTTCGGGGCCCACTTTAGGACTAGAAGTCTGATCTAGAGGGACCCTTGACCAATAGGAGGGAGAAACTATTTGTTAATAATAAAATCCAAGCCCTTTAATGAATATGGCCTTTGGCACTGCTCACATCTGGCACTTGGGGCCAGTGGGATGGATCACCTGTCCTGCTTCCCTCTGGCATTGCTATCCAAGATGCCAGGTGTTTATCTCACTCATTGCTGCCCTGTGACTGCCAGGGGCATTCCTCCAGGCATACTAAGGGCAGTCTCACTAGATGCCAGCCCAGCTGGTGCTCTAACACCTGAGAACAGAAGAGTCACAGCTGCTGCTGTAATGACTATCTGATCTACTCTGTTTTTAGCATCTCCATTAGACAAGTCATGTGGGCACATTTCTTAGAAAGGCCTAGACCAGTGGTTCTCAAAGTATGGTCTAGAGAATCCTGGGGATCTCTGAAACCCTTTTAGAGGGTCTACAAATTCAAAGTTTTTATTTCCAATATGGTAAATGTCTATAAATATAACCCAGATTAACAAAAACGCTTTGGAGAGATCCTCAATAATTTCTAATAGGATAAAGATACTGAAAACAAAAGTTTGAGAACCACTGGCCTAGACCTTCCAAATGCCTTTTAGAAGATGGTTCCTGCATACTACCTCCTCAGGATAAAAGGATATGAAGGACCTTAGAGGGAATTTGTTTTATGCTCCCCATTCTACAGGTGAAGAATTGAGACTGTGAGAGAGCAATTGAAGTGTTCAACATCATAGATAGATAGATAGATAGATGTAGTAGGTAGCAGAACAAGGTCTTTGAATTAATATTCTCATCTTCTCAGCAGAGGCTGAATCTCAAGGGCAAGCTTCTTCTCTGTATCCCTGGTATATCTATGCTGGTGGGGCATCTATCAGGAGAAACAAAACATCACTGGGAACCTATGCTCCAGGGAACAAAGGTTGGTCTCAAGGAATGGAATCAAACCATATCCAAACAGAGGATACCATGTGAATAGAACACTGGACTTGAGGTCAAGAAACTGTTTCTGATGTTCAGTCTTTCAGTTACATTCAACTCTTCCTGACTCCATGGACCACAGTATTTTAGAACCCTCTTTCTTCCTCTATCTGCTGAAGTCTGTCCAAGCCCAGGTTTATTACTTTCATGATGCTATCTACCCATCTTATCTTCTGCTTTCCCTTTTTCCTTTTGTCTTCAATCTTTCCCAACATCAGGGTCTTTTCTCAGCTCACCATAGCTGAGACCCATTTATCCCCACCATAGTCCTTGCTCAAGTGTTATCCAACTAGATACCGTCAGGCTTTCCCCTTCTGAATAGTATATCTTAAGGTCCCCTTGGCCTTGCCATCTATCCTAAAGCTACACTGTCCAATATGTGTTGTCTTCAACAATTAGAATGCATGGCCTTTGAGAATGCTGGCTGTCTTACTTCTGTCTTTAACACAGTGCTTGGCACATAGTAAGTGCTTGATAAGGATTTTTTCTGTTTCATTATATTCTATCCCCTTGGGTCATTGTGTACAATTGTGAGAAAACGTCTTGCAACAATCTTGGATTTGATGAGGTTTCTGATTAGCACAACTAAAATCTATAGTTATAAGTCTCTAAGCAGAAAGTAAAGGTGGTCCAGCTGCCCAACCATGAAGGGATATATTGAAACAATGTGGTCACCATGGGTCTAGGGAGGCAACAGAGGAAAAAATAAAATGAGTCCTTCCTTCAATATCATCCTTGAACACAAAGACCAAACTTAAAAACTGAATGGCCATATGGTACAAAATTAGAGCCTTTCCCTGAGTGTCAGGATATGTGGATTCAATCCGTGATTCTGCTAGTAACTTGTCACATGACTCTGAGCAAGTCAGAGCCTTTACTGAGTCCCAGTTTTCCATTTATACAATCAATGGGCTGAATTAGTGAGCTCTATGGTTTCTCCCAGCTCTGACATTCTATTATCTTTCTCTGTGACTTCATCAACTCCCATAGGCTCAATTAACATCCCTGTGCAGAAGATTCCCAGATTTCTATCATTGGTTCTGGTCTATCTCCAGTCCCATATCACCAAAATGCCTACTGCACATTTCAGAATGGATGTCCCACAGGCATCAATGCATCCAGCATGGAACTTATTAGATTTCAAACTTCCCTATTTTTTCCAACAGCAACACCATTCTTTCCATTCTTTCAATTTCTCAGGCATGAAATCTTGGAGACATCCTCCCCTTTCCCTCTGCCTAACCTTAAAACTCAATAACTGCAAAATCTAATCAATTCTACCTTTACAACATCTCTTGAGGCAGCTGTAGCACAGAACTTAGAATTTTAAAATGTTGAACTTAGAATTAGGATGTTTGGGACATACTCACTAGCCATGTGAGCCAAAGAAGTGACAACTTCTGTTTGTCTCTTGGACGAGAGTCTACTCTTACCCCATAGTCAATAGCTAGTTAATCATCCTTACGGCAACTTCAGCTAAATCAACCCCAGCTGCTAGAAAGAAATCAGGACACAATCTACCCAGGAATTTGTACCTCAATAGGGGACCAAGTATTTGTACCTAACTCCATGGGATGTGCTCCTGTTTAACAGATAGGGCACCACCTGAAAAGTTTTGACTCTGTGTCACTTACTCCTGGGCAAATCACTTATCTTCTCCAGATCTCAGATCCTCCATGTGCAAAATGGGGACTCTGGGCCACATGGCCTCAGGGATCCCTACCATCCATAACACTATGATCAGTGTGGCTCTAAATTGATGATCGTATGGCTAGACCAATTATTCCTATCAAATGAAGAAAACATTTTTAAAAACTTTAGAGTACTCCAGAAATGTAACTAACAATGATGACGACAGCTAGCATTTATACAGAGCTTTAAAGTGTGCTAAGTTCCTTATAAATAGGATTTTGTTCTATCCTCATAACAAATCTGGGAGATAGGCGCTATTATTGTCCCAATTTTTATAGGAATTGAGGAAATCGAGGTTAAATGACTGGCTTGGGGCCACTCAGCTAGAAAATATCAAGGGAATTGAGGGGATTAGGAAAGCAAATAGTTAATTAGGGGAACCAAGTGAATCCCACTGATTCCATTTTGTGACTCAATTCTGTAGCTAGCTCAATTCCTTTTCTATTCATTTGTGGATATAACCCAAATTTTGTCTTGTGAGAAGATTTTGTTGCAATTTGAAGTCTAAGCCTAAGCTAAGGAAGTTGGGTCCCAGTTTGCTGGGCAATCGCTGTGCTTTGCTTAATAAACTGATGTGTCCGGAAGATCAACCTGTTTTCCTCAGTCATTTTACCTTCCATTCAGGACAATATCTGAGACCAGATTTGAAGTTGGGTCTTCTTGACTCTATCATCTAGCACTCTATCCCTTGAACCACCCAGTCAGTTGCTTCAAATCAGGTCAAAACCATCTTCACATATTTCCTCTATACCTTCATGCATTTTTTGGTTGTTGCATTTTTGGTCTCCCTTTTTTGATTCTTGGTGATATAAAAATTATTATAGGAATGAAAATAACAGGTGCCATTATTTTCATCCTATGTCTTTCTATTATCAGGTGGGCAGTATGGCACTGAACAATGGGTGTTGCATTTAAGACTTGGGAGGAGTTTGATCAAAATCCTGCTTCAAATGCTTCCTAGCCATGTGAACCTGGGCAAATTATTTATCCTCTCTGAACTTCAGGGTTTTTTAATCTGTAAAATGATGATCAATAAAAGTATCTACCCCTCAAATTGTGGTGATGGTCAAATAAAATGATGTATCCAAATCATGTTGCCAACCTTAAAGCATTGAGGTATATAGATAATGCAATTAGGCAGCCAGGTGGTGCCATGGTGCACAGAGCATTGGGTCTGGAGTCAAGAAAACTCATCTTCCTGAGTGCAAATTTGGCCTTCCTAACTTGTGGCCCTCGACGAGTCACTTTTCCCTATTTGCCTCAGTTTCTCATCAGTAAAATAAACTGGAAAAAGAAATGGCAAACTTCTCCAGTATGTATGCCAAGGAAACCTCAAGTAGGGTCAGAAGAATAAGACATGACTAAAATGACTGAACAACAACAGCCACAAATAGGCGGGGATGAGTAATATTCTGCTTCTTTGGACATAAGCAAATAGATTCTAAAAGTAGTTTTGTCTAAGGTAATGGAGTGGAAAAACAACAAGGAAAAGCAAAGAGTCTCCTGATTGAGTGTCAGGAAGGACAAGATCCTAGGCTTAGAAAATTAAAGCCAGGAAGGATGCTTCAGACACCAGATAGTGCAACCCTCTTACTTTTTGAAACTGAGTCTTAGAAAGATTATGTAATTTAAGTTAAGGAAAATCAGGACTCAAATCCAGGTCTTCTGTCACCAAATCCAGTGCTCTTTCCACTGTGCCATGCTAAAACTAACCATTCTCATGGTCATGTGAGTCTCTGTTAATATGTCCAAATTCTCCCCATTATCCCTCAACTTTGCTCAAATTGACTTTTGATGACAGAGAGATCTGATTAAAAAGTGTGACTTTTTATGTAGCTCCAAATCAAATCCCTTAAGCTCGCCGAGTTTGGGACTGTACAAGTCCATTCAATTTCTCCCCTTGAGCCTCTGTACCCCTCTGAAAGTCTGCATCACTGGCAGAAAGAATTGGCCTCAGGGAGCAGCAGACCATGGCTGCAGATGGCTGCTCAGTGGCTGATGAGCCCCTCCTGGCTTTAGAAAGAATCCAGCTCTGGGGCACACAAGAGACTCCCCATGAGCCCTTGTAACTAGACAGTGTGCCCTGTGAGAGAGTGATTGCAAGCATACACACATGCTGGGGGAGAGGCAGAGTGCTCATACATGGCCTCCTTTGCTGAATTTGCTGAATGGACCCAATATTATTTTTTCAATGACTTGCCCAGTTGCTAAGTGATGGGGTGAAGGCTGAAAGGGAATCCACATGGGAAATGAGAAAACTGGGTTCTTATTCTGGCTCTGGCAGTAGCTTGCTGTGTGATCTTGGCTAAGTAACTTCCTGCCTTTGGCTATCAATTTCCTCATCTGTAAAATTGGAGTGATAGTCCCTGTCTTGCTCATCTCATAGATGTGATCAAATGAGATAATGTAAGTGAAGTAGAAAGTGTATACATGGATAATTTTATAATATTTTATTTATATATTTATAATATTTTATTATTAATCAACCTATAAACATGCATTAAGTGTTTACATTATGCTAAGCACTGTGTTAGGCAAGTGGGGATATGAAAACAAGAATGGAACCATTTCCTTTGCCCTTAAGGAGCTTACTTTCCAGTGGGAACCAATATGTATGTATAATAATAATATATAACATTTTCATATAAGAATATGCAAAGAATATGTAAAATAAATGCAGGGAAATTTGGAAGTCAGGAAGGGTGAGACACCAGTGCTGGGGGCATCAGGAAGCTATAAACACAAAGGCAGGGTGATATAACGGATAGAGCGCTGGGCTTGGAGTCAGATTGAATTCAGATTTTTCTGGTTATCATTTCTAGCTATGTGACCCTAGGCAAGTCTCTGACTTTCAGGCAAACATAGCAGGACTTATCTATTCAATCATAATCAAATAGTAGTCTGCATTGGGCAGAGGAAGTTGTCCCACCAGGGATCCTCAAGCCCCAAAGCCAAGATCTTCCACCTTTTTCTGTTGTGGGGACGAGCCGGACTTTCTGAAGGCCCTGCCAATGGAGTGTGAATCCTGCCAATCTCTACCAATAACAATACTAAGTGTCTTCCATCTTTCCAGAGCTTTGAGGCCTACAGAAGACTTTTCTCACAATAGTGCTGTGAAGCAATACAAGTTCAATTATCTCTATCTTATAGATGAAGGAAAGGAGACTCGGAGGTTAAATGGTTTGCTTAGGGTTCTAAAGCTAGTGAATGTTGGAGCCAGGATTTACCAAATTAGTAAGACCTTGGATAAACATTAGATTTTTTTTCTGAGATAGAAACACAAATAGATAAGTAGATGGATAGATAGACAGACAGACAGACAGAAAGAAAGAAAGATGGATAGATAGAAAGATGGATAGATAGGTAGAAAGATGGATGTATGGATAGATATTTAGATAGGTAGATAGGTAGGTAGGTAGGTAGATAAATAGATGGATAGATGGTTGGATAGACAGATAATAGACATAGCTATTTGGATAGATGGTAGACAGATAGATAAATGGTTGGATAAATAGATGATAGATACAGATATTTGGATAAACGGATGGGTACACAGATGAGCTAATGGATAGATAGATGTATGGATGGATGCATGCATAGAGAGATAGGACATTTGTTAAGTGTTTAATGTGTTTCAGAGGCTTCACTAAATAATAGAATATTAATATAAGCAAGCAAGACAGTTTTTGCCTTCAAGCATACTATATTCTGATAAAAAGATAACTTACAAAGGGAAGCTAGAAAGAACAGGGTATCACTATGGTGGCAAGGTGAGAAGATATAGTGTGGACATCTAGTCCCCAGCAAGGAAAAGCAAAAGCTCATTTACAGGACTGAGAGAGATAGGGTCAAAATCCAAGGTCCTGATGGGAGAATGAAGAAAATGATCAATCTTCAGCCAAATTCAGCCCAGTGCTTGACTGAAAATTGGCCAGGGGCTAATTTTTCCCCCCACAGCAATTCCTAAAACAAGCCACTAAGACATGGATGCGTTGTAATCTGTATACAGATTAATAAATGGAATTAATGCCCCCAGGAATTAAATGGATCTTTGAAGCACTGACATTTAACAATTAATATGAATCTTATTTTTCTGGTCCTCGAACTGGTGTTCCTTCAAGCTTTGCTACTCATGAGCTGTATGACCTTGGGTTAGCCACTTCCCCTTTCTGGGTCTCATTCTCCTCATCTACAAGATGAAGAAGGATTGCACTAAATATTCAGTAAGGTCTCTTCCAGTTCTAAAGTCATAGAGGATAGAAAGATATAATGAAGTAACGGAAAGAGCCTTAATTTCTAGTCACAGCATTTCTGGTTTTGTCAAATAAAGAGCTTAGACTATTTCACTAAGTAAGGCAGCTAGGTGGAGCCCTAGTGCACAGAGCTCTGGGTTGGAGTTTACAACTGGACTCAGAGATGTAATAACTGTGTGACCCTGGGCAAGTCACTTAACCCTTTTTGCTTCAGTTTTCTCATCTGTAAAATGAGCTGCAGAAGACAATGGTAAACCACTGCAATATTTTTGCCAAGAAAGTCCCAAATAAGATCACAAAGAGTTAGATTATTGAAAATGACCGAACAGATTGTTAAGTACCTTCCAGCTCTTGACATAAAATTCTACTTGTTTCATTAATCAGGTATTGACAGAAAATGTATGATTTTATGATTACTTGCTTTTATTTTTGGTAGTAAGTCTAAGGGAAATTAACAGCATCTGGCAATTAATGTATCTTGTACGACTCAACTCTTAAATAAAGTTCTGAATGTTTGACTTTCATTTTAAATAGGTGGCTGTCAGAAGGAATTATATGGGACCCAAAGAAACGCACTGACATTATAATTAGAGAGATGCCAGCCTTGACAGGTAGTAGGAGAGAAGGTGGGATTATAGCAAGTAGAAGAAGGAGGAGTGAAGCTAGAGGTTTCCAGTGAGGGGGGTGGGTGGTTCCCAATTCGGCCACTGTGGGCAGAGCAGGACCAAATTGTGAATTCTAGGAATCCGAGCTGAAAGGGACTTTAGAATCCAGTATGCTGGAGTTGAGAAGGATGCTAGAACATAAAATGTTAGAACATAGGCTTTTAGATTTGGGCAGGGACTTAGAATATTAGAACATAGAATTTAGACGTAGCTCATGGAATGTTAGAACATAGATTGGACAAAGAGGGCAGCAACAAGAATGATGATCTTGAGTCCATGGTATATGAAGGACATTTGAAGGAATCGGATATGTTGATCTTTAAAAGACTACGAATCAGAAGGGATATGGTTGCCATCTTCAAGTATGTGAAAACTGTCACGTGGAGGTTTGTTTCCAGTGGGAAAGACCAGAAACAGGGAGTAGAGAAATTTTAAAAAGGCTTATTTAGGCTCAACATCAGGAAAATTCTTTCCACAAAGGTCTAGATAGGTGGTGGTGATTCCTCCTGAAGTCAAGTCAAAAAGCATTTTTAAACATTTACTACATGTCAGGCACTGTGGTAAATACTGGGGTTACAAAGAATGTCAAAAACAGAGTCCCTGCCCTCAAGGAAGACAATCAAATTAGGGAAGACAATATGCAAACAACAAGGTAAATGGGAAAACAGGGAAAGATCTACTGGAGCAGAGGGGATTTGAGCTGAGTCTTGAAGAAAGTCAGAGAAGCTGAGAAGTGGAAGTGAGGGAGCTGAACATTTCAGGTGTGGCTACAGTCGATGCAAAGGCATGGAGATCAGAGATGGAATGTGTGCTCAAGGAATTGTAAGTGGGCCAATGATACTGGAATGTAAAATGCATGGAAGATAAAACATAAACATTGGAAAGTTAGAAAGGGACTAGGTTAGGAAGAGTTTTAAAGGAAAACAAAGGAGTTTCTATTTGATCTAAAGCTCTTCGATTAGAAGCCAAAGGAGCAGCCACAGTGGGACATTTTTCATGTTTGAGTTGGACTTCTGGCCTCTCAAGTCCCTTGTACATGTATGGGTATAGATTGTTAGTTTTGAAGAAGGTGCCTAGATCGCAGAATGCTAGAACATAGAATGTTAGGCTTAGAAGGAATCCTAGAAGCTTGAATATTAGGAAATAGGACATTGAAGATCTGAATCTGAAAGGACTTTGGAGATCCTCCCAGTGAAAAGAGAATTGAGCTTGAAATGATAAAGACCAGGGCTTGAATCTGCCTCCAACACCTGTTAGTTGTGTGACTGTGGAAAATCATTTTAGCTTTCTGAGCCTCCAGCTTCCTCATCTGCAAAATGGAGGTAATAATGTCTGTAAGCACTTATCTCTCTGGAGAGTTGAGAGGTTGAGATGAGATAATGTATATACAGTATTTTGTCAAGTGCTATGTAAATGGGAACTAATGAGGCAAAGAGATGGGAACTGACCACATGGAGTTTGTGTTCAGGGGTTGCTGACTCCTGCTGATGTGACCTACCTAGCTAGTTTCTCTGATCTCTGTTTTTTTCCCTCTCCCACAATTCTCCAAGATCATCCTTCCTTCTTCTTCCACTAAATCCACCCCCAGATTCCCTGTGGAATAGGAAAATTTCCTCTCTGACACAAGTTTGAACAATCTCTTTGCATTTTTCTAAGGGTTTAAAAAAGAAAATTGCTGTAGGGAAGCAGACAGGGAAAAATAACAGGAATTGTTTCATCAGGTTTAGTTCCATGGTCAAATAATTTCTCACCTGGTGGCTAATCGCTGGTGATAAACCTCTCCATAATTAGCTAGGCTGGTTCTCAGACAGCAGACGTACCATACCAGAGTGTTAAGTTGCAAAAATGTCTAAAAGTCTCACACTTGAAAGTTATTCATGATTTCACTGGAAAAAGTAATTCACATGTTCACAACCATGACCTCATTTAGTTTAATTTCAAATCAATTCGGCCTACATTTATTGTTCACTGCATCAAGGTACTGTCCTGGATGTTATAGTTACAAAGACAAACATTCTATGGGTATATATGTGATAAAATATTTCAAAGTCAAGTAAATAGAAGCATATACAAAATACAGAAAATACAAATTAATGTATGGGAGTGGCTCTTGAAGAGCATTCATATCTTGGAAGGGAAATCAAGAAAGATCTCATGTAGGAAGTGATATCTTCAGAGAGCCTTGAAAAAGTTTAGGGACTCTGAGCTGGAGATGAGAAGAAAGATCATTCCAGACATGGAACACACCATGTGTGCATATGCAGTGTGCACAGGCAACTAGAAAGTCACATAAAAAAAGCAAGAATAGCATGTGTGAGAAGAAATGCTGTTAAAAGAGCCTGAAAAAAGTAAGCAAAATAGATTATATTTATTTTCAACAAACTGGGGAGCCTTTGATGCATTCTAAGCCCACACACAGGTCAGACCTATATTATCAAATATCATTTTGGCAACTGTGTGAAGAACAGATTGAAAAGGATAGAAATTGAAAAGGCAAGCAGACCAATTAGAAAACCATTGTAATAGTGAGAGATGGTGAGGCTATGAGAGTAGCTATGGGATAGGAAAAAGGGAGACTTCATGTAACAGATGTTATGGATTTAGATTTGACACCTGATTGGGCACTAACAATTTCTCTGTGAAACTGGCAAAGGAGGAATTATTATCAGTATCTTACCAGCTAAATGATAGAGAACAAACAATTGCCAAAGATCACACAGGTAGCAAGTGGAAAAAGAGGGACTCAGACCTAGGTTTTCTGAGTCCAAGTTTTGTGTTCTTTCACTGAAATATCAATGGAACTAAGTCCAATGTCTTTAAACTTCAGCTTTCATTAACTCACTTTCTTGTTCTTATTTTTGAAGCCAACTTCACTCAACTGCTCCAATTCTCATTGGTGGCTTGGTAGCTCTTGAATCCTCCTCTTTTTCTCCTCCTCTTTCTCCTCCTCCTCCTCTTTCTTCTTTGTTTTCTTTCTTTCTTTCTTTCTTTCTTTCTTTCTTTCTTTCTTTCTTTCTTTCTTTCTTTCTTTCTTTCTTTCTTTCTTTCTTTCTTCTTCTTCTTCTTCTTCTTCTTCTTCTTCTTCTTCTTCTTCTTCCTTCTTTCTTCTTCTTCCTTCCCTTTCTTTCTACTATTAGATTTCATTGGGAAAAATGCACATAGTTATGAATGGTCAAGACTCCTGTGAAATTTATTGACCTTTCACAGAAAGCTAGTGACTGTGCCTCTATTGCTGTTGAGAACTGCCAATATAAAATCTCTCTTCAGTTACACAGACCAACTACTCTGTAACTTATAATTTCATAGAATTGTTTAAAGGCATCAAACAACTAAGTGACTCACCCATAGTCAAACAGTTGATATGTATCAGAGGCTAAACTTGAACTCAAAAAATGATATAATATTTCAGGTGACACAATGTTACAGTTTTCCTGACTCTGAGTCTGCCCTTTAACCACTGCACTGCCAGCTCTCTATTCTAATAGTTTTATGTCTTCTGTAGAAAAGCTACAAGTACAGCTCTTTATGTGATGACACGGAATTGGAAACTGAGTGGATGCCCATAAATTGGGGAATGGCTAAATAAGTTGTGGTGTATGAAGGCAATGGAATATTGTTGTTCTATAAAAAATGCTAAGCAGGTGGATTTTAGAAAAATCTGGAAAGCCTTACATGAACTGATGCTGAGTGAAGTGAGCAGGACCAAGAGCACACTGTACACAATAAGAATAAGATTGCATGACGATCAACTATGATGGCTCTTCTCAGAAATAGAATTTTCCAAGGTAAATACAATAGATTTGGGATGGAAAATGCTATCCACGCCCAGAGAAAGAACTATGGAGGCAGAATGCAGATTAAAGTTTACTGTTTTCATTTTGTGGTGGTTGTTTTCTTTCTTGTAGTCTTTCCCTTCAGTTCTGATTTCTTTTTACAACATGACTAACAGGGAAATATGGTGGGAGGGGCTGTGAGGCAATTGGGATTAAGTGACTTATCCAGGTCATACAGTTAGTAAGTACTAAGTGTACAAGGTCCCATTTGAACTCAGATCCGATCCTTCTCTTTTTTCCCTTTGTGTCTTTAGGATTTTATCTTTTTTTAAAAAAAATATGCTAAAGTACATGTTAAATACAATATATGTATACATGTCCATACAATTGTTTTGCTGTACAAAAAGAATCGGACTTTGAATAGTGTACCATTAGCCTGTGAAGGAAATCAAAAATGCAGGCAGACAAAAATAGAGGGATTGGGAATTCTATGTAGTGGTTCATAGTCATCTCCCAGAGTTCTTTCACTGGGTGTAGCTGGTTCTCTTCTTTATTAAACAAGTGGAACCGATTTGGTTCATCTCATTATTGAAGAGAGCCACGTCCATCAGAATTGATCATCATATAGTATTGTTGTTGAAGTATATAATGATCTCCTGGTCCTGCTCATTTCACTCAGCCTCAGTTCATGTAAGTCCCTCTAGGCCTTTCTGAAATCATCCTGCTGGTCGTTTATTACAGAACAATAATATTCCATAATATTCATATACCACAATTTATTCAGCCATTCTCCAATTGATGGGCATCCACTCAGTTTCCAGTTTCTGGCCACTACAAAGGGGGCTGCCACAAACATTTTTGCATATGTGGGTCCCTTTCCCTTCTTTAGTATCTCTTTGGGATATAAGCCCAGTAGAAACACTGCTGGATCAAAGGTTATGCACAGTTTGATAACTTTTTGAGCATAGTTCCAAATTGCTCTCCAGAATGACTGGATCCATTCACAGTTCCACCAACAATGCATCAGTGTCCCAGTTTTCCCACATCCCCTCCAACATTCAGCATTATCTTTTCCTGTCATCTTAGCCAATCTGACAGATATGTAGTGGTATTTCAGAGTTGTTTTAATTTGCATTTCTCTGATTAATAATGATTTGGAGCGTCTTTTCATATGGCTGGAAATGAACTCAGATCTTTCTGATTCTAGGACAGGTGCTCTATCCTTTGCACCATCTAGCTATGTCTGTAAATGTATTTAAAATGATTATATACATACAAACTATATCAGTTTGCTTGCAGTTTTGAGGATGGGGGAGAAAAGGGAGGAAGAAAGAAAAAAATTAGAATTCAAAATCTTATAAAAATGAATGTTGGAAACTATATTTCCATGTAAATAGGAAAAAACTACAAGTATTTCCCTGACAGGAGGGATATATAATCTCTTTAGCTCCTCTGTATCTCTGGAGGACCCTTTTCCCAAAGTTCTCCTGGCTCTTCTGTTCCCCAAGACTCCAGCCTATTTATACACTGAGTTTCTAGCCTTCTTCCCCACATCAAGACTTCTATCTCATCTTTCATTCCCTCAGGACCTGGCTTTCTGCTGGGTGATGATGGGTGGTAATGGGCTAACCAGATGATCCTAATTATAATAATCATATTATTATAACAACATAGCTAATAATAATTATAATGGTAGAGGAATCCCTAATGATGTTATCCCTCTTGTAAGTGTGCTATTGATTTTCAACAGTTTTGTGGTGATGTCTGCATGATGACAACTTGCTCCACTCAAACTTGCAGGGACTAGTGCTGGGAGAGTAGGATGATATGATGGAAGAAGCTTTATACTGTGAATGAGGAGACCTGGAAGCTAGTCTTGACTAATGTACTAGTTGTGTAATCTTGAGTGAGTAACTTCTTGATTTTTGGCCTTAGTTTTCACATCTAGAAAATAAGAAATCTGAGCAAATAATTGAGACAGCTAGGTGGTGCAGTGGATTGAATACCAGACTGTAGTCAGGAAGACCTAAGTTCAAATCTTGTCTCAAAAACTTACCAGCTGTGTGATCCTGGGCAAATTATTTAACCCTGAACTCTCAGTTTCCTTATCTGTAAAATGAATTGGAGAAGAAATTGGAAATCAATCGAGAAAGAGCTATCAATCTGTCAATCCTTTCCGTGTTAAGGGCATCACAGACCTGTTATTGCTCAATCTCGGGTGGCTGAACGCCACTTGTCCCTCTAAGAAGTTGGGACGCCGACCACTCAGGGGTCGCGTAACTAGTTAGCATGCCAGAGTCTTTGCCAAGAAAACCTCAATTGAAAACAACTAAACAGCAATGATCAGGTGATAGCTAGGAATCCTTATAGTTCTTTTTTAAAATTAAAGCTTTTTGTTTACAAAGCATATGCATGGGTAATTTTCCCAACATTGACCCTTGCATAACCTTTTGTTCCAAATTTTCTCCTCCTTCCCCTTACCCTCTCCCCTAGCTGGCAGGTAGTCCAATACATGCTAAATATGTTGAAATACATGTTAGACACAATATATGTACACATATTTATACAGTTATCTTGTTGCACAAGAAAAATCAGATCAAGAAGGAAGAAAAAGAAAAACTGAGTAAGAAATCAAAATGCAAGCAAATAACAACAGAGAAGGTGAGAATGCTATGTTGTGGTCCACACTCTGTTTACACAGTTCTCTCTCTGGGTGTAGATGGCTCTCTTCATAACTGCACAAGTGGAACTGGTTTGAATCATCTCATGTTGAAGAGAGTCATGTCCATCAGAATTGATCATCGTATAATCTTGCTGTTGCTGTGTACAATGATCTCCTGGTTCTGTTCATTTCCCTCAGTATCAGTCCATGTAAGTCTCTTCAGGCCTCTCTGAAATTATCTTGCTGGTCGTTTCTTACAGAACAATAGTATTTCATAGCATTCATATACCATAATTTATTCAGATCCTTATAGTTCTAAAAGTCTATGATTCTCATTTCTATTCCCCCCGCTACACACCAAAAAAAGAAAAAGAATCCTGCTTCTTTTTTTTCCTTTTGATATTTGAGGTCTTTCACAGAATTCTGTTGAAGTCAAGCTAAATTCTTCTCTGTCTCCTGAAAATAGCTTTGACTTTGCTTTCTTTCTTAATGTCTAGAACAATCCACCTACCTTATCTCCATGTGTTGATATTCAATCCTTTAAAATCCAATTCAAATGGCCTCTTTCCCCACAGAAACTTCTCCAATCTGTTAATGATTTTCTTCCGTTTATTTTCACATCATTTTGGGTTTTGTGCTCTCATGGGATCTCAGAATTAGAAGGGACTCTAGAAGCCAGCTCATAAAAGGATTCTTAACCTGAGGCACATGGATATATATGAGTGAGGGAAGCACAAACCTGGATGAGAATAAAGTGACATTTTAAATTTGGTTTCCTTGTTAATCGTGTGTTTTATTTAATTAATTTAAAAATATTATTCCAAGAAGGTGTCCATCAACCTCACTAGACTGATAAAGAGGTCTATGACACACACAAGATTCAGAGGGAAACTGATGTCAAAAAATGGAAGTGATAGAAAAACCAAAAAACTTTTAAAAATTTTTTATTTTTATTAAAGCTTTTTATTTTTCAAAACATATGCATGTACAATTCTTCAACATTAGCCCTTGCAAAACCCTGTGTTCTAATTTCCCCTCTTTCCCTCACACCCTCCCCTAGATGGCAAGTAGTCCAATATATGTTAAACATGGTAGAGATATATGTTAAATCCAATATATGTATACATACTTATACGATTATCATGTCACACAAGAAAAAAAAGAGAAGCAAAATAAAATGCAAGCCAACAACAACAAAAAGAGTAAGAATGCTATGTTGTGACCACACTCAGTCCCCACAGTCCTCTCTCTGGGTGTAGATGGCTCTCTTCATCACTGATCAATTGGAACTGGTTTGAATCATCTCATTGTTTAAAAGAGTCATGTCCATCAGAATTGATCTTGTTGGCAACTTTTTTTTAATTACCCTTTGTTTCACAGAGAATCATTAAACACATTGCAGTCATTCCAGCTCACTCTGGATCCAGCTTATTGTCTATTTTCTGTGTCTCTTAAAGATCTGGACATTAAAAGGCCAGATCCGTGAATTGTCTATCTACCTGAATAACGAACAATATCATAGATTCAACAATAGGCATTTTTGGATCCCCTTGACTTCTCCTGTGTGGATAATTAGACTGAATTCTTTTAAATAATCACAGGTATCATTTAGGAATTTCTGCAATATTCTGGGACTTAACATTATCAACTCTTTTAGGAAATAAGCAAGAAAATACCAACTCTACAGAGACGATTGCTTTTTATAGATTTGGAGCAAAGGGTGACTCTAACCCTAACCCTACCTCAAACAGGTGTTGTGCTATGAAAGAATTCTCAGTCAAGTATTGATTAGATTACATGACCTCTGAGATGATTTTCAGCCATCAACTACTGGATAAAAAGCATTTATGTTAGGCACAATGCTAAATGTTGAGGTTGCAAAGACAGAAATGAAATAGTATTTGTTCCCAAAGAGCTGATATTCTAATAATGGAGATAACATGTACACACCTAAGTATATACTGAAAATATACAAAATCAACATAAAATAACTTTAGGAGAGAAGGCCCTGACAAATGCAGGGCTCAGGAAAGGCTTTATGTACAAAATGGCACTTTGATATGAGTCTTATATGCCTGAGATTGCTTGATGCTGTGCCCTCAGTATAGTTTAAACTCCCATTTCACTAGGTTCTGTTTCTAATAAACCATTTTATTCCCATTTAAAAATAAGAGATTACTCATAGTAAGTACAAAAGGAGCTTCCAGTGCTTTCTAGTAAAACCCTATTTTATAGATAAGAAAAATGAGGCCCAGAAGTGGGAAGTGGGCTGTTTAATATCAAACAGTGAATTGGTTGGAGAGCTAGTATTCAAACCTAGGACATCTTACCAGCTGTCAGCCTGGTGTTTTGTTTTTTTTTTTTTTCTACTGAGTTATATTGCCTCTTATAAATAGAAAGTTTCCAATTAGGAATTGAAAAGGGAGGGAGGGAGTAAGAGAGGGAGAAAAATGGAAGAAAGAAGGGAGGATAAAAGATGAAGAAAGGAGGAAGAAAGGAAAAGAAAAGAGGAAGGGAGGAAGGAGAAAAAAGGGAAGATGGTAAAAAAGAGGGGAAGGAGTGAGGGAAAGAAGATGGGAAAGAGAGAGAGAGAAAGGAAGAAAAAGAAGAGAAGAAAAGGGGGAAGAAAGAAAGAAAAAAGAAAAGAAAAAGGGAGGGAAGAAGGAAAAAAAAAGAAATAAAAAAGGAAGGAGAAGAGAGGGAGGAAAGAAGGAAGAGAGGAATAAAGGAAGTAAGGAAAGGAGGGAGGAAGAAAGGGAGGAAGGAGAAAGAAAGGAAGGGAGGGAGGGAAGAAGGAAGAAAGGGAGGAAGGGAGGAAAAAAAGAAGGTAGGGAAGGATGGAGGAAGGAAGAAAGGAAAAAAGGAAGGGAGAGAGGGAAGGAGGGAGAAAGGGAGGGAAGAAGGGAGGGAAGAAGGAAGGGAGAGAGAGAGAAAGGACGGGAGGAAGGAAGGAGGGATGGGAGGGAGGAGGGAAGGAAGGAAGGAAGGAAGGAAGGAAGGAAGGAAGGGAAGGAAGGAAGGAAGGAAGGAAGGAAGGAAGGAAGGAAGGAAGGAAGGAAGGAAGGAAGGAAGAAGGAAGAGAGCATAACCGAGAGTGCCGTTGTTAAGCACTTACTACTTGCCCAGCCCAGAAACAGAGCTGGAGGCAGCCCCGAGGTGCTGGGCGGCGCTCTCCGGGCTGCTTGTCTCCCTCCCTCGGGGCCCCCAGCTCCCCTTCCTCTCCCTGCCGCCGGGGCGCCTCCCTGGGGCAGCCCCGCTTCCCTCCCTGCCGGCTCTGGCTCTCGGTCGGGCCCGCTCTTCCCCTCTGATGGACGGCATCATTAGAGGAATCTCTGTAAATAACGTGTACTGGTTACAAGTTACAACAAGGTTTCTCATTAAAGGCGCTTCACTCATCTCCCTTCCCAATTAATGTTTCAGGCAACGCCGCGTTGCCGTGACAGAGTGTCCCCGGCACATCATGGGCCGGCGACAGCGAGTCAAGCGCCCGCTCACCCTTCAGGCGAGCCTTTAATGTCAGCCCGAGAGGAGTAAATAACAGGGGCTGCTGGGGTCGTTTGCTTTCCCTTTTCTCTCCCAGCCTCCCCTCCCCCGCCCCCGACAGCCCTCCCCTCATTAATTCATGCGGCGGAGGGGGGATTTGAGGCTGCTCTCGGTCCGTTTCCTCCTCCCTGCCTCCGGGAGGATCCGGAGGCTAGTGGGGAAATGCTGGCCAGAGGTAGCCGGTTTGTTTCCTGGGGGAAGGTTGGGGGACAGAAACTGACCAGAGGCCGCCCGGCGAGGCTTTGGACAGGCCCCGGAGACATCCAGGGCCCCCGTGTTATGTCTCCTCCTCAGGAGGTAGCTCAGTACTTAGCTCCCGCCGTTTATTTCTCCTCATCAGAATTTAACTTCCCCACATCTCGTCTCCGAGACCCGCCTTTTGTCTTCTCTTCCCTCTCCTTTTAAGTAACTGGTCTTCCCCCTTCTCCCTGCCTCTCCCGGGAGCCTCCGGAGCCAGTTTCCCCAGATTTTGTCGTCAACTTCATTAGTAACGTTAATAGTAGGAATATCAGGCCAGGAGGGAATAAAGGGGTTGTCGGGAGGGGCGGGATTTGGGAATCAGGTAAGTCCTTGCGGTACCGCAAAGCAAACTGAACAAGTGGCCTTGGAACCTTTGTAAGATCACTTAACTAAAATGCTTGGGGGATTTCTCATAGGAGGCTGGGATGTTATCATGTGAGAGAAGCATAGAGACGGCAGATCCCCAGCCAGTGATCTTTTTAACGTAGAATTTGAGGGGCACAATGGTTAGAGCACCAGCCCTGAGTCAGGAAGACCTGAGTTCAAATTTGACCTGAGACACTTAACACTTCCTGGCTTTGTGACCTTGGGCAAGTCACTTAACCTCAATTGCCTTAGCCAAAAAAAAAAAAAAGGATTTGAAAAAGATGGAAAGAAATGCATTTAGATATGATAGATACCTTTCTCACCAATCCTTAACTTTTATGAACCACTTCTTAATCTAAACTTCACTCTGTCTCCAAACTTGAAATTTTAATTTTGGGGGGTAGTAAGGCACCTTTCAGGATAGCTCTAAGATTTTTGTCAGGTTGGTATTCAAAGCCTGGAGTTCAGAGAAAGGAGAGCAGGGACAATCTCCAGGCTTCCGGATATACATCTGGCCACTGGACCCAGATAACTCTGGAGGGGAAAGTGAGGCAGGTGACCTCGAACAACCCTCCCTCACTCAAATCCAATTCACTTGCATGTCATGGTGTCACCTCCCTGATGTCACAGTTCTTTACTTCCTCCTCTCCTTCTTTCTTTCCTCCTTCCCTGCCTTCCTTCCTTGCTTCTTCCTCTTTCCCTCCTTCTCTCCCATCCTATTCCCCTCTCTCTCTCCCTCTCCTTCCCTCGCTCCTTTCCTCCTTCCCTTTCTTCCTCCTTTCTTCCTTCCCTTCTTTCCTCCTTTCCTCCCTCCCTCCCTTCTTTCCTTCCTTCCTTCCTTCTTTTTTTTTCTTTTAGCCACAAGCTGCCTTTGCTTTCTTCCTACCTGTCTTAACAAAAGGAACAGCCTTGGCATTCCCTCTGCCTTCTCCACTCTCAATTACTGAGTTTGTATAAAAATTCATAAGCTTGTATGCAGTTTGGTTTCTGGATTTCTTTGGATTTAAAGATCCTTTGTCTCAGAATGATAGAGGATGGCCCAGTATCTGAAACAGGAAGATAGAGATTGTCAGGAATTTCTCCTATAAAGTAAATAAATTTCATTCCAGTCTCATGAGAACCCAAAGGCCCAGCATTTGTACCTTATCTAATTTTTTGGATTAGTGCAAGAGGAGTGGGAGGTGGGGTGAGCAGCCTAAGAGTAGAGAGGTACTTATTAAAGGGAATGGGAACTCATATTTCCATTAAATCATAATATATCAGAGTCTGAAAGTGCTTTAGAGATTATCTAGTCCAAATCTCTCATTTTATAAATGTGGAAAATAAGGATGAGCCAAAACTCCTTCATATATGTGGAGCTCATCCTTATTTCCTCCCATTTATAAAATGAGGGATTTGGACTAGATAATCTCTAAGGCATTTCCAAGAAGATCTCTCCCTCTCTCTCTCCTCCTCCCTCCCTGTTTCTCCCTCCCTCTCTCACTCTCTTTCCCTCTTTCCCTCTCTTTCCCTCCCTTCCTCTCCCTCCACAAACACACACACACACACATAGACGTACACTCACATTTTTTTTCCCCTCTTTCTTCCTCCCTCTTTTTCTTCGTTGATATTCATGACTCCATTTGGGGTTTATTTGACAAAGATCCTGGATTGATTTACCATTTCCTTCTCCAGCTCATTTTATAGATGAGGAAACTGAGGCAGACAGGATTAAGTGACTTGCTTAGGGTCACATAGTAAGTATCTGAGGCCAGATTTGAACTCAGGCAGGTGAGTCTCCCTGACTCCAATCCACTGCACCATGTAATTGCCCATCTATTTATAATAGATATACCAAATAGGCAATGAATTAAGCCCAGAACTGAGCAAGAATTGTTGCTCATCTTTGTTTCCAAAGGGGAGGAAGAAGAGGAGAGCTGCATTTGAGAAATCCCAGAGTTCTTTTAATAACCCCAAGCTTCTCCCCGGCACTCAGACCCCCTTGGAATACAGATATTCTTCCAGGGATGTTTTGAAACCATGAGTCACTCTACTCTGTAGCAATCTGGAGTTAAGAATGATGCAAAGAGTGGTGGAGGGACTCCTGCAGGGCTTAACTCTGCAACACATTGCAAACAAAGAATTATGCAGGAAAAAATCATGAAAGGACACTCGGATGAATGAAAACTAGGAACCCATCATGGGGTGAGAGGGAGGAAAAACTGATGGCCACTGAAATGCTAATGATATCAAGAAAATGCCGAGACGGTTTCCAATGCATTGACTACTCATCCCTTCACTCCTGAATTGAACTGATGGGAAATTAAGATTGAGAAAAGCACAAGTGTGGACGCATTTCCATCTGTAGTCTTCTCTACATGGATGAAATGGGATCCATTGAAATCCTGGGATACTGAAATAAGGCCCACGGAAGAGTGATTTCTTCAAGGTCATATTGCAGGACTAAAACTCAGATCTCCTCAGTCCCAGTGTTTTTTTTCCAGTGGCCTAAACCAGACCCCAAATTTAAAGGTGCTAAGGGATTGGGGAGGGAGAAGGGAAATCTCTGAAGCTAGAACCAGTGCAAGCTAGTCAATGATTGAGCCCCAAACTTTATAATAACTGCCGGGTCTCCTTGTTAACTGCAACTTCTTGCAAACAAACAAATTGGCTTATTTTTAACCCATTACTGCTTCTGGATTGCCAGCAGTTATAGTTTAGGACTAGGGGATAGAAAAAGTCTGAAAGACAGCCTGATCTGAAGCAAGAGCAGCCTGAGGTTCACATCACTCTTTGGTCACCAGCTCTATGAACCCTGGGTGACTGCACTGTGACTTTTTCAAACTAGGAAGTAGTTTCTCTTCAAGTGATTACTCCTCCAGATATACATTTAGTTCACCTGGATCTGGTTTGGGGTTTTTATTTTTTTTTTTTATTTTTTGAGGGAAATTGCTTTGTTTTCCCCTCCCACTTGATCAATAGCCTAGCGCTGTGTAAAAATGAAATTTACATTCAATCGTTTCCATAGCAACCAGCACACACAGGATCACATACCTCTGCTCTCCTCTTCTGAAAAGAGCTGGAAGTTACAAAATGTTAGCTCATTAGAACAAAGCACAGATTTTCCACAGAAATATCAAGGGCTTTCTCCCTAGACCCGAAAGTCCTATTGGATTCTTACTTTCCTGGCTGTATGTCAGTTAAGGAGTGTGTGTGTGTGTGTGTGTGTGTGTGTGTGTATCTTTTGTTTTGTTTCAGGTTTTGAATATAGGAGAAGATAGACAGCAGTGGGGAATAACAACCATACATCAGTCCAGGAGACAAGAGAGAGAAAGACAGAGCAGGCAGGGAGACAGAGAGGGGTAGAGAGAGGGAAAGAAACAGCAGGCAGAGAGAGGCAGAACAGGCAAGGAGAAATCTAGGACAGGCAGGGGGGAGACAGGAGACAGGCAGAGATGGAGGAGGCAGAGAGAGAGAATAGATGAAGGAGAGCCATTCAGTACTCAGAGGGACGAGAGTAATATGGAATAAGGACGGTCTGGGCTCTGCTTTCATTATTTTTAAAATGAAGATTTGACTAGCATGGGGTTTCTGCAACCCTCTTCCCAAAGGGGTCCATAGATACATTTCAGGGACTCTGTTGATGGGGGGATTATATCTTTAATTTTACTAATTTCTAACTGAAATCTAGCATTTCCTCCAATTATTTCAAAACAGAATTTTGAGGAGTCCATGAGTTTCACCATTCTGCTCAAAAGGTCCGTGACACACAAAAATGATAAAAAAAAAACCTTCCCAGATGATCTCAAAAGTCTCTTCTAGCTCTTCATTGTGCGGGCCCAGAGAAATAAATAACAGCCAAACAGAAAGACCCTGACATGGGAGAGGAGCACAGAAGAGGTAGTGAGGGAAAGGGAGAGGCAGAAAGACCCTGAAATGGGAGAGAAGGGGCCCAGAAGAGGTGAGGGAGAGGTGAGGGAAAGGGAGAGGCTGTTATTGTTCATCCCTCATTCTCAAAGAGGACCAATGACATCAGGAAGATGAGGTTCTGACTTGGAAATGAATTGAATGCAAGGCACACAGAGCTGGGCAAAGCATCAGCCTCATTCTCTTCTCCAAAGTTATGGGAGTCCGGTGGCAGGACGCACGACAACTGACAATGGCTGCATGTGCAGTGGGCGACCGTGGCCTATATAATTCAAGGTTCTTTTCCAGGTCTCGGTTTGCCTGAGGCAACATCCATTCAGTAGTTAAAGGTTAGGTAAGAATTGAGGCAAAAGAAGTAGGCAGAGACAGACATAGACACATAGAAAGACGTACAGGGAGACAGAGAAAGAGAAAGAGAGAAGGATAGAGAAAGGGAGGAGAGGAGGGAGGAGAAGAGAGAAAGGAGAGAAGGAGAGAAAGTAGGAGAGAGAGAAATAGAAAACGAGAGATAGAGACAGAAAGAGACACAGAGACAGAGAAGAGAGACACACAGAGACAGAGACAAAGCTAGAGACAGACAGAGAAAGAGAGGGAGGGAGAGGAAGAAAAAAGAGACAGAGAGAAGAAGGGAGAGAGAAAAGAAAGGAGAGAAGGAGAGACACACATACAGAGACAGAAAGAGACAGACAGAAACAGAGGAGAGGAAGTGAGAGAGGGAAAGAAGGAGGAAGAGAAGGAAGAGAAAGAGAAAAAAGAGAGAGAAGGAGGGAAGGAGAGAGAGATAGAAACAAACAAGAGGGACACACAGAGAGAGACAAAGACAGAGAACAGAGACACACAGGGACAGACAGAGACAAAGCTGGAGACAGGGACAGACAGAGAAAGAGAGGGAGGGAGAGGAAGAAGAAAGAGAGTGATAGAGAGAAAGAAGGAGGGAGGGAGAAAAGAAAGGAGAGAGGGGGAGAGAGACACATATATACAAAGATAGAAATAGAAAAAGAGGGGAGAGAAAGAGAGAGAGAGAGAGAGAGAGAGAGAGAGAAGAGAAGAGAAGAGAAGAGAAGAGAAGAGAAGAGAAGGGGGAGAGAGGTGGGGAGGGATGGAGTGGGATATAGAGGCAAAGTGGGTAAGAAGTGAATAAGCAGATTGTAAGCCTGAGATTCACTATCAGACCTGGAAAAACTCCCTCTCAGGGCTTTAGTTTCCTTAATGTTAAAGGAAATTGGAATGGATGGTATTTTCGTTCCTCCTTTCTGTCATTCTAATTCTGCATCCATCCTCAGTCAAATACTGGAGCATTTTTTCCTCTCTTGCTACCTCAATGAAGCAGGCCATTCTTACCTGGGCTCCAGGCTAAAATTGATCTTCTTGCAGACACCTGAACCCAACTTGATGGCTTCCTTGGATTCTGCCTATAAAATATCCACATCTCCACTTCTCTTTACCGGGAAGACAGCCCCCTGCTCAGCTTGTTTATTCTGTCACTGATTTGTAATAGGTGATGTCTAAGGTCTAATGCTCTAATCTTGTGATCCTAATTCCACTTTAGGCACTTAAGTAGCTGTGTGATCTGAAGCAAGTCACTTGGCTTCTGTCTCCTTCAGTTTCCTCATCTGTAAAATGGGGATAATAATAGCACTGACCTTCCAGAAGAGTTGTTTAATTAAATTATTAAGCTCTTTCTGTTTTAAAATAAGTCAATCTCTTTGTTAAAGAAACTGCCATTCTGAATTTTGCCTTTTTTTTGTTTTTGTTTTTTTGCTGAGGCAATTGAGGTTAAGTGACTTGCCCAGGGTCACACAGCTAGAAAGTATTAAATGTCTGAGGGCAGATTTGAACTCAGGTTCTCCTGACTTAGGGCTGGTGCTCTATCCACTGCTCCACCTAGCTGCCCCATTTTGCCTCTTCTTTAAGACTCATCTCAAGCCCCACTTCCTCTAGGAAGCTCTCTATCCTAGACTAGCTCAGTGATCTCTCTTGCTTCTGGGCTCCTCCAACTACACAGTTTAGTAAGGAATTTCACTGCTTTATGTGATTGACTCTTCTCTCTCTAGCCAGACTGATCTTCTTGAGTGCAGAAACCATTTTATTCAGTTTACCTACCCCTTTTCTATTCTCTGGCATAGGACTTCACATGGAGGGGGTGGGGAATATTGGTAAATATTTTATACCAAATTCTCCAAAAAAAGCATGAAGGGCACACTTTTAAATTTAACCCACACTTTTAAACAATTTTCTCCATTATTTTCTCAAGACAAGACTATCAAGAAAACAATAAATCAAACCCTGATTTGTAGTGTTTGCCAATTTCAATGTAACAATGACTTCTCCTGAGCAAGTAGAAGCCAGCCTCAGCCTATCCCTGAATGCACCTAACAGTTATTCAATAAAGACCTGTCCACTGCTTAGTTTGCCATTCCCTGATTTCTTCTCAAGCTTTAAGAAGATTTCCTGATCTAGGGCCCAGGATTTGTGAATAAGGCCACATAGAACACGTATTAGAGATCATTTCATCTAATTCCCTGATTTTATAAGAGAAGAAGACATCAAATATGTAGACTAGATGTAATTCTTCCCATCTTATAGATGTGAAAACTGAGGCCCCAAATGGTAAACTAAATTGGTCAAGGTCATACAGCAATTGAGTAGCAGAATTAGCTCTAGAACCAGGATCTACTACTTCTTTACTTTTTCCTTTTTCTTGGAAGAGAAGAAGCAGAGGATGGCAAAAGAGGCGAAGTAGACCAGAGGTGTGAGTATTACCATGAACCAAGGATAAAAAATGGAAGAACCAAAGACCATTAGTTCTGTTGACTCCTAGAGTTAAAGAAAACCCTTCTTCCTTCATTTTTCCTCTTCTTTCTATTTCCTTCCCATTTCTTTTTCTTCCTCTCATTTTTCTTTCTTCCAGTTTGGTAGAGAAGATGGACCTACCTCAGAGGCAAGAACCTGATGCTGGATGCACTGGCTATGTGCATCCTCGGGCAACTTTCTGAGACTAAATTTTGAAACAACTGCTACCCTGCTTCAGTAGCGAGACTTTTTTAAAGAGAAACTTCTGGCATCAGTTAAACTATGGGTTTTGATGATTCAAAAATGTTATTATGATTTCAATATATAAAATTCTACCTCATATAGAGAAGGACCCTAGCATAGAAGATGGAGGGTTGGTCTTGGAACCAGGAAGTCCTGGGTTTAAGAGCCTTTGCCACATACTGAGTATTTGGTGGTTAGTAAGACATGTAGTCTCTCAGTTTTGTAATCATCTTTTTTTAAATAGTATTTTTTCCCAAATATATGGAAAGATAGTTTTCAATATTCACCTTTGCAAAACCTTATGTTCTAAATTTTTCTTTCTCTCCTCCTCTCCATCCCCTCCTCAAGACAGCAAGCAATCTGATACAGGTTAAACATGTGCAATTCTTCTAAACGTATTTCCGTATTCATTATGCTACGCAAGAAAAATTAGATCAAAAGGGGAAAAACATGGGAAAGAAAAAAACAACAAACAACAACAACAAAAAGGGTGAAAATACTATGTTTTGATCCATATTCAGTCTCCGTATTCTCTCTCTGGATGCAGTTGGCTCTTTCCATTTCAAGTCTATTGGAATTATCTTGAATCACCTTATTGTTGAGAAGAGCCAAGTCCATCATCACATAATCTTCTTGTTGTTGGATACAATGTTCTCTTGATTCCACTCACTTCATTTAGCATCAGTTCCTGTAAGTCTTTCCAGGCTTTTCTGAAATCAGCCCTCTTGTCATTTCTTTTAGGGCAATAATATTCCATGACATTTATATACCATCACTTATTCAGCCATTTCCCAACTCTTGGGCATCCACTCAGTTTCCAGTTCCTTGCCATGTAGCCATCTTTTTAAGACTATAGGTAAGTCACAGAGAAGGGACTGAACTACATTAACAGAAGAAGTTTCTTTGATCAGACATTCCCCTTTATTCTCTAATAAAGTCACAGGTGCTGATCCCTAGTCCATATGTCACATTAAGTGATGTTTTATAATTTCCATGACACTTTTCTAAAAAGAGTCTGAAAAAGCATGTTTGTGTCCACTTCACACTAAGGAAACTGAGTTTTAGAGAAGTGAAATGGTTTCCCCATGATTCAAAGTTAGGGGAAAGAGCTAGACTGTGTACTAGGGTAGTAGAATAGAAGAAATGCTGAATTTGGAGTCAAGGGATCTGGGTTCAAATGGCTCTTGGCTGTCATTTACAAGCTGAAAGATCTTGGGCAAATCACTCTTTGGACTTCATTTTCCTAATTTAAAAAAAATGAGAGATTTGAGTGAGATGGCTTCTAAGATTCTATCCATTGTCTTCTGACTCCAATTCCTTTTTCTATTACACTACGCTGCCATATAGGGAAAGAGAAAAGAATAAGCATCTATAAAGCACCTACTGTGTGCTATACACATTTCTTAGAAATCTTAATTCATTTGATCCTTGCAACCACCCTGTGAGGTAGGTGCTACTATTATTCTTATTTTACAGTTGGGGAAATTGAGGCAAAGAAAAGTAAAATGACTTGCCCAGAGTCGTGCAACTAGTAAAATGTCTGAGGCTAAATTTGAACTAGTCAGGAAGACTCTAGTTTATTCACCACTACCATCTATGCTAAGGAATGATCATAGTGAATGTCCTGAGACCAGGACCCGGATGGATCAAGGGTTAGTCATGATGGCATCCTTGTCTCTTTTTCTCCCTCATCCCCTAAGTTCTACACTGACTCCCTCCCCCTTCTCCTCATCTCCATTACCAATGGCCGACTTTCCAGGACTACTTGTCAGAGATGCACGATAGCATTAGCAACACTTGAAGAGAGAAGGAGAAGGTGAGGCCTGTAGTGAAGGTTGGACAGCCTTGTTTGACTTAGCTAATTGGTTAAATATATTCCATTACACATGCAGCTTGGAGCTTTCTGCTTCAATAAGGTATAATATTAATTTTAATTAAAGCTCAGAAAGGTTGGCCAAATATCTCAGATTTCTGAATATCTTCCTTAATCACAGAGCTCTTTCTCCCAGGAGATGAGCATTCGGGGGATGGCCACTTGATGGAATCTTGCCGCTGTATTCTCTGTCTGAACACTTAAGAAGTCAGGTGACATTTCCTGGTAATAACCACTTCTTACATTTGTACCAATAAGAGACAGGAGGAGGACACAGTGCTGCCCTGGTCACACTCCACCCGAAGAATTGCCTTCAAAATGGGGCATCATATTTTTGGGGACAGCAAGTGATGCTGGGTATAGAATGCCGAGTCTGGAGTCAGGAAGATTCGTCTCCCTGAGTTAGAATCTAGTCTTAGACACTCACTAATTATGTGACCCTGGGCAAGTCACTTAACCCTGTCTGCCATGGTTTCCTCATCTGTAAAATGATCTGGAGAAGGAAATGGCAAAACCATTCCAGTATCTTTGCTAAGAAAACACCCAATAGGGTCAGGAAGAGTTGGACATGAAATGATTGAACAATAGCAATAACAAACTAGAACATGTTCAGAAGTCAGCAGAGTGATGATAATGGCACAATTAAATTCAACAAACTTTTACTGTATATTATACACACACACACACACACACACACACATTATATATCTATTTATATGTGTACATGCTATTTCCCAAATGGAATATAAGTTTCTGGAAGATAGGACTATTTCATTTTTATTCTTTGTATCCACAGTACTTTGTACAGTGATGTAGAGTAGGTTCTGAATCAAATCCTTGTTGACTGGTCAAAGTACCTACTACGTGTGAGACACTATTCTAGCTAGACTTGGGAGAGCCTTGAATGCTAGGCAGGCTAAGAAATTTTCATTTTACCTTAGAAATAATTGGAGAGTGATTTAATGGATGACCTTAGAGTCAGGAAGTCCTGGATTCAAGTTCTGCCTCAGTTTTTATTGCTTTTTACACCTGTCTATTAGACACTATCCCCGAGCAATTCTCTAATATTATAATACATAGGAATTGTATCCACAGCTGTGGAAGGAGATTCCACACCTGGAGTTTCACATATGAGTGAATTCACAGATTTGAAACTAAAGAAACTGGGAGGCAGTGAAGGCTTTTGAGCAGAATAGTTACACATTGGGAGAGGTGATAAAAGACAATTAGGTAAGTGAAGAGAAGGGACATATTTAGGGTTTTCTTGGTAGAGACATTGGAGGGGTTTGCCATTTCCTTCTCCTACTCATTTTGCAGATGAGGAAACTGAGGCAAATAGAGTTAAATGACTTGCCCAGGGTCATACAGCTAGTAAGTGTCTCGGGCCAGATTTGAACTTGGGAAGATGAGTCTGCCTGACTCCAGGCTTAGTGCTCTAGCTGCTGCACCATCTAGCTCTCTGTTGCAGGGTCAAGTGAAGTTTTTTTTAAAAGATGGCTGAGACTTGAGCATTTCACAAAGTAGAATAGGAGTCAATAATTAAGAAGAAATGGAAGGTAAGACAGAGAAAAAGGATGATCAATGGGACAGGATCCCAGAAGAGACAATGGATTAGGATTGAGTTTATCAGAAGAGGGATTAGCTCTGATATGACTACATAAAGCTCTAGTTGGATGAGAGGTGAAAGGAAGAGGGATAACAGAGTTCATTTCAGATGGTCTGAGTAGAGTAAGAAGTGGGCATGTTTAGGAATAATCAAAGGAACTGAGAGTTTTTATCCTGAGAGAAGATCATTTCACATATCGTCTGGTTCCTGTTAGTCAGACATTCCCCAAAGAGGGAGAGTCTCTGTTTGCTGAGACACGGGACTGAGACCCACAGCCCTTGCATTCATGTCCTGAATCACAGTGTTCACTCATCAGGATAACAGGGTGACTACTGTCTGACAGCACCCCGGATAGATTAGGAGACTGCCCACCATTATTAGCCTGACCTGATTTGTGGGGTATCTGAAGGAAGGGATTAAACTCCTAACATACTCGGGACACATTTATTGATGTGCCTTAATATTTACAGCTACTAGTCAGCAGTGAGGGCAATGAAATCCAGAGGTGAATGTCACAGGACAGGGAGAGAAAGAAGGAAATAATCTGGAAGAGAAATTCGGCAGAGTTCTAGGTATTGTCTACAAGCACGTGCAGAATTCCTGCTGCCATATACCAAGAGTACACTTGTGTGGTCCTGGAGTTAGAGGTATGAGTTCTCATCTGGAAGGAGATTGTAGATTTTTTTTCTAAAGCTTTACTAGGGTTCTTTTTCTGGGCATAGCTGGTTCAGTTCATTACTGCTCCATTGGAAATGATTTGGTTGATCTCGTTGCTGAGGATGGCCTGGTCCATCAGAACTGGTCATCATATAGTATTGGTTGAAGTATATAATGATCTCCTGGTCCTGCTCATTTCACTCAGCATCAGTTCGTGTAAGTCTCTCCAGGCCTTTCTGAAATTATCCTGTTGGTCATTTCTTACAGAACAGTAATATTCCATAATATTCATATACCACAATTTATTCAGCCATTCTCCAGCTGATGGACATCCATTCAGTTTCCAGTTTCTAGCCACTACAAAAAGGGCTGCCACAAACATTTTGGCACATACAGGTCCCTTTCCCTTCTTTATACTCTTTGGGATATAATCCCAGTAGTAACACTGCTGGATCAAAGGGTATGCACAGTTTGATAACTTTTTGAGCATAGTTCCAAACTACTCTCCAAAATGGTTGGATTCGTTCACAACTCCACCAACAATGCATCAATGTCCCAGTTTTCCCGCATCCCCTCCAACAATCATCATTATTTTTTCCTGTCATCTTAGCCAATCTGACAGGTGTGTAGTGGTATGTGGGAGATGACTAAAAACCATTACATTGAATTCCCAATCCCTATATTTATGCACACCTGCATTTTTGATTTCCTTCACAAGCTAATTGTACAATATTTCAGAGTCTGATTCTTTTTGTACAGCAAAATAACGTTTTGGTCATGTATATTTATTGTGTATCTAATTTATATTTTAATATATTTAACATCTACTGGTCATCCTGCCATCTAGGGGAGGGGGTGGGGGGGTAAGAGGTGAAAAATTGGAACAAGAGGTTTGGCAATTGTTAATGCTGTAAAGTTACCCATGCATATATCCTGTAAATAAAAGGCTATTAAATAAAAAAAAAATAAAGCTTTACTAGGGGATTAAGTCATATCAGGTGTAACAAGTTAGGGGGTGGGGTCCTAATGGTTTGATCTTGGGTTAATAGGGCCAGGAATTTCCTAAATGGGGCCCAAGTTCGGGAATATATTTCCCTACTTGTTTTCCTGACTATCTATCAGGAAGATGAGGCACCTCTGACTTGCTGGTCATCAGGGAGGCTTATCACAGTTTCCCAGAAGAACATTGTGGGGTATAACAAATGATCCATTGACTGCAAGAGCAGGCAAACTATGGACTGGGTAAAAGGGGGAAGAACAAGAGGCTCTGAGGGGATCATGCACCTCTTTGGGGAGCTATATCCCATTTTTAGCATATTAATATCAAAGGATCACATTAGCATTGCATACATTACAAAGATAAAAGAGAGAATGTGCTAGTTGGTCTTCAAATCTTGAAGGATTTCTATTTAAAAGAGAAATTAGCTTCTTTCTGTTTAGTGTCAGAGGGCAGAGCTAGGACCAATGGGAGAAGTTATAAGGAGGCAGATTTTAGTTAAATGTAAATAAGAGCTTCCTTGTTTGCAACTGTCCAATAAGAAAAGAGTCTGTCTTATGAAGCAGTGAGCTCCCTGTAATTGTTGATGTTCCAACAAATTGGATGACCATTTGCTGAGGATGCTTTGAAGGATTCATGTATCAGGTAGGAGCTTAGCCAGAAGATTTCCCAAATCTTTTCTAATTTTGAAATTCTAGAATTCTGGGCTTTTTACAATTCCATGGTAGCGAGTAAGGAAGTTGGAAGCTAGAAATAGTAAAATGACTTGCCAGGTTCCTGGGAGGTAGTGAAAATGGACAAGAACTTCTCTTCTGACTTTAGAGTTTTGATTTTTTCATCCAGTTGGTAGGAGGAAGAAAAGTTTGGAGAGGGATGAGGTGATGAGGAGGGAGAAGTACCTATGTAGACCTCGGGGCCATTCACTTGGACTGGAACAGAAACTCTGTTGTTGAGATTTCCCTGAAACATCAGATCAGAAGGAAAAAAACCTTTTCTCCAAAGCTAGAACCGTGATGAATATGTCATAGCTGTGGCACCCATCTGAAAATCAGAAATCTGGGATAGATACTGTGTGAGATCGAAAGAATCTAGACCCAGAGGCAGGAGAGGTGGCCCAGATCTAACATCACACGACCTTGAACAAGCCTCTCCTTTTCCGCTTCAGAGAATATGCTGCCCTAGATGGTCTCAAAGGGCTTTCTTTGTTTTGGAAGTCTACATTCTAAGATTCTTTTCTAGCCCTAAATCCTATAATCTTTTGAGATATAGCCAGTAAACAAAGTTGAAGAAAAGAGAGCAGTCTAAAACCGTAAGTGGCTTTAGGTCACTAATGAGTGGATAAGAAATTGAGATATTGGTTAAGGGTCAGACAAAGTCAGGTGCACAGGTAGGGAAACGGCGAGGTAGTGGGAAGGATTCTTAGGAGGTAGCTAGGGAGCTCATACCTTTTAACTCTGTATTAGAGCTTTTATTCTTGCCCTGTAGGCTTAACCCCCTTCCAAATGAAACAATAATGCTGGATTTTTAGGCATCCGTGGGGAAGATGTTTCTGGCCACTGTGGGTTCCTATATTATCCCAACAAAGGTAACTGTGAACTCTGTCTATGCTTAAGGCTTACCCAGAACCCAAAATCTCCACCAATATAATAGGATAGGTACAATTTTTAGAGTTATTCCTCCTTTAGGTGAAGGGTGGATCAGAGATATGAATTCTGAGGATTAATGGAAAATATAAGACACAATGGTGCCAGGTAAAAAAGGAAGATTCGGCTTAGAAGATGAGACAACTGACTCTGGGGGATGGGAAGGTGGGCACTGAATCCCCTCTTGTAAAACCCAGAAGACAATCAGCCAGCTCTAATGAGAGACAGGTATGTGCGACAGACAGAGGGAGTGTGATTTAATTATGACTCTACATCTATCCTTCCTTCTTGTTCTCCTTCCTCCACCCCAGCCTTTCTATTTCAAAATTAGCTGTCATGTCGCTAAAAATGTTACAGCCTTCGGCAATCAGTCCACTTAATGCTAACACAGCAGAGGGGATCATAAAAATTAGAGCTAGAAGGGACATTGGGGATTATCCATTCCGGTCCTTCTCCTTTTATAGATGAGGAAACTGAAGCACAGATAAGTTAAGTGAATTGCCCTGGGTCATTTAGGTAGTAAATAATAGAGTGAAGAATTTAGCCTCTGTCTTCTGACCCCCAATCCAACGTTCTTGCCATTATGCCATACCGCTCCTCTTGTGGTAAAGCATGACAAAAATAACTGGAGGTGATAAGAGAGCTGTCAAATCGAGATTCGAGTATTTTCACATGAGGAAGTTTCCCAGATAATCCTAGTAATGTTCCAATCCTGGAATTATCTTATCCTTCCAGCCTCTCCCTCCTTTCCAGATCTGGGAGCCAAATCCTCAATTATCTACAATCTTAAGCCAAGCCAAGTATGCCCATGACAGCCTCCAAAGCTATAATTTTCTTAAACTATAACAACATCCATTCATATAGGGCCTTAACATTCTAACTAACTATAAACTAACGTTCATATAGAGCTTTAAAGTTTGCAAAGCACTTTATGTAATTTCATTTGAGCCTAATAATGATCCTGTGAGGGAAGCATTAAAGTTACTATTACTGCCATTTTATAGATAAGGAACCTGAGGCTCAGATAGTTTAAGTGATTTTCCCAGGGTCATATAACCAATAAATGCAAAAAGCAAGATTTGAACTAAAGCCTTCCTGATTCCAAATTTGTCATTTTTGTTCATTATGCTGCAATCCCTTGTGCAGGGTAAGGGAAGTAATATTTCTTCTAGGATCTGTCCTGGTCACAGATATATATGGTCAAAGCCTTTAACTGAGTTTTCTTGCTCTTGAAAGCTTTGGTGATTTCAGCTTATCCCCCTTTCCCACTCCCACCCCATAATTCCTTGCTGTTCACTTTCTGACTCCTTCCCCTTTGAAAGCAGTTTCCCTGGTGGCTGTACCTTAAAGTCTTTTCAACCTTCTCCAAGATGGACAATTCATGTTTCACTGGCCTTGATTTGGGGCAGAACTGGCTCCAACCAGATGCTAAATTCTTTCTCTTAGGCTTAGAGAAATACCACATAGCCACACATTCTGGAGTCCTCCCCCAGGCCTTTGTTCCTCAGTTATCTGAAGGAGCTCTGTTGCAGCCATGATGCTGTACCAGTCAGTTCAAGCTTTGGCCTTTTGGTTTTCCATGGCACTAAAGGGTGTGTGTGTGTGTGTGTGTTGTGCGCATAGGAAGATAGAGTTTGGTTCTGTTGCAAACTGTTGGGTCATCTTGCATAGCCCTGCTGCAGGAGGCAATGGGATGAAGTATTTGGGGAGGGGGTGCTGAATCAGTATATGTAAGGGTCAGCTTTCTCCACAGTGAATTCATTGGATGGTTGCCCTGTTAGGTTTTACGAGGCAGATGAAATGACTTTTTCTCTTGCACATGATTTTTATCTTGAAGGAGTTTGTAAAGATCAGAGAAAATATCTCATCCTTTATCTTGTCTGTCCCGTAACTGGAAAGTCCACAGATGTATTGATGGAAAGGACCTATATAATCCAACCCTTTCATTTTAGAGATGGGGAAACTGAGGCTTAGAGGGGAAAATGACTTGTGCATGGCCCTGCAGGTATTTGTACAAAGGCCCTCCAACTCCAGATCCATTCTTTTCTTCATTGCACCATACCAAAGCTGAAGCATTTAAGTTAGAGCATATACAGAGGAAAGATATTAGGGAGCATCTAGAAATCACATCATTTGAGGAATGGTTGAAGAAACTTTACCAGAAATGGATTACCTAATACTTTTGTTTATTTTTTTCTTTTTTCTTATTTTTTTTGGCTGAAGCATTTGAGGTTAAGTGATTTACTCAAGGTCACACAGCTAGGAAGTGTTAAGTGTCTGAGGTCATATTTGAACTCAGGTCCTCCTGACTTCAGGGCTGGTGCTGTATCCACTGCAACACCTAGCTGCCCCTATTTTTATTTATTCTTACAGTTTACAAAATGCTTGTACATCCATTTGAACTCTACTACAATTCCATGAAATAGTCAGGGCAGATGTTATTTTTATTTTACAGGTAAGAATATTGAGGCTCAGGTCATACACATAGTAAATGACAGACTAAGAGTAAAATAATGAAATAACCCTCAATAAAGTTGGAATACCAGTCCCACTGAAGCCTTAACAAGCACACCCTCTATAACCTCCCCAACAAGGCCATGTGGTCTCTTCTTGAATATTTCCGGTGTTGGGGGACTCACTACCTCTCAGTATCTACCCACTTTTGGAAAAATCTCTTTTTAAGGAGTTCTTCCTAATATTGGGCCCAAATACGCTGTCCTATCACTTTGCTCTTAGGTCAGCCATCTGGGACAAAAGAGAATAAGTGGATTTCTCTTCCTCATGACAGTCCTTTGTAGTGCGGATGACCTGGACTAGAATCCTACTGCAATTTAAGTGCTTGGAATATTTTAGGCAATCCAATTGTCTTCTATAAACATCAGTGAATTAGTCATCTGTTAAAAGATGGGATTGGACTAGATCCGATCTTTGTGGTGCCTTCCAGCTCTAATATGACCCTGCCATTTCCTTTGTATTCTGTGGTCTAGATTGAAAAATTGAAAACTCAAGCAATTACACATTGATTAAACAGTTAAGCTCAAAGCCAGGAAGAGCTGTGTTCAAATTCTACCTCTAGTCCCTACTGGCCATGACTCTGGACAGATCATTTTACTTCTCAGAATTCTGAGAAACTCTTGAAGATTGGAACTTGCTGAGTAGATGCTAACCTGCGTTGAGAGAGGATTTTCCTCACCTGGGAGTTTCTTATTCCAGAGGATGGACATCCTCTGTTCCTTTAGCTCATTCTTCCTTTAAACCCATTACTATAATCCTTCTCCAACTTGTCAGTGTCCTAAAATGTGAGCCACAAAGCTGGACACAAGATGTAGTTTAGCCCAGGTAGAATGAGACAGGACTAACCCCTTCTCTAGGCAGCTCAATAAATAGAGTGCTAGTCCTGGAATCAGGAAGACCCGAGTTCAAATCTATCAGCAGACACTTACTAATTGTGTGACCTTGGGCAGGTCACTGAACGCTGTTTACCTTAATACCTTGAAGAAGAAAATAGCAAACCATTCCAATTATCCTTGCTAAGAAAACCTCATGGATAGTATAAGCTCCTGTAATTCACAGGGTCACAATTCAGATGAGGCTGAATGACTGAACAACCACAAATCCCACCCTCACCTCCCCCTTTTACCTCCTAATACTATATTTCTGTCTCATCTTGTTATTCATCTTCAGCTTGTGGTTCCCCTGGGTCTTCTGACTCTTGGTCCCATTCTCCTTCCCCAAACATCTCTAGGGCTTTCTCCTGGAAGACAGTCTCTGTAGATGCACAAGACAGAATTAGAATGAATGGCAAGGGTGAGAGTGAGGGAAACTATAGGAAAACATATTTCAGTTTACCACAGGGAAGAAATTCCTGTCACTGAGAACGGGCTGTTCAATAATAGAACGGGGCTGTCTCGAAAGACAATGAAATATTCTAGGATTAGCTATTAACCAATTACCTTCCTGAGGCATTGTAGAAGGGGTTTATAGAATCACACCATAAGCCTTGACCTGGACGGGCCCTTATGGCAATTTATTCCAACCCCTCTCATTTTAAAAATGAGGAAACTGAGACCCAGAGAAATGGATTTGTCCATGATCACACAGGGCAGATTTGAAATTTGAACTTGAGTTATATGACTTCACATTTAATTCTCTTTTCACTCATTAGACCACAAGTTGTTTTTTTTTTCTCAAATCTAGGATTACATGATTTTATGAATCAAAGAATTGAAGGTCCCAAGTTTCAACATTCAAGATTCTATGAATCCAAGATTTTAACATCATTCAATGCTATATCTAGGAGGAAAAGGACTTTGATGATCATCAATCTAAGTTTTTATTTTACAGATGAGGAATTGTGGTTCCTCTAGGTTAAATGACTCATTCAAGGTCAAAAAGGTGGAAATAAGAGACATAGGATTTGGATCCTCTGACTCAAAATCTATATTAAAAAAAAAGTCCTTCCCTTTCTGTGTCCTCTAGGGGCAGTTTTACCAAGGGGATGAAGTCTACCCACTGCTCTCAGTTGCTTATTTTGAGGGTAAAGGCCAGCAAAAAGATGGAAGAAACATGACCGGGGAGGGGCTGAGGGGCGAGTGCTGTGGCAGAGCTGAGCCCAGCAAGAATGCTGCTGAGAAGAGTCCCCATTCCTGGCCCTGATTATGCATTTAACTGCATTTCTAAGCACATCTATTTTTTCGCCAGTGCTCGGAAGTGCAATTTTGCTGCTATTCAGATACAATGTGGCTTCTCTCCATGCTCGCTCTCTCTGGGTTTTAATTACAAGCGGCTGGCTCCGGCTTCTCCAAGCTGGCCGTCTAGGAGATTCATAATTTCAGCCTGACACCATAGTAACCACTTAGTTTGATTCAGGACTCTGGTGTCATCACTGGCTGAGCTTGAATAGAATGGAGGGGGGCCACAGATGGGGGGAGATAGAGGAGAGGATAGAGGTTTGTATTTCAAGACAGTAGCTCATAGAAATAGCAATTATTTCTGTTTCGTAGGGAAATGTAAACAAAAGGTCAGCTTTGGCCAGGGTGCTTAATTTTTATTCTTCTGCATCAACTGGACCGCCATGGAAAAATTCGATTTGTTGGTTATTTTGTTTTATAGCGCCCCGTTCTCTACCTTTCTTTCCCCTCCTCTCCCTCCCCCCACCACTTAGTGACAATGGCAGGCACCAGGACAGAAAGAGAAGGACTTCTTTGTGGAAAGAACATTAGCTTCCCATTCATTGACACTTAGGCGGTTTTTCGGAAGCCCGCAGCAGCATCTCTGGTATCTTTTCGCTTTCTTCCACTTATGAGACCATTGACCTAGTTCTAGCCTTTTACACTTAGACTGTTGCAACAGCCTCCTGTTTAGATTCCTTGTTTCTCCTCTTTTCAATCCACCTTTCACATAGGTGCCAGAATCATCCTCCTAAAATTCCACTTTGACCGCGTCATTCCCTACTCGAAAGCCTTTGCTGGCTCCCCTTTTCTTCTAGGATAAAAAATAAAACCCTCAGCCGGGCTGTTAAGTACACAGGGGTTTGGGTTTAATCTACCTTTCCAGGCTTGTTTCATGTCATTCTGCTTCATATTCTTCCTATACTTTACATTACAGCCAAATGGCACTATTAGCTATTCCCCAAACTCACCATAATCCCTGCCCCCATGTATTTGCACTCCCTGCTCACATCTACATCCCAGAATCCTCATCTTCCTTCGAGTTTCAGCTCCTGCTTCTCTGGGATGTCTCCCCTGATTCCCCCAAAGCACTTCCCCCTTCCCCACAATTGTTCCTGTTCTCTGTCTCCCCTGACAACCTCCTATTTACTTATTTATCTTCATTCTTCCAGTAGAATTTAAACTCCTTGAAGGCAGGGATTATTTCATTTTCATTTTTGTATCTGTTGCCTCAAAAGAGACAAAAGCTAGATATGTGGTTTCATTAGTAGTGGGATGGAAAGGAATCACCTTCTACTATTTCAAATTAGCCCCTTTCCTTACAACTTCCTAGAGCCCTGAGAAGTGACTTGTCTAAGCTCCAAGGTTGCACAGCCAGTATGTGTCAGATACAGGTACTGAACCTAAATCATCTTGGCTTTAGACCAGTCTCTATTCACCATGCTGTACTGTTTCATTCCTTAATTATAGGAAATGGTAAGTAAATGCTGAATTTATTTGAATCTGATTTAACTTTTTCTTTTTTTTTTGCTGAGGCAATTGGGGTTAAGTGACTTGCCCAGGGTCACACAGCTAGGAAGTGTTAGGTGTCTGAGACCAGATTTGAACCCAGATCCTCCTGATTTCAGGGCTGGTGCTCCATCCATTGCACCAACTGGCTGTCCCTGGTTTAACGTAAAAAAAATTACAGAGAAGGTAAATGGGGCCCAGAAAAGAGAAATGACCTAAAGTTCACATGGTGAAATATGGGACCATTATGGACTACATCAAACAACAGTTGGAATGTGAGTTAACTGATCTTTTCAACTGTTAGAATGTAGTAAAATGGATGCCCTGGGAGAGACAGTGTGAGATAGTGAAAGGGATCCTGGATCATTATTTGGAACAGCTTGTTTCCCAACCATGCTACACTCTATATGACCTTGGACAGCTCATCACATTCATTGGTAAAATGAAGATCCAAATGAGATGATCTCAGGGAATCCTTCAAAAAGCCCGATTCTGACGACATGGAGCAAATTAATCCCTTTACCTTTTCGAATCTGTTTCCTCACCTGTAAAGAGGTGCTTCTATTATTTACTTCATAGGGTTATTGGGAGAATAGTGCTTTGTGAATGGTAAAGTGCTTCAAAATGAGCTCTATTAGTATTACCTCTCTTGCTTCCTTTGCTTTTCCTACCAGTGGTCCTCAAAGTGTAGTCCAAAGAATCGTTGGGGTCTCTGAACCCTCTCAGAGGGTCCACAAATTCAAGAATCTTTTTTATTTTTAATATAGTAAATAGCTATAAATAACCCATGTGAACAAAAACTCTTTGAACAGATGCTCGATAGTTTTTTAACAACATGAAGATACTGAGAACAAAAGTTTGAGAACCACTGCACTAGGCAGTCCAGAACTAGGGTACTCCCAAACTGCTAAAATGTTGCCGTCTCTTCAATTCATCTGACTGCACACCTGAGATAATTCTGCCTCTAACTTCCTCTGGGGCAAGAATGACCTCCTTGAGGTTTGGGCCTCTCAGTCAATCCACATTCCTTTCTTAGATACCTAATATGTGCCTGGCATGGAGCTTGGCATTCCCAGCAACCCCTCCTGTGGGTTGTAAATGAAAACCAAAGTTAAACTGGGCAGGGAGTCTCTGATGATCTCTGGTGAGCCAGATTATTGTGGATCCATTTAAGAGGGCTTACCTGCCCGTCCAGTGAGGAGATGGTTCCCTGCAGGGATTTGATTAGCTATGTACACAAAGCTCAGATCCTTTCCAACACAGCTCAGGGTTTTTTCCCTGTCTATTATCCACCCTCCTTCCCCCACTTTGTCTCTCTGCCTGGAGTAGAAGACATAGTATTCACAGCAGGTTGAGAGGGGGTTGGGTGACATGAGGCGGATGGTCGGTTTCCTAGGAAACTCAGGCTCTGGACAGGGAAAGAGATGAATCAGTCCACCTGCTTTTTCCTCAAACTCTCAAGCCCATGAGCATCTGCATTCTCCCTAAGAACTGGCTGCATACTGAGACCCTGAGGTGTGCTTAGCAATGCAATAAAATCCCCTTCTAACAAAATGCCAGGACGTAGTGTGATGTTGGAAGAGGAACGTAGGCTGGGGCAGGAGTTAGGCAACCAGAGATCTGGCCCTGACCTTGTCACCAACTCACCATGTGATGTAGGGCGAGTCGCTTAATTACATAGGACCTCAATATCCACATCTATAAAATGGGAGCAGCTAGGTGGTGCAATGGATAGAGCAACAGCCCTGAAGTCAGGAGGACCTGAGTTCAAATCTGGCCTCCAGTACTTAACACTTCCTACCTGTGTGACCCTGGGCAAGTCACTTAATCCCAAATGCCTCAGGAAAACAGAATCTATTCTACCTATTTGATGCTTTTGCTAAAGCTTTCTTCAATATTTTTTTATGGTACAAAGGTGGCTCTGGGGTCTCTAGGGCAATACTAATAGATTATAGATTCTGGCAGTTCCTATTCCATTGGTGAAACTCTGGACACAGGCCAGGTAATGGACTCTGTATCTGTTATCTAGGCAAGAGAATTCCTTTGGAGAGACTTGTCATGAGGAGACTGACCCTAGGTGTTATAATGTTAGTTATAATATATAATTTTAGTTATAATGCTTTTTTTTTGGTTAAGGCAATTGGGGTTAAGTGACTTGTCCAGGGTCACACAGTCAGGATGTGTTAAATGCCTGAGACCAGATTTGAACTCAGATCCTCCTGACTTCAGGGCTAGTGCTCTACCCACTGCACCAATTAACTGCCCCTAGTCATAGTGCTAAATACAAAGCTTGTCCTTTTCTTCCTCCCTTCCTTCCTCTTTTCCTTCCTCCCTCCCTTCCCCCCTTCTTTCCTCCCTTTCTTTTTTCTCTCTCTCCTTCCCTCCCTTTTTTCTTCCCTCCCTCCCTCCCTCCTTCCCTTCTTTCCTCGCTTCCTTCCTTCCTCCCTCCCTCCCTTCCTCCTTCCCTCTCTTCCTTCTTTCCTCCCTTCCTTCCTTCCTTCCTTCCCTCATTCCTTCCCTCCTTCCTTCCCTCCCTCCTTTCTTTTCTTCCTTCCTTTCCCCCCACCCCCTCTCCTTTCCTATCCATTATTAGTGTAACTGTAAATTAATGCAAACCTTATGGAAACCAATTTATAACTAATGCAAAAAAGGTGGCTGAAATGGCCATGTCCTTTGATCCAGAAATTTCACTCCTGGGCATAGATTTCAAGGAGAGACTCCTTCACAAGAAAGACTCTGTATATAACAAAATATTTATAGAAATACTTTTTTGTGGTAGCAAAGAACTGGAAACAAAGCAAAACCAATCCGATATTCAGTACACATTTATGCAGTGGCTACTGTATGCCAGACACTGGGATAAGTCCCGGGAACACAAATAAAAAGAAACATTATTCTTTCCCTCAAGGAGCTTCCACTCAAAAGAGGGAGACAAGACACAAAGGGGAACTGGGGGAGGAGAACACCAGGCCGTACCCCGCAAGTAGAATTGTTCCGTAGGACTGAAACCAGAGGAGCAGCAGAGGAAGAGTGGAGTGAGCTCAGAGTCCAGATTCTACTCTCCATTAAAGAAAGCAGAGGAATTTGGTACTCCAAGCCGCAGCCCTTCAGTCAGAGGGGAGAGAAGGGAAGGGAAGGCAGTGATAATCCCAGCTTGGCTCGGCAGCTTGGGGTGAGGTTAGAAGTGATGTCACCTGGGAGGGACAGCTTGTCTCTGGGAGGTGAAACCAGGTAAGGCAACAGATGCAAAGTCATGAGAAGTGTCCATGGATTGGAGAATGGCTCCTCTAACTGATGTATGTAAATGTATTTTTTGCATTGTACTAAACAAGAAATGTGACAATACAGAAAAGCATGGGGGCACTTATATGAACTGATACAAAGTGAAGTAGATGGGATTGATTATCATGTGGAGGAGAAACAAATCTGGAGTGAAGTAGCCAATGAAAACAACTGCTCCAAACACAGTGGAGAAAGAGAAAAATATTCCTAGAGTCAATCAAGACTCCCTTTTTGGTCTTCATTCCTAGGATTTTTTAAGATGTGGGATATTGGGGGAGCTAGGTGGTGCAGAGGATAGAGCACCAGCCCTGAAGTCAGGAGGACCTGAGCTCAAATCCCATCTCAGATATTTAGTACTTTCTAACTATGTGACCCTGGGCAAGTCAACCTCAATTGCCTCAGGGGAAAAATATATTATATTGGTATATCTGAGAGGCACATTCATAGATGGAATGCGTTTTCCTGGGAGATTTGTCACTAAAATAATGGAGATGGGAGAAAGTTGAAAGTTAAATATCAGTTTGATGCCAGAACAAGAGAGATAGGAATATCCAATTTCAATTAAGCTCTCCTCCTCTTCTCTTCTCTTCTCTTCTCTTCTCTTCTCTTCTCTTCTCTTCTCTTCTCTTCTCTTCTCTTCTCTTCTCTTCTCTTCTCTTCTCTTCTCTTCTCTTCTCTCTTTCTGTCTCTTTTCTTCTTCTCTTCTCTTCTCTCTTTCTGTCTCTTCTCTTCTCTTCTCTTGTCTTCTTCTCTCTCTCCCTCTTTCCTAGAATAATAATATCTCAGTGCTAGGAGAGGTATCATGACATAGACTTGACAGTGTTGGAAAAGACTCTAGAACATAGTGCTAGAACTGGGAAGCAACTTAAAACATGTATCTTTCTATTCCCAGTACCTAGAATAGCTACTTGCACAAAGAAGGCAATTAGTAAATGCTTCTTAGACTGGATGATACCTAGAAAGTAGAATGTCATATTTGGAAAAACACTCTTGTGATAGAATGTTGGAACTGCAAGGGACCTTAGACACCGAGGCATCAGAACTGGGAGGGACCTTAGAACAGAATGACAATTTTGGAGAGGTCCTAAAACATAGACTGTGAGAGCTGGAAAAAGGTCTTAGCATGTCATAATGATATATAATGGAATGTGAAAGTATACAAATTAATAAAAGTTAACTTTTAGATAGTACCTACTATGTGTCAGGGACTGTGTGAAGCACTTTACAAATATATTTCATTTGATTCTCCCAGCAACTGCTCACAACATTTTACAGATGAGGAGGTTGAGGAAAACAGCTGAAATAACTTTCTCAGGCTCACAGACCTAATCAGTGTGTCTGAGAGAGGATTTGAACTCAGGCCTTCCTAAAACTCTGTCCATTACTACTCTCTTCACTGTATCACCCAGTTGTACTGTTATATAGCTTATTCAGAGGTGTGAATCATTTTAGGACATAGAATATGAGAGCTAAGAGAGGCATTTGAACATTAAATATCTGAGCTGGGAAAGATGTTAGAACACAATGTCAGCCTTGAGTTGGGACCCCAGGATTTAGAATAACTGTACTGTGAAGAGACTAAGAACTCAGAATGTGAAAGGAGACTTGCAAAGCAGAACTAAGAGGAACCTTACAACGTATTGCCTTTATAGTCCTGGGACCTGCATAATGTCATGCACAGAGAAGATGCTTGTTGGATTGAACTTGAAAATGGAAAAAAACAGTGGTGCTTAAAAAGTGCTTAGACATCATCCAGCCCCTTCACTTTGTAGAGGAAGAAACTGAGGGTCTAAGAAGACAAGTATATTGCCCGGTGGCCCCCTGAGAGTAAGCCGAGAGAGCTGAAGTCTGAACTCATTGTGCCTGCTGGAGAACACTGGCATATTAGTACCATGGTCTTAAAGAGTGACTGCTACATGAACGGTGACCCAAGAAAGAATTTGTATGCCAGGGCTAGTCATTGTCAAGAATCTGTTGTTACCAGATCAGCCCAGCAGCATTTCTGTGGACCATCTGTCAGGATGGGGAAACAGCTTCATTGTGGAGTCCGCTCTGCGAGGGCACCGAAATCAGCTTTTATTGAACTAAGAGCTTTCCAGGGATGGAGCAGGGGATAGGGGATGCTGGTTTCTTAATCACCAGCTGGACCAAGAGGGAAGAAGCAAGTAGCCCAATCGCCGGCAGGGTGCTTTCACTGGCTCATTGTCCAACTGGCAGTTTGGGGCCAGCTCTAACCCCTATGAGATTGCATTTAAATGCTTTGGTCAGCTAAGAGAAGAAACAAAACCTGCTTGTCACCAGCAATTATGGGGAGAAACTGCCCTGTGCCAGCAATTATTTCTGTTGAGTTCAGTTCCAAGGGAAGAAAGGGGACCTTGGGTTGGCTTCTCTGGTTCAATCATATTTAATCTTTTTAAAAGCTTTTTTAAGGGCCATACTCCAAAGATTTCCTCATTAGAAACTCAGAGACACTAAGAAATCACCTCATCTACCCTAAATCCCTCAGTTTTGAGGGAAAACTCAGATTCCAAGAAGGGAAAAGCCTGAATCACTGACATATAGAACCAGGACTAGAACCCATAGTCTCTCAGGGAAGATCTGGAGTCAGGAAAATGCATCTTCCTGAGTTCAAATCTGGCCTTTGACATTTACTAGCAAGGCACTTAAGCATCTTTGTCTCAGTTTCTTCATCTGTAAAAGCGAGCTAGAGAAGGAAATGGCAAACCACTTCAGTATCTCTGCCACAAATAGGATCACAAAGAGTTTCACACAATTAAAAATGACAGAACAAGAGATGGTCACTTAAACTGGGTTTTTTTCTGTGTACATGCTCCCTCAGTAAGTCTGGACTTATATTTTTTGAGTCTTTAAGTCACTTTAAAGAAAGTAGTCTGCATCAGAGAGCATAGATATTGACTCCTTTTTGTTCTAAGGGACCATACCAAGCAAATAGATCAGTAAACATTTAGCTGCTGCACACTTCTCATAGGGAGCAGAAGCTTAGATCTATAAGACAGGGGAAAAGAAAGGAGAATTTCTCCCTCTTGAGACCTTTGCAGAATTTTCTATACACATTAGTGATTTCAAAATCTTTCTTCTTGTTTTTGCTCCACTAGGAAATCTGAGACCAGCCAAAAAAGAAAAGTAAGGAATAAAAAGGCTTTCCAAATTAGGAGGGCAAGGAATAGTTTACCTGTCAGATCTTTGGAGAAGAAGGAATTTATGACCAAACAGGAAATAGAGAATATTATTAAATGCAAAATAGATAATTCTAATTACATTAAATTAAAACAGTTTTTGCACAAACAAAATCAATGCAGCCAAAATAAGAAGGGAAGCAGAAAGTTAGGAAACAATTTTTGCAGCCAGTGTTTCAGATAAAGGCCTCATTTCTAAAATATGTAGAGAACTGAGTCAAACTTTTAGTACAAGTCATTCCCCAGTTGATAAATGGTCAAAGAATATGAACAGACAGTTTTTAGATGATGAAATCAAAGCCATCTATAGTCATGTGAGAAAATGCTCTAAACCATTATTGATTAGAGAAATGCAAATTAAAACAACTTTAAGGTACCACCTCACACTTATAGATAAATGTGGGAATGAATGTGGGAAAAGTGGGATATCAATGATAGAATTGTGAACTGATCCAGCCATTCTGGAGAGCAGTTGCCAAAAACGCTATAAAACTGTACGTACCCTTTGATACAGAAATGTCTGGGTCTGGGTCCCAAAGAGATCATAAAAGAAGGAAAAGGACCCACATGTGCAAAATGTTTATAGCAGATTTTTTTTTTGTGGTGGCAAGGAATTGGAAATTGAGTGGATATCTATCAATTGGGGAATGGCTGAATAAGTTATGATATAATGAATGTAATGGAATACTATTATTCTATGATGAGCGGGTTGATTTCAGAAAGGCCTAGAAAGACTTACATGAACTGCTGCTAAGTAAAGTGAGCAGAACAAGGAAAACATTGTACACAATAACAGTAAGATTGATTGATGATCAGCTATGATAGATGTAGCTCTTCTCAGCAAGACAATGATCCAAGATAATTCCAAAAGGCTTTGAATGGAAGATGCCATCTTGCCTTGAGAGAAAGGATTATGGAGACAATGTAAATCGAAACATAATATTTTCATCTTGTTTTGTTCTTTTTTTCTCATGGTTTTTCCCTTTTGTTATGATTTCTCCTTCCCAACATGATTCATATGGAAATAGATTAAAAATGATTGTACATGTATAACCTATATCAGATTGCTTGCTGTTTTGAGGAGGGGAAGGTAAGGAACGGAGGGAGAAAAAAATTAGACTTTAAAATCTTACAAAAATGAAGTTGAAAAACATCTTTTATGTGTAATGGAAAAATAATACACTATTAATTTTTTTTTAAAAAGAAGGCTTTCCTGAATAAGTTGAAAGGAGAAGTTGTTTGCCTTGAGAGAAAAAAGATTTGAAACTAGAGGAAAGCTTCCTGTAAGGGCTTCAGATGTAAAGCTGTCCAAGTTCTTGAGTGAATCAAAAATCTGTGTTTCACTTAAGTCTGGCAAAGAACTAAAATCATTCTAAGCAATGAACAAGAATTTCTAGATATTGGTAAGGTACCTAACTGTACTTAGATGTTTGTATTTCTTTATATCTTGCTTAAATTACATGTATCATTTTAATATAGCTTTTAAAATTATGCTTAATTTTTCTAATAAAAAGTACTGGTTTTTGGAAATTTAAGCAAGAAAGCATTATCATCCATGTCACTTTTTTTTAGCCATATGTATGGGGAAATTTACTAGTTAGACTATCTCTAGGTACCATTTTCCCCTATATCAATGTCTACAGGTGACAGTACAGGAATCTGGGAGAAAAACAAAGCCTTTATTGCCTAAGCCTTCCAAACTTAAACCTGTCACAACTCCAATGCCATGATGGGTTCTGGACTTTCCTAGGTGCTGGCAATCAACAGTACACTCTTTCCCTTCCACTTTAGAGGATGTGAAATTTTCTTTGATGTTCAGCTCACTTCTGGTTTTCTTCAAAGATCAGTATTGTATACATACTTACATGTAGACATGTCATCTTCTCCAATAGAAGAGACATCCTACTTAGGGAATAGCACATCTTCACAAATAAATGCATAATGGCAGGTGCTAACATTGGGGGAATCACAAAGGGGTTCTTGATGACAGTGCTCCTTGAATAGAGTCAGTATTACTGAGAAACAGAGGAAAGGAGGGCACAGGGCACAGCCTGGGAAAGAACATGGAAACAGTAAATGAAGTGAATGAAGATTAAAAAACTGGCCAGTATAATTAGAGCTAGCATGCATGTAGGGGCAGTAATATGTAATTCTCCCTGAAAGATTGGCATGAGTTGCATTGGGAAAAGTTTTTTGCTTTAGCTGTGGCTCCCACCTCTCAGGGGTTATGTAGAATGGACCATAGTAAATACTTGATGGTCTGACTAGCTCGGCTCACCAAAGCAATAATCCAGATTCACATGTCTATTCAAGTCAGAGTCAAGCTGGCTCTATATAGCCTTTATCTTTCCCATGCTTTACAATATAGAAAGTCTAAGATCTCAGAGTGTTCTGTTTCTGCCTCCATTACCTACCACCAGGTAATTAGTGGAGTCTTATCAGTGTCACAAACAAAATGGCTAGATTAATTTCAAGACAGGGGTAATGGAGACCACAGGGCTATCCCATTTACTAGACTCATCCATGCCTTTTAGAAAATAAAAATGTAATAAATCATTTAGACATTAACATATAAATTATTTACCTTCACTTTCTACTTATAACCTGGGAAACGCTAAGAAGGGGTTAAAATAAATGAAGCATTTAAATAGTATCACAGAAATGCAGAATATTAGAGCTGGAAGGATCTGTAAACATGCTAAAAGTGGAAAGATCACAGAACATCAAAGTCAAGGCTGAAAACAACAGAGCTATTGATATTAATAACAAACTGATATTTATATCATATTTAAAATTTTACAAATCACTTTTCATACATGATGTCATCTGATCCAGTAATTCTGTGGTGTATATCCTATCATTATCTGTGTTTTACAGAAGAAGCAACAAGTTTAATGTGGATAAATGATTTCCCCAGGGCTAGTAGTTAACATGTATCTGAGGAAGGACACAAAACCAGGTCTTGACCCTCAAGCCACCAAACACTTTACTCACTACTCAAAATGCTGGGATTTTGCTTCTTTTACAGAAAAGAAAGCCAAGTCTCAGGAAGAGAAAAGGCCATGTTCAAGATCATGAAGCAATTTAGCAACAAAGATGGGGCCAGAACCCAGTTGTCTTGGCTCCTGAACTAAATCTAAAATATCGAGAAAAATTCTAAGAGTTGATGGAGAGTGATGTGACAAGATGATAAAAATGACGCCAATGACACCATTGCTAAGAAGAAGTAAAACTGATGAATTTTAACGACCAATCTCCTTCCTTGAGAACTGTTCACAAAACACATCTTTCCTTTTACTAAATAAGTGAATGACTCCCAAGACAAAATCTAGTAGACCCTATTAAGTAGACCCAAGTAATGCTTGGTTTTTCTTAAATGTTTTTCTTCATTATAAGGGAAGGTTCAATGGTATGGTTGGAGAGTTAATGATTTTAATAGAGACAATAAAATACAACAATAAAACCTTAAAAAAGAAAAGAAATGCAAATGTTGTACCTTGTTCTAACTAAAATTGTTATCAATTTCTTTAAACATTACCTGTTTATCATTTGCTTACTTATTGACTACCCCAGCCTTTTAAAAAAACCAACTCATTTATCAACAATTTTATAATGTCAGAGGAGGAAAAGATCTTAAAACCAAGAATGTCAGACCTGGAAGAGACTTCCTAATCTACTTCCTTTATTTGATAAAGGTAGAAATTGAGTCCTGGAGAAAGAAAATAACTAATCTAAGGTTACAGCAACAATCCATAGCAGAACAAAGAGGAATAATAAAAATAATAATAACAATAATAGCTAGCATTTGTGTAGCTCTTTAGGATCTATAAAGGGTTTACAAGCACTAGCTTATGTAATGCTCACAACACCTCTGTGAGGTAGACACTATTATTATCCCCATTTTAAAGATGAGGAAACTAAGAGAGAGGATTCAGTGGTTCTCAAAGTATGATCTAGAGAATCCTGGGGATCTCTGAAACCCTTTTAGAGGGTCTACAAATTCAAAAATAGTTTTTATTTCCAATATGGTAAATATCTATAAATATAATCCAGATAATCAAAAACTCTTTGGAGAGATTCTCGATAAATTTTAATAGGATAAAGATACTGAAAACAAAAGTTTGAGAACCACTGGGTAAAATGATTTGCTATCAAGTGACTTCCTGGTCACACATTAAGTGTCCAAGCCCAGATTTGAACTCAGGTGTTCTTAACTCCAGATTCAACACTCTTCCCACTATACTGTTTACTTTGGTTGGTTGTTATCTTTCATTCTCAAAGAGGAACAAAATAATATCACATATTAGAATTAAGGTACAGTCAACTGTCTGACTGTGGCTGATCAGACCAATATGAGCTCAGGAGACTCTACTAGAGGTCAGACACAAATAGCCCAAACAAGCATTGGGAGTAAAGATGGCTCCAAATTTGCATGTTTCACGTTATTTTGGAGCTTCTGCAGTTCTGTTTTGCTCAGAGTTCAGTGCCTTCTTTGCTGTGAGCATACCATACTGCGTCGTCCTTTGCCAAGTCTCCCATGTTTTACAATCAATTCCAGAGTTGTTCAGAGAGACCTCGAGAGTTTCTTTGTATTGCTTCTGTGTGAGTTTTCCATAAAATACTCTTTTGGTCAAACTCACATCTGGCATTCACACAGCATGGCTAGGCCATTGGAGTTGTGCTCTCTGCAGTAGAGTTTGAATGCTTGGCAGTTCTGCTCAAGAAAGGACTCAGATGGCTGGTACCTTATCTCGCCAGGTGATCTTTTTAAGAAAACCTAGCTCTGGATTAGAATTTGTCTCCTGATCCAGATTTCCTTTCCCTATGTCACTCAACCCACTTTGGATTTCTTGGCTCCCAAAAGTCCACTGCTTGGTGTCCAATATTTTCAAACAGAAATAGTTACGATGATGTGATGAAAAATATGCAACGGTCTAGGTTCTGATTTTCTAATGGATTGTCTAGGGCGAATAGTTTACATGGAAGAGACAATAAATATGTAGAATAGAAGATTGGTCCTTGAAGCCCACAAGGGCTCAGAACTGCCTGAAATCCATCCCATCAATTACCTGATGGAAATTGGAAGATTGGCCCTTTGAGCTGCTAACAACCAGCCGCCACTAGGGTCTCATCAGGAGGGGAGGGAAGAGGGGAAGGGACAGGGAGTTTTCTTTCTGCCAAGTCGGGAACAGAAGATGCTAACTTGATCCTAAGCCCCTTCCTCCAAATCCCCACAGCTGTCTTGAGAACAGCTAAATGTGGAGCTCATTATTATGCCACGATCCCTCAAATTCTGGCTATAAATTCATAGCCCTGAAACATCTAAATAGCCTTACTACTTATCCCAAAACAATAATAATCAGAATCATCATGGCTTACATTTCTATGGCACCTTATAAATACAAAGCAGGCAGCACACAGCAGTGTGGGAAGAATTGGATTTAGAGTCAGAGGACCAAGGTTCAAATCTAGGCTCCAATACTGGCTACCTATGTGATCTTTGAAAGTATTGAACTCTTTGGGGCCTCAACTTCCTCATCTGTAAAGTGAGAGTGATAATAATAGCATCTAGTCAGAGAGTAGTTGTGAGAATCAAATGAGATAGCAGAGATGAATTGTTTCTTAAACCCTAAAGTCTGTCCAAATGCTAGCTATTATTGTTAGCAGACTTTTATTGGTGGAATTTGATGCAAATTTGTCCTACTCTATAGTTTCTTTCCATTGATAGCTAGACACTATGGAGAATGCTAAAAAAAAAAAAAAAAGGTTATCGGCACATTGATACATTTCTGGTGGTCAGTTTAGTTGAGGTTATGAGGGAGAGTTTCATATGAAGGACAAGCTTGAATGGATGGATGGTGATTGAATTAAATAAGCATTTTTTAAGTGCTTACTATGGCTCTTGGCCAGGTGCTTCATGCAATGGTTACAAAGTCATGAACGGTAATTCTCTGTCCCTTAAGGAGCTTGCAATCTGATTGGACAAAACAACACATTTAAAATTAAGAAAAATGTAAAAATATATGCAAAGTAATAAAAAAAATCATTTCAATGGGAATGAAGGAAAAGGGAATTATTAACAACTGGAGAATAATGGAAACTCTCCTTTAGAGGATAGTACCTGAGCTGTGCTTTGAAAGAAGGTTGGAAAACTAAGAGGATGAGTTGAGGGGGGACGTTCTGGGGTTTGGGGCCAGCCTGTGCTAAGGTATTGATATAGAAAATGGAATGTGAACTGTCTCATTGGAATTTAATGAACATGTTGATGAAATCACAAAGGCATCTACCTGGAGAAGCGAAATGTGGAGAATGGACACGATCGCTGCCTGCAAATTGATGTTGGATAAAGCAGACAGTCTATAGAGGTAGATTTCATGTTGGTAAAGAACTTTCCATCAGTGAGAACTATACAATAACGGAAAAGTCCTAGAAAAAGTAATGAGCTCCCTGTAGCTAGTAGCTCCAAGACTCTTGTTTCTAGGTATGTGGCCCAAGTAGGGCTCATCTCCCAGCCTTATGTTAGGCAAACTCCCAGTAAACATACTCTGCATGCTAGCCCTTGCTTCAGCCTGTGTCCCATCCTGGCTCCATTTACTGGCTAGAACTGCTTTCAATCAGGATGGTGAAAACTTGGAGTCTTCCCTAGTCTTCACTCTCAATCTCACCAAAGACATATCAGAAGTAAGCACTGTGTTGGGGAAGGGTCCTGATGCTTCCAAATGCTCTGTTCCTGCTTAGAGAGTAGTGATGCTGGAAAGAATCTTTCTGTTCCTCCCTCTTTTCTCCTCAAGAGCCAGACCATAAAGCCTATAAAGTATCTGGCAAATGAGCAAAAGGTGGCACACAGTTCCTATTGTACTTTTCTCCTGAATTTGGGCTCTCCTTCTCTGAGCATCATGCTGTCCTCCGTCCTCTGGACCAGGTTATCTTAAATTTCCTTATCAAGTCTATAATTCCGTTCTCTGAGGTTATGATTCCTTTGTAAAAAATTATTTTTCTTTTGAACTTAACAAACACCAAATGGAAGGGCATTTCTATATAGATTGTAGAAAGCAAAAGAGAATTGTACATGGAACTTCAAGTGTTTATATGAAAAACATGCTTTTCTTTTAAAGTAAATAATAAGTTGGACGTGTAGCTTTCAAAGCTGTCCTTGCCTGTGCTTCTTTTTGGTTTTTCTTCTGTTTTCTTCTTTACTTTGACAAAATAAAATGATTGAGGCTATGATCATTTGCCAAGTACTTTAAAAGGCTTTTCAGTAAATCTATTAATCAGTGCAATTTCTGAAAATCTGTCTCTCTTCACCTCTTTCCCCCTTCCTCCTCCCCTCTGTCTCTCTTTGTGTAGATATGATTGTGCGTGTGCACATGTGTGTGTGTACTGTCTCTTTCTCTCTGTGTTTCTTTGTCTGTCTGTGCTTCTCTCTCTCTCTCTCTTGCTCTCTCTCTCTCTCTCTCTCTCTCGCTCTCTCTCTCTCTCTCTCTCTCTCTCGCTCTCTCTCTCTCTCTCTCTCACACACACACACACCATCACTACCATCACCAGATCTGTTGTATTGTACTATATTGTATTCCAACATCACTCCAATCATTTAATTTCTAAAATGATCTTTTTATGTCTGTGTGTAAAGATAGAGAGTATATGTGGGTGTATACAGAGTGTGGGCATATATAATATAATATATAATTTACATATATACATACATATAATATATATTATGAGGGGCATGATATATAATATATGTGAGTGTAAGGATATATATATATATATATAAATATGTGTGCAAACATATATGTATATACCCCTACACTCATTATTTATATATGTGTACATGTGTGCACATATATATCACATATGAGTATGTGTATATGTATATATGTACATATATACATATACACATACTCATATGTGATATATATGTGTGTACACACATTATGTGTGTATATATACATATATCCATCACTAGTTACTTAATTGGCCTATAATGAATTGATGACTATTATGTAGATCAAGTGAAATATTACAGGTAAAAAGAATTTTGTGAACATTCATATGCTTTACAAATATAAGCTATCGTTCTTCACATAGTTGGGTCATTCACCAAGTAATTCCAAGATAATCAATTTGTCTTCCAGCTTATTGTAGTGGGGAGGAGGGAATCCTTCATTCTGACACATGTCTCCTCTTGGCAAGTCATCAAAAATGGGCCCTGGCCAAAATGAGCCACCTGTTTGCCTTCTCCATCTCGGGATGGACAGACGGGCGGCTGAGGAAGCAATGGCCCCAGCACTGACAAGCTTGGGGCTGGGGGTACCCTTGTGGGCCTCAGGGGAAGGGCAGCTTGGAGTGCTGAGAATTCTTCTGAAGCTCCAGTGCCCCCAGCCATGCCCCTAGTTAGCTTCTAGTGACCGTCAGCTTTTGACAACACCCTTTTCCAGCGAATGCATCATTTTCCTCCTGCCTTGGCTGCCAGCCTGTGGAGACTGGGGAGCTGTCAATTATATCAAGTGCGAATTCATTAGACCTGATTCAGGAGAAGGAGGGAGTCACTGAGAGCCATCCTCCTGGTTTAGCTTGAGATGCATTCTTTCCCCATCCTCTCTCAAAAATATTTATCTATGCTAATTGAGCACAGAGGCAGCTAAGTTCTGTGTGGGGAATTGTCTTATTCATTTAGCTGCTTGAAAATATTGTATGAGCTCTGGAGATTGCTTTGCGGTCTTGTGGGCTGAGTAGGAACCTCCCCCCATTCATTCTGTTCAGATCCCAGAACTTCTTGTTCCCTGGGGGTTGGGTCTGCCCTATATAGAAACAAAAATAGATAGTTGTACAAATGGTGTGATTGGAGCTGGAATACAATATAATAACACAACATTATACAGCAGAACCCAAAGTGCTCTGTATGTGTATTGTATGGTAAGGACCAGGATCCCAATATGGGTCAGCAGTGTGATGTCATAGCCCCTAAATCTAATGTAGCTTGGGATGCTTTAAAAGAAATACAAATTCGAGTAAAGAAGTCAGACTTTGCCCTGGTCAGACCCTATCTAGAGTATCATGTCCAGTTCTGGATACAGAAATTTTGGAAGGCATAATAAGCAGGTAAATATTCTAAGGATGGCAACCAGACAGGTAAAAGTCAGATAAAGATGAATTGAAGCTGAGAACATTTAACCTGGAAAAGACAAGGCTGGAGTGGGAGGCAGAGAGTAGGAGACATGATAGCTGTGCTCTCGAGTGTTGGAAGGGCTACTATGGGAAGAAGAGATTAAATTCATTTTATTTGGCACCTGAGAGAAAAATCAAGAGTGATAAGTGGGAGCTGGGGGAAAAAACACATTAACAGTGCTTTCAGGAAAACCTTCCTAACACCTAGAACTGTGCCCCAGTGTCATGGATTCCTCTTCTTGGAGGTCTTTGAGTAGAGGGCACTACTTGTCCAGTATTTTATACTGGGGATTCTTTTTGGGTATGGGTTGGATTAAATGCTCCCTTCCAACTTTCAAATTCTGTGATTTTGTGAAAATAAAAGAAATTATTCACAGCATAAGGTGATTCAATGCAACCTAACACAATAAAACAATATCATCCATACCATTTCATACCAAATATAACTGGGTGTCCAAGTGGGTAGAACCATTAGATCTAGACTCAGAAAGACATGAGTTCAATCTTGCCTCAGGTTGCAACCTAGACAATCACTTAATCTCTATTTGCCTCAGTTTCCTCAACTGTAAAAAGGGAATCATGATGGCATTTTCTTCCTAGAGTTGTTATGATGATCAAATGAGGTAATATTTATAAAGCACTTAGCACAAGATCTGGCACATAATAGATGCCTAATAAAGGAGTCCCTTCTTTCTTTACTTCCTTCCTTTCTTCCTTCTTTTCTTTCTTCCTCCTTCCCTCCCTTCCTTTCTTCCTTCTTTTCTTTCTTCCTCCTTCCCTTCCTTCCTTCCTCCCTTGTTCCCTCCCTCCTTTCTTTCCTTCTTTACTCCTTTCCTTCCTTTCTTGTTTACATCCATCCATCCATCCATCCTTCCTTCCTTCCTTGTTCACATCCATCCATCCTTCTTTTCTTCCTTCCTTCCTTCCTTCTTCCTTGTTTCCTTCCTTCCTTTTTCCTTGTTTCCTTCCTTCCTTCTTCCTTGTTTCCTTCCTTCCTTAAGGGTTTTTCTGCTCTATGCACTGCTCTAAGCACCAGAGAAGACAATTTCATACTCTTCCTCTTCAACATCATTCCCCTACATATTTGTTTAGAGGCAGCTTAGAGGGATAAAAAGAATCTTCAACTTGAGGGTCAGGAGACCTGGGCTCTACTCCTGGTTTTACTACTAATTCACTCTGTGACTTGGGTTAAGTAATTTTTATTTTCTTCCTCAGATGAAGGGGTTGGATGAGGTAATCTCCAAGGTCCCTCCTAGTTCTAATATTACATGTTCAAAGTTTCTTTTCAGAGTGTGGCCTAAGGTCTCCCCAAGTTCTAATTCTCTGTGCCCTAAGGTCCCTTCCAGTGAGCCTCAGGAAAGAATGCAGAATCATAAAATCACTGACTCTTCGAATCTTAGACTCCCAGGACAAGAATGTTAGTTTTGAAGTCATCTAGATTTATTCCTGGGAGTGCCATGGTGCCTCCTAGAGCATCTCTGGCAGGTCTTCATCCAGACATGGATGGACATGCTAGTTACAGGGAGCTCATCACTTATCAGAGCAACCCTGTTTTATTTTCAGAAAACTCCAACAATTTCATCCTCAGATTAAGATGAAAAATTATTTTCAAGTATTCACCCCAGTTTAGCCCTCTGGAATCAAATGCAGTATATCTAGTCATTTTTTTTTCACATGACAATCCCTCAGGCATTGAAGACAGTGACCTTATTATCTCTATTCTCCTTTCCCAACATTCAGTAATTTAATCCTACTTAATGAAATTTTGAAATAACATCACTTCCTTCAACAATTACTTAAATAACGTAGGGTATTTTTTTCCAGTTTCCTCACTTTTTGGTCTTTTCTTAAGTGAGGGAGACCAAACAATCCAACAATTTCTGAATTTTTCCTTAAATGAGATGAGTTCTCAATGCAATTCCATGATACTTAGATTCGGTAGTTTTATGATTCTGCAATCTTTCCTGAGGTTGACTGGCAGGGACCTTAGGACATAATCTGCTGAAGCTAGAAAGAAACTGAACCTGGACCATTAGATAGAAAGGTCCTTAGAGTTCACCTCGTTCACCACATTACTGCCAAGTATTAACATCCTGATACTAATATCCTGTTCTTTGCTCCAAGATCTCTCTGTTCTCAAGTTCCTGCCTACTTTAATGTTGTGTTCTAAAATTCTGTCCTAAGGTCCCTCCTTTATTGTTTGGCCATTTTGGTCATATCAAACCCATTTAAGTTTTCTTGGTAGAGATACAGAGATGGTTTGCCATTTCCTTCTCTGGTTCATATTACAGATGAGGAAACTGAGGCAAACAGCATTAAATGACTTAGGATCACACAGCTATGAAATGTTTGAGACCAGATTTGCACTCAGGAGAATGAATTCCTTATTTCAGATCCAGGACTCTATGGCAACACCTAACTGCCTCCAAGGTCTCTTCTGGCTTTGACATTTCATGTTCTAAGGTCCCTTCTTGTTCTCTCAATCTAATGGTCCTCCTGGCTCTCACACTGTGGAAGTGTTTTCAGCTTTCTTCTAGATTCTGGGACTGGGACTAAATCCTCACCGTTGGGGTCACTCCCTAAGGGCCTTTTGGAGCCACAGTTGTCATTCTTTGGGCTCGCCGCGTCCTGTCAGTGCCTCTTCTGAAGAGCGTGGTAGCCAGCCCTGGACACAATGTCAGAGCATTGCTGAGTACAGCAGGACTATTGCCTCCTGTGATCCAAACACTTTACTTCTATTCATGCAGCTGAAGATTGCATCTTTGCTCTCAGAGGGAAAGGGAAATATTTTTTCTCTCCCTAGTGCTTCCCAGGGCTGTAAATGAAATACATTTAGCTGTGTGAAAAGCCCAGACAGGGGAGGAAGTGAATTACTTTGGATTGGGAATGGAACTAAATTGTCAGGCAGCCCTGGTGTGACAATTGCAACAACCATGAAGAGTAGGGGCTCTAATTCCAGGCTCAGCTTTTTTTGAGGGTCTTCCTCCCCTCTCCACTCCCTCCCTTAGGAGGGGTTCCTAGGAGTTGGATGAGGAGAAGTCCAGATCCCCTGGAGCTAGAAAGTAAGGAAGGGGGGATTGCTGCATTCAGCTTTCCAAACTGCCTTTGAAAGTCTGGTAGTATAGTGGGAAGAGTTTTGGGTGTGGAGTGGAGTTTCAAGTTCTGGTTTTATTAAGTGCATGATGTAGGACTTTTTTACTCTGAGCCTCAGTTTTCTCATCTTCAAAATGGGAATAATCATGTTTGTACTATACCTCTCAAGGTTGTTGTGAAGATAGTTGCTTACATTTAATGTGATATTATAGTAATTATATATATATATATATTTATATATAATTTCATTCCACTGAAACACAGGGAAAACTGAGTTGGGTTTCCCTGGCCCATTTCCATTGAGTCTCATAGGTTCAAGCTCAGTGCTGAAGTATTTGGCCCCTTGGGAAGATCTATTCATCCCTTGGTTCCTATTATGGAAACAGGGGGAGGGAGACGTATCAGAGGATTGGCCTCTAGGCTAAGAAAAACCAACTATTCAATAAATTTTAGAAAGAGAGACAACTTCTATTCTTGATCTAATTATTCCTTCTCTCTGAAATGTGTGACACAGAACTCTCCTCTCCCTTTCCCCCCTCCCTCTTCCTCCCCCATTTCTTTCCTCCCTCTTCTTCTCCCCCTTCTTCCTCTCTTTCCCTCCCTCCCTCTCATTTCTTTGTCTCAGACTCTCTCTCTCTATTTTTGTGAATTGGAGAGGAGACTTGCCCTGTCCAGGTCTCTTTGGTCATTTGCACACGTTAGGCACTTTTAACCTAAGCCAGAGCCCACCCCCCCAGCCAAGCTGCTTCTGCTTTTGTGTCTTTTCAGGAACACAGGTGACAGGAAAACAGTCGTGAGATGGATACTTCCAGCCTTAGAGGTGACCTCATGAATTTGAAAGGTCAAGAGCTCCTGGGTCCCTCAGTCAGAGCTGATTGACAGCAGGAAGAGGTTTCAACTCTAGCATTCCTTGAGAAAATGATTACAAAAAGATGATGATCTCAAGCCTTGGTCTGACTGTCCAGGCAGCAACCCCTCCTCCGATGGGATCTAGGGTTATACATAGATGACAAAATCTATAAAATGGTACAGAAATGGAGGATACGGTTATTGTTATTTTAATGCCACAGAGAACTAGCCCCATGTTGGTTTGTTCATGGGTTATCTCTAGGTAACCATTAGTTCATTCATCATTCAACTAATATGAAGTGTTCCCAATGTTAAGAATATTGTGCTCGGAGCTGGGAAAAATACCGAAATAATTGAGACAAGATTTCTGCCACTGACAGAACTTACAGTCTAAATGTTCAATACTTTAATCTTGATGAAGTAAGTTCTAATGATGGAATTTCAGACAGTGGGAGAGATAATTTGTGAGCACGGGTGAGTCAGTATCTCAAATTGCTACTCAGAATACACTGAGTAGGTAATCCATTCTTTATACTATGATCTTTCCTGGACCATCCATCCTGGTATGGTGGAAAAAAGCCTGAACTTGGAGTCAGAAGAGCTACTTTTAAGTCTATGCTCTGCCACTTACTATCCAAGTGATCTAGAATAAGTCACTTGACTTTTTAATTCTTAGTTTACCTTTCTATAAAATGGGTGGAACTCAAAAACCTCTGAATCAGTCCTAGAATTCCCTTTCAAATCTAAATTTATGAATCTATGATCACCTCCTTTGGGTTGTTTCCCAATTGCCTGTTCCTTTCCAAAATTTTCCTCTTCCTCTGCCATATTCTTCTACCTCAGACTGAGGGGAAAAAAAGGCAGGCTTGCCACCTCCAGGGTTCTCTAAAGATGGAATGGAACTGAGTCCACAGCTTTGGGGAATGAAAGCGAGTTCTTGTCTGTTTCTCAGAGCTATGGGCTTTTAAATTATCTTTACTACTGCATTTTCTGTGGCCTCTCAGAGGAAGCCATCCCCCAAAACATGGGTGGGATAGAAAGATATCAGTGTGATATGATTGACAACTAATGAAAAAACGTTCGTTTGTATACATATGTATATATACACATATTGAAAGAAGGAGGGAAGGGGGAAGAAAGGGAAAGAGAGGAAGAAAAGAGAAAAAGAGGGAGAACTATCTCAATCAGGTAAATTAAAGATGGAGGCATTTCTGTCTATGCAGCTAATGAAAAAAAATGGCTACCCACACTCATGTGGTTGGCAACAAATGTTCCCCTGCACCAAGGCTGTCTCATAAAAGCATGTCCCTGGCATTTTCTACTTAAGTATCTCCTTTTTAACTGGCATATGCATGTGCCAAAGCCTTGGTATACAAACGTACCCAAGAGATATTAATTACAGACAGTAATATAAGAGACATCTATGAATAAACACTGAAAAACAGAGGAAAAGTAAATTATCCCCGAATGAGGTAGAGAATGCCATAGATTCCCAAGAAAACATGGAATCACAGAAGACTATTCCAGAATGCCTTAAAAGAGAAATAAAATTGTGAAAGCAAGTACACAGCAGAAATAATAAACAGAATAGAAAAATTTAATCCATGATAGCGAATCTTGCCAAAGAAACAAGTGAGTTTCTTGAGTGAATTTGTGAATTGTAACTCTCAAGAGTGAGATCGGGAATACAAATATACAAAAATTAAAGACAATCCAAAAGAAGAGTAGCAAAAAGCAATAACGTTCAAAGAAAACATGATCACCATATCAGCAAAACATATTGCTCTTGAAGACAAAATGACAACTTAATGATTATGGGTCTCTTAGAAGAATATGACAAGTAAAAAAAAATGTAAGCATGATAATGCAAGAAACAACACTGTCCAGAACTTCTGAACACAGGAAATAAAGTGCCAATCAAAACAATCCACAGATTGCTTCTAGGAAAAAAAAAAAGAACCAACAGCCCACATTGCAATATCCAAGCATACAGTGGTTAAATTTAACAGTTTCAACAACAAAGAAAAATTCTACAAGTGGCCAGCAGAAAGATCTCCAAATATAAAGAAAGGAAATTCAAATAATGCAAGACTATTCTGTGTCCAACAGAAGCAATGGAGGAAATGGAATAATAATGTGTTACAAAGAGAAAAGGAATTCAAAATATAACTCAAGGTAAAATAATCCACAAATTTGAGTCAAAAATGTAGATAATTGATTTTTAAAAAAATAGACATTCAAAGTATTTACAGAAAAAAAAAACATCAAACATGAACATGTTTTGCTTTGAAAACAGAAATTTAAAAAATCTTAACTACTACAACCAAGGACAATGACAACAAAATAACAGAGACCACTAAGAAATATTTTTCTAAAAGTACACAGGAACAAAAGAGTGAAAGCAGAAGACAAATAAAAGTAATGGTAGAGAAACAGGCCTGAAAGCCCACGACATCCCTCCTATAGGCAAATTAATGTTTTTGTGGGAATAAAGCACAGAATGGAAGAGTGTATAAATGGGTAAAGAAAGTGAAGAAGATTGGAGATTATGTCAGTAAAGTTAAAAGATAACAGTGAAGGGAAAATAACTCCTGTAGTGTCTCAGGAAGAAGAAAACCTGTAGAAGAACTCAAAAGGAGACAAAGGAAAGAATTAAAATGGGATTAAAAGGAGAAATCTTGTCCAAGTGGTGGGAGAAGGTACCAATGATGAATTCTACAAGGGGCAATTGGGATGTTACAGTGGGCTTAATTTGCGTAGATTTGGGCTTAGAATGATTACTCAGAGGAAGGGAATCAGAATTCCTGAGAGTGACTAACTTTGAGAAGAATGGGAAGGCATGGACTAAGGAAGGAAGAATATAGGGAAAAATGATTATTGGCAAGATAAAGATTAATAATGAATTGTACAATCAAGAACATAGGAAGATTCTCACAATGAGGCAATATTTTTTCTATCACCTGCAGGAATTTGTAGTTGCAAGAGTTAAACACAACAGAAGAAGGGGTATGGGGGCAAAATCTTCAAGGCATTAACATAGAAACTGTTCACAAGAGAGAACCCCAAATAGCTAACTTAGATGCTATAATTCCATGAAAAATATAAAGACTAAAGGAAAACTAAGTAAGTATAAGGGCCATGAATGAAAAATTACAAGCCTATGATAGACAGAAAGGGAAGAAAAATTTGATAAAAATGAGAGATTCTCTTTAGAAAAAGATGCAAAAAATAAATACTAAAATAACTAGTAAACAATATAAGTTGAAGATTAGGAAAGGAAGAAGGATTTTACTTGATACTTAACTAAGGGGGAAAGAGGGATAATGAGTTAAATAATTGGAGAAAAAAAGGAAGAACACCAAAGGAACCAATAAGTGAAATTGCAAAACGAAGGAAAGGGGTAAAAATCAGGAAGGGGAAAGGGGGCTTGAGATTAAGGGGAAGAAAGCTGATGGAAATAGGATTTTCTTAAAGTAGATCAAACTGAAACAACCAAAGGGACAAAGTTTTATTTATAGAGAACAAAGGAGAAAACCTTAACTTGAGAAAAAAAATGTTAGAAACAAAAGGAGGAAAACGTAACCCTAACTCATAATTTTAAATGAGACAGCTAAGTGGAACAGTGGATGGAGCTCTGAGCCTGGGCTCTGAGTTCATATCATACTTCAGACACTTATTAGCTGTGGGAACCTTGGACAAGACACCCAAATTCTTTCAGCCATTTCCTCAAGTGTAATACTGTAAAAGGTAAAAATAGCACTTACCTTCCAGGATTGTTGTGAGGATCAAATGTGGCAGAAGATTTCAGTGTCCTTTACTTAGTTTTGTATAACCATAATTGAAAGAGAAACAAAAAGGAAAATATAGAATTGAAAATAGCACTGGAGAAACTAGAACTAAAAGATTTGTGGGACTTCTAAACAGGACTGCCCAAGAATACACATAATTTCCCTGCACCATATACATTTTTCCAAAAATTGACCATGACCAATAGCAAAGAAATATTACAAAGAAATGTAAAAATATAGAAAGAGCAAACATAGTCTTTATGAATTATAACACCATAAAAATAATAAAGTCAGGGAGCACAAATAATCTTAAATAATGAGTGAGTCAAAAAATACATCAAAGATGCAATAGTCACGTAAGAGAAAACTATAATGATGAAATAGCATGCCAAAATGAAATCCTCAGGGAGAAAATTCATATCACTACAAACATATATTAACAACAACAATAATAATAAATTGAATATTCACTTAAAAGGTTATAAAATCAAAAAGTAAATTTAGAATAAGCACAAAAGAGGAGATATTAAAAATAAGAGGCAAAAAATAGATAAGCTGGAAACACAAACTATAGGGGTGATGAGTAAAACTAAAATCTGCTTCATCAAAAAGATTTAATAAGATTGATAAATTTTTTTGTCAATGTGATTAAAAAGAATAGGCCAAAAATCACATTAAAATGTCAAATGAATAAAGTGAAATCACAACAAAACCAGAACAAAAAAGAATAAATATTACCCTTTATGCACAGTAGTAGGCTAACAAAATTAAGAACCTTCCTACACATACACACACACACACGCACGCGCGCGCGCACACACACACACACACACACACACACACAATAAAGGAATACCTTTAAAGTATAATGAAAGATCAAGCAGAGTTCTCAAATAATTCAGTCTCAGGGGAAAATTATATAAATATAAAGGAACTTGTTTTTCATTCATTCAGTTGTGTCTGACTCTTTGGGATCCCAAACAGTTTATAAGATTTTCTTGTCAAGGATACTGGAAGGGGTTGCTATTTCCTTCCCAGTGGATTAAGGCAAATAGAGATTAAATGACTTGCTCAGGGTCATATAGCTGGGAACTATTTGAGGCTAGATTTAAACTCAGGTCTTCTTGTTTTCAGTTCTAACACTATCCACTGATCCACCTAGTTGAATATCAGTTCAAAAAAAGTTAAATAATATCTTATTTAAGAGATTCGGAAAATTCATGCAAGAAATCATTAGTGGTAACTAAGAGTTATAGCAGGGATGGAAGGATGGTACAATATGAGAAGATAATCAATGTTTTAATCTTATTTTTATGATTAATAATATTAAAATTAATCATACCAAAAACATAAAAATTGTGTAAAAATCAATATAGAGTCATTTAGGCTAAATGGTCCTAATGCAGATAGGGACATGTAGACAAAACAGATTCTGTTAATTCTGTCAGGCAGGTAAGACTTGCAGCTTTTTGTTGGAATGGACTTTTGACCTGCTGCAGGAGCCGTAAGTCAATTCTCCCTCTGCTGCTCTAGAGAGTTAATGTTAGATCCTCTCACCAATTTCTGGTTCTAATAAGGAAACTTCCCCTTACCAAGCTTCATTCACACTCGTGACCTTGAGAAATCTTCCACCCCATCAGAGTAATTATGAATGTCCCCCCATACCTGAAACCAATTACATTTTCTCAATCAAGCCCATACTTAGAGTATAGAAATTTGCCACCTAGCCCCATTTTTGAGCATGTTCCCTCCCCAACTCATTTCCCTGACCCTTTGGATGGAGTGAATTTCTTGCATGTGGAGACAAGTTTATATTGCTATACTATGTGTGTTTATGCTTTTGTTTTGCCTCCTTGCTGTATTGCAAAATAATGATTGTAATATCTTCCTAAATACCAGTTTTCTAAGAATTCCCAAACCCAAGTATTTTCTTTAACCTAAGACATGCAGCTGAGGAAAAGGCACATGTAAAATGATTTAATTATCTCAACAGATGTGGAAAAAGCCTTTGACAAAGTGTTTATACCAAAAATTCTACAAAGTATAGGCATAGAGAGAACTTTTTAAAAAATATATCATAAAAAGTATCAGTATAAAATCAAAAGCAAGCATCATATGTAAAGGGGATAAACCAAGACTTTCCCCAATAAATATAGGAATAAAACAAAGAGGATAGAAGAAGTGATCATTTATATAGTGCTTATTATGTGCTAAGCACTTTACAAATATTATTTTATTTGGTCCTCCATAATAATCTTGTAAGGTAGGGACTGTTATTATAGATATTAATATAACATCTATCCAATAGTTAATTTTATAGTTGAGGAAACTGAGGCAATCAGAAATTAAGTGATTTGCCTGAGATCACGTATCTAGTAAGTATCTGAATCTTCAGACCTAGCCCTCTATCCACTATGCCATCAATTAATTCTAAGCAAAGATGCCCACTTTCCCCACTATTATTTGAAATAGCTCTGGAAATTCCAGCAATAGCAATAAGTCAAGAGAAACAAATTAAAGGCTTAAAGACAGGCCAAGAAGAGATAAATCTGCACCTATTTGCTAATGATATGATGATTTACTTAGGAAATCCTAGGGAATCAGTAAAGATGCTAATTGAGATGATAAATAGTTCTAACAAAGTCATAAGCTATAAAATAAACCTTCCAAATCAACAATATTTCTATATAACAATAACAAAATTCTAAAGACATTAATATAAAAAGAAATCCCTTTCCAAATAACTACAAAATGCATAGACTATCTGGAAATCAATCCATCAGAGCACATAGAATACATGTATAGATTGTGTTTCTTTAAGGAGTATTTGTAAAAAGTATTCCTTGAATAAATAATTGGAGGAATATTCAGTGCTTGTGACTTGGCCATGCTGATATAATAAAAATGACAACACTGCCAAAATTAATTTATGGCATTAAGGAGATGCCCATCAAATTATCAAAAAGGATACTTTGTGGAACTTAATAAAATAATAACAAAATTAATTTTTAAAAACTATCTAGGATATAAAGAGAAATAATGAAAAGAAATTGAATTGAAAAGGAATAACACTTCCAGACCTCAAATTGTATTATAAAGCAACAATCATCAAAACTATCTGGTATTGGTTAATGTTGAGAGAGATAGTTCAATGGAAAGACTAGACAAAGGAGAATAAAAAACAATGGAACAAAATAATCTAGTGTTCGATAAACTGAAAAATAGAAATTACTTAAAAAAAAACTTCCTATTTCGATAAAAAACTGCTGAGAAAATTGGAAAGCAGGCTGACAGAAATTAGGCTTAGATCAACACTTGGCATATTTCACGATACATTTTTAAATAGATATAACTTTAAAGTTATAAATGTGACCTTAATATTAATTATCCTACCATGAAAAATTAGAAGAGAAGCAGATCATATAGCTTTCACAGCCATGAGTAGGAGATGTATTTTTAACTAAACAAGGTATAGAAGAAAATAGCAAAGAGAAGAGACAACTTTTATTACTTAAAATGGAAAAGCTTTTTGTGCAAACAAATTAATGCACCTGGGTTAAGAAAGGAAGTATTCAGAATTGGAGTTAGATTTTTTGCTCCATTATTTTTTAAAATCAGATTGGCTAAAGTTGATCAATTTTATTATTTTAGAGAATCAGCATATCTACATATATGCATATATATATATATATACTCATATATGTATGTATGTGTATGTACATGCATACCTCATCTACAGGAGAATGGTGGTGAGAGACATACACATATATTTTAATGTCCTTTTATATATATTTAGAAATCCATTTACATATGTGTACATATATATGTATGTACACATATACAAATACACAAAACCAAAAGCTGTTCCCCCCATAGATTATAGGTCAAAGGATATAATTAAGCAGTTCTCAAAAGAAGAATTGCAATATATTAAAAACCACAAGAAAGATTCTCTAAATTCTTTATAATGAAAGAAATGCAAATCAGAAGGTCTTTAGAGGTTTTTAATCCTGCAAATTAGCAAAGATGACCAAAAATAGGAGTAGTTAAAGTTGGAGGAATTGTGGAAAGTTATACTAGTTATACTAGTACACATTTTGGTGAAGCTTCAAATCAGTACAACCACTTTGTAAAACATTTGGGCATTATGCAAATAAAGCAACTAAAATGTCTTCCTCCTTAGTCCCAGATATCCTGTTACTAGACATACACACCAAGTAGACATAAAAAGAAGATATTCAAAAGAAGATAGTTTCCATATGCACTAAAATATTTAAAGCAACATTTTTTTGTGATAACTAATAATTGGGAACAATAAATTGGGGAATGGCTAAGGACGATGTGGTTCATGAATATAATGGAATATTACTGTATTATAAGAAAATGCATATATAATAAAATACAAAAAATCATTGAAAGACTTATATGAACTGAAGCAAAGTGAAACAAAAAAGAAAATAATCAGTGACTATAACAACATAAATGGAAAGAGCATCCACAAAAATAAAAAATCTAAAGGAAATACTGCAAAATCACAAAGAACAAGTATGACCAGAGTGGAGAGATATGAGGAGACCCCTCTATTCTACCTCTCTTCAAAGGTTAGAGATCCATATGTGTGCTAGAGTACACATATTTTCAGACTTTTTTTGATATATTGATCAGTTTTGTTGGTTTTTCCTTCTTTATCTTTACAAATACTATTTGTTAAATGGGATGGCTTTCTGGAGGGGGAAGGATTTTGGAGAGCATTGTAGTTATTTTTTAAAAAAAAATAACAAAATAACAAAATTAAAAATTTGCACCAAAAGAACAATAGAAATTCCCTGACAAGGAAAGTTTCCCTTTTGTCTTTGTCATCCCAGTATCTAGCACCACACCTAGTATATATAGGCTTAATAATTGCTTGTGAATAAATTGATTGAGAAATGTTACCTGAGAGAAAAATATATCAATTCTTATTGTTATAGAATCTTCCCTCCTCCCTGCTACTCATTAAGACCTCAAGGACACAGATTCTTCTTAAGTATTCCCTTTTCCCACAAGAAGAGCCTTGAAGGTTTTCTCCAAATGTCGATTCAATTAAGGGACATGAGACTACATCCATTTCTCACCAATCACTGTTATTGCATGAGCTGGTACTGGGGTGCAGAGCTTATACCCAATCTTCTCAGCGCCCCTGGTCTTGCCCCTCCTTGCACTCCTAGAGATGCAGACCCAACCCCTTTGCCCACTCAGAGCCTCCCAATTTGCCACATTCCACAGGATGACATCCACAGATTCCAGACAATCACATTGATCAGTTCCTCAAATTCAACTCTGCTCCTCTTCACCAGCCCATCTGAATTCTTCTGCACTCATTCAATAACCATTTCCAGCAACCTGCTATAGAACAGATCTCTACCCCCATCGAATCATGATCACTAGCATAAAAAGTATATATTGATGCTCTTTTACAGTTCAGGATTTAGATTACCATTAGCAGCAGTTTCATAGCTCTTTCTGTCTTCCAGACTAGCTGGCTGTCTGCCTTTCAAGCATAGCCTTCAGAATGAGCTCTCCTAGGATTCACTTTCACCTTTGCTGATTGCCGAAATGTTCAGAGAGCCTTACTTTCTCATAGCCTTGGATCCTAATATCATGAGTTAATCCATTTGAAGTTTAATGTGTATCAGCCTAATCTTCCACTGAAGTCTTTATGATGTTTCATCACGGCATGGAGGTGACATTTAAAGTCTATGCCAGTGGGTAGAAAGTGGACAGGTCTTTCCAAGCTAGAAAGACTTCAAAGCAGGCAGCTAGATGGTATAGTGACTACAGGGCTAAACTGGGTGTCAAGAAAAAATGACATTAAATCCTGCCTATCATGCTTGCTAGCTATATGATCTTGGGCAAGTCACTTAACCTTTCTCTGATTCAGTTTTCTCACTTACAAAATGTGGAAAGTAATAGCACCCACCTACCAGGGCTGCTGAGAAGATTAGAAAATGTAAAGTACTTTATAAACCTTAAAGTACTCTCTAAATGTTAGCTTTTATTATTAATATCACCTTGGTGAAAGATTGCAGGTATCACCTGAAGGTCAGGCAAGCTAAGTGCAGAAAAGCACATCACCAGTGGATTGGACTGAGGTGATGGATTTACTTGGCCAGAGCAAATGGTGAAGGCGTTATAATTTTCATCAGTTGGATGAGTGCCCACATTGATAAAATCACAGATATCTCCATATCAGTTAAAATAATGGCTCCGCACTGTTCATTACCTACACTTTTGGTCTCTCATAGAGAGACCAAAAAATCTTTGAGAAGAGGCAGTAATCAGGTGGATTTAGCTTCAATTTCTTTATCTGAGAAATAACTGTAGTAATAGCAGCAACAACAACAATAATTCACTTCTATAAAATACTTTAAGGTTTGCAAAAACATTTTATATGTGTTATGTCATGTGTTCCTCAAAACAATCATCTGAGATAGGTGCTATTATTATTCTCCATCTTAGGGATGAAGGAACTAAAGCTGGAATTAAAGGATTCACTGACTTGCCCAGGATCACTCAACTAATAAATATAGGTGGGATTATTTGAACTCAGCTCTTTCTGACTCCAAATTCAGTACTCTAGCCACTATTCTACCTAGATGCTTCATAATTCTTATCTTGTGGAGTTACTATGAAGACTAAAGGTGATCATATATATGCAACCCCCTCTCCAGGTTTCTTTCCTTAACTTTTACTCTCTCTGGTGGTTTGGATCCTTGAGGACCACCAGCAAGGACCCCCTGTTGGTGACTATTCCCAAAGCTCTATATCTGACAAGCCCCCACCAGTGTGTTCTTCTCAACAATCAGCCTTAACTCTTAACAATGGCTTCCATCGTGATGGTATGGTAAAAACAGTCGTGACCAAACATTCCCCTCACAAATCTGGAGTTTATTCTCCCACAAATACAGACCACATCTAAGGTGAGAGTAATCACACATTTAAAATATAACAGTAGGAGATATATGTATAGGAAATATTTGTTGCCATGACAACTTCAGAGCCATAGTGACCCTTGATGCCATTTCTTTCTTTTGTAGAGTATTCATGAATTTCATTGTATGATATCTATACTGTACAATATAGAGCTTGCTTCTCAAAGAGCACAATATTTCCACTACACAGGTTGCTTAGTTGGGTGACTTACTTCTTGGCTGGCAGATAGCTTTGCTTAAATTTCCTTAGTCTTGTAACTGGCCCACTCTCAGTGTGTCAAGGCCATGGCCAAAGGTTCATATAGGGAATGATCTATTTTCTAGTTATCTAGTACCCTTAAAGAAATCAATTCCATGTTCTCATTTCCCATTAACTTATGAGAAGTTCCAGAATAGATTAAAAGAAATAAGGTTGGCTAAGAGCAAAAGGGGTGGGTGAGAAGAGGGAAGTACAGAGAGGCAGACTGAAGCTTAATGTTGGGAAGAGTTTCCTCATTATGGGAGCTCTCCAAAAAGTGGAAAGGTGTGCCTTGAGGGGTATTGAGTTAGTACAGTGTGAATGGTCACTTTTCAGGGACATTCCCATTCACTTAGTTGAACTTTTAAGGTTCAGCTGCAACTGCCACCTAGATTCCTATGCTCTTTCAGAAAGATGGGGGAATCTCAATCTAAGCACAGGAAGAAATCTCTCTAGTTCTGCTACATTTAGGACCTTGTCTCTGAGGTTTGGTATCTCCTACAAAGTATGAAATTGGTTATTGATTGATTAGTAGTTAAAATGTTTATTAATCACAGCAATAACCATTGTAGCCAATTTCTAAAGGCTTAGATTGAGAACTATTTTGCGTACGCCTTGATAGTATGATACTTGATAGGAGACTGCATGTTGCTTTTAGTGAACCTGTCAAACTGAAGAAGATAAAGAAGATGAATGAAGAGTGATTCAATCTGGTCATGGAATATTTATCTTCACACTGAGTCTCTGAAGTACAGGGGAATATAAGGTTGAGGACTTTCTAAGCATGTTGACTAACCCTACTACTAGGGGATCTAGAAGAACTTTTTTGTAAGTCAGTGTAATTATAGATCAATCACAGTCCTGATTTAGTTGGCCCTAATCGACAGTGTATAATGGACTTATATAACCAGAATGTTTAAAAGCATTCGCTGAATGTAAGCTGTGTTTCTGGTCACTGAGGGAACCATTGACCTTTTTTATTGGTAATTGCTAGCTTTACCAATAAATAGATTATGCTTAAACATTCATGTCTCAGTTTCCCATCATTTTATAAGGCATAGAATGATCTATCCACATCTGCAACTAAGTGTAAATATCAACTGAGAGGGATGTGCTATTTCATCTCATCTTGTCACTTGACTCTTACAACTGAGAGGTCCAAAAGAGAAACATTCTTGTATTTATATACACTTAAAAAAACCCTTAAAGTTCTCAATAAATATCATATTATTTGGAGTCTAAGAGATCATATTCTTCAATCTTATAATTTTACATGTTGGAAAACTGAGTCTACTTTTCCAATCAGCTTTTTCCACAGGTTATAAAAGACTAAAAAAAGTCAAGGCTGTTAACTCTGATCGCAATACTTCTCTGCTCAATGCTAAAAGTGGTTCTCTACTGTCCAGAGTACAAACTCCAAAGCCTGCTATTCAGGACCTTCCCTGATTGGATCTAAAACTGCCTTTCCAGTCTTATTCACCAATGCACGTATTCTGCATTTCATAAAACTCAGCTACTTGGTTTCAAAACACATCCCATGCTCTCCTGCCTTCGCTGTTCCTACCCCCCCCCCACCTAGAGTTTTCTCTTGTTCTATTTCCTCATAAATAGCCTCCTCAAACCAAATTGGAGTCCAGTCAGCAGTGTGGGCACTATTCTCTGTAATGTATGGTTCCTTTAACAGATCTTGGAGGAGAGAATTTCTGCCTTACTGTGGAATACTCCTTTCCAATGCTGGCTACCTAGGTGACATCTCCCAGCTGCCTGGTGACCTGGAACAGGGGCGGTCATAGAATCCTCACCCAGCTGTTTCTGGCCATATGGCCAAGCTCTTAACAACAGACCTGAAGTGATACCCTTGAATAGGTCTGAGGGGAGCTGATCAAGGCAGGCGAGGAAGGAGGGGAGAAGCTAAATGAGGTGACAGGCCGAGGCTGAGAAGCCCACAAGATAAATGGGCCTGCAGGAAGCTGAAACGGAAAAACGAGAGAGAAAGGAAGCCATGGAATTGATTTCTTTCCTGAAAATAACCTTCCCTCTAACCTCGCTTTCCTGGTTCAGCATTTCTAGAGGCGATATTTTACAGGAATAAAAGGCAGGCAGGAGCCAGGTGTGTAGAGAATGAGGGCAGATGTGTTTCTCTAAAACCAGGGATGCCCCCAGTAATGAGGGAAGATGGAGATGGGGCTCCCTAATTACACTGACAATGACCTGGATTCTTCATGGAAAAGAAGAGGGGGTGGGGACATTGGTCACAGCTGGATGGGGGTGGGAGGAAGAGACACAATTTCCATCAGAGAATCCTTTAGAACTGAGAGGGACTGGCTGCTTCCTTGCCTTGGTATTTTGAGGTGACTGAGATAGGATTTGGAGCTGTTCCTTTAGGAGGGGTGGGAAAGATTGTGGGCATTGGGGTCAATCCCACCAGAGGTAGAAGATGCCTCTAATCATAAAGGAAAGCTCCAGCAATCTTCCACACCTGCTTCCTTCTTGCCACCTCCCCTAACATAGCAGATTTCATCATTTCAAGGACCCCTCCCCTTTGTTTCATTTCTAAAGCTCTAAACCAATCATCTTGAATTCCCTCAGATTTCGTATCAAAGCACAAATTAGTTTAATTAATCTAGTACAATCTATCTGGGCTAGTTTGGCCCAAGGATTCATCAGGAGGCCTCTCCCTCCCCCATTTCTTTTTCCTCCTCCCCTCCTCCCCAACTTTCCTTTCCAAGGACCTGCTCAAGCCCTTTGCAAAAAGGGGCCTGTAATTTCTGCAAGGGTGGGGAAAAAGCGATTGACTAAACCATCCCTCACTGGTGGCATTGTCTCCATCACCATGGTAACCACTGGTCCTGACACATGCATCTGTCAAGCACGATAATGGCGAGTGGACCCTGTCACAGCGGAGGCCGGTGCTATTCAAACACACACTCGGCAAATAATTGTGCGTGTCACAGGAGCCATGCTTGCGATTTGCCTAGCACCATCCCCCAGAAGGGGAGAACCGCCTGGCTCTCCATGCAGAATGGCCTGCCCTTATCAAATAGGCAATTTGTGGATAATTTAGACGATTAGAAATCAGGGGGGTGGCGAGGGAAGGGGGATGCAAGGTGCTCAATAAGTAGCCTTTATAATTGCACTGAAAGCTAAGCGGAGGTATAAGGGGGGTGGGAAGGAAAGGGGTGAATAAGGAGGGGCATCATGGGAAATTAAAACAGCCAATTCTACCAGGTTGTTAATGGAGCCCTTCTTCAGCTGTGGTCAGGTAGCTCATGATAGATTTTTAATTATGATGGGGGGGGAAATTTTCTTTTGAGGGAGAGTATGTGAAGGAAACAAGCCAGTTTTCCCAGCTTTGTTCTTTCTCTCTCTCTCTCTCTCTCTCTCTCTCTCTCTCTCTCTCTCTCTCTCTTTCTCTTTGTTTCTCTCTCTCTCTCTCTTTGTTTCTCTCTCTGTGCCTCTCTCTTTCTCTTTGTCTCTCTCTCTTTCTCTCTCTCTCTCTCTCTCTCTCTCTCTCTCTCTCTCTCTCTGTGTCTCTTTCTCTCTCTCTGTGTCTCTCTCTTCTTCTCCCTCTTTCTCTTCCTCTCCTACTTCCTTTCCCTCTCCCTACATCTCTCCCTCCCTCTTTCTTCCTTCCCTCCTTCCTTTCTTCCTTCCTTCTTTTCTTCCTTTCTTCTTTCCTCCTTCCCTCCCTTCTTCCTTTTACAAACATTTATTGAGAACCTACTGTGGGCAAGGTATTGTGAGAGGCATAGTGTTAGGCATTGTGAAAGATTCAAGGATATCCAAGAGACAGCTACTGTCCTGTTGTCTGGTCATGGAATAACTGGCCAAGGAGGGACACTCCCCTCTTCCTTGGGATACAGCTCTTCCCCAGAGTTTGTCCCAGAGCAAGGGAGGACCTATGAGTATTCTGTTCAGTTTTCATTCCCTCTACCTTTTGAGAAGAGACAGGTGAAAAAAGTGCTGAATTTGGAATCAGAAGGCATGTGGCTTGAAAGACAAATCTGTTACTTACTATCCATGTAATCTGGGCAAGCTACTTTTTATCTTTGTCCCCTTTCTTCCTTCCCCTACTTTTCTTCAGTGAATTTTAACTGGACAGCTCCTTACCATTGTGGAAGATTTACCCTGGGGAAAATTAACTGCCTCTAAATGGCACTGGACTAGGAGAAATGGACTCTGAGCAATGGTTTCCCAAGATTAATGTCCCTGTGGCATTATATTGGATAGAGGGAAGCCCAACCCCCTTCCCCTGGCAAGATGAGATGACTGGAATAAATAGGCACTTCTAGATCTAAATCCTATAACCTTCCCCCTGTTTCTACAGATTATGCCCTGGGCAGCAACTACAGCTGATGGTCACCCTTCAGTTAGTCAGACAATTAATCAACAAATATTTATTAAGTGCTTACTATGTCCCATGGTACAATTTAAATTTCTTGAGCACGTGAATAGTAAAGTTGGAGCCCAAATGTCCTTCACTCAGGAAAGTTGAAAAGCACTTCAGTCATGGAGAACCATGGGCGGATCACTAGAGATATGTTATTATGCAAAGGAGCTGGAAACACGAGGTGAAGTGAGATCAGAACTCATCTACAAAATCTCAAGAAACAGGTGAAGAGAGGTGGCAGGGCCAGGCCAGATAGCAAGTTCAGAGCTGACAGAATGAGAAGTTGAACAAAGACCCTAAGATAATTTGCGGCAACAATAAGGCAGTATCTTCTGAATATGGATTGGCTTTATCCCAAGGTATTGGAGACTAACCCTGTCTTCCTGCTCCCTCTTCCGCTGGACAGCTCCCCAGGACTTCTATAACTTGATATAGAGATAAGGAAGGATTGGGAATGGAGAAGTCATCTCTAAGTGTCAGTTGGCAGTGAGTAATAGGATTTGAGCCTGTCTTAGGAAAATGAATGTAGTGGTCAAGGTGGGGAAGTGAACTAGATTGAATAAGCCAGTTAGAAGACAACAACAATATTCTAGACACTGGATAATAGGGGTTTGAACTAGAAATAGAAAATACCAGAATGTGGAGGCCTTAGGGCTTCTGGAGGCTGGGGAGATGAGTATCTTGGAATGTAATGCTTTCAGAATGGCTCTGCCCAGATCAATCTCCAAAAGTACTTGAAATGCTACCATTTTTTTTTAGTATTGAAAGACTTATAAGGTTATTTAGAATCATTTAAAATATTTCAAATAACTCTAAAAGAGTTACTCGTTACTCCAATCTGAATAGGGATTAGCTGCCATTAAAATGGGAGCAAAATCTTAAGGGAATTTGATTCTAGATTTGCACTAAGAGATTGGAGATGTTTAAGGACCATGTCTAGGGTGAAGGGGCAGGTCAATTCTCCCAGAGCCTCCACAGCTATGAATCCTAACCCTTGAAGGAGTTGCAAAGCAGCCTTTATTTATGCAGATGTTCCTTGCAAATTGGGAATGAAATAAATTGGAGGCAAGAGGAAGAGGAGAGAGATCAGACAATGCAACTGCCTCTCAGTCTCCTTGTATCATCATCATCCTCTGAAATGAAGAGATCCATTCTACAGGCCTGAGTTAGACCTCCAGCAGCCACTGGCAGATGGCTCCCATATCACAACAGAGGGGGTGAGATACGGGTACTGAGAGGAAGTAGCTAAAGATGAACTTCTTAGATATTTTTATGTTCTCTCCTCATAGCAAATAAGCAAATAAGACATAATGAGACTGGGGAACAAAGGTGCCTCCCAGATCTCCCCCTAGAATTTACAGAATGTGGTCTTCAAGAACAATATCAGGCTTGCCCTTAAACCGAGGTAGCTATCAATTTGTCCTCATGTGGGCCCAAAGAAATCACTTTCTTACTGGCTATAATTGGTATCTTAATGGAATTTTTAAAAAGACCTCACTCCAGCCTTAAGTTTTCAGGTACAGAAAATCCTGGAACCATAGACATTTAGGCTCTGTACACAGCTCAGCTAGGGCTTGAGGTAATCATCATAATGTCACCTGCAACAGGAATGGGCCTGGAAAATTTCACCAATTACAGAGAATCCATCTTCTATTTGGACATGGCCTTGATGTCCTTTGAGATGGAAACAAAATGCATTCGATAATAATATAGGTAAATATAAATAATCAGTGGGCCCTCAAATAAGATGATATCTATTGTCAAATCTTCCAAGAAATACTTTTTGGAGAGACAACAATTAAGGGGGTATTTTGCTCTACTGAGTCCATTTTTTCCCATGGTCAACAAACAATGAACTCAGTGAGTCCTTGTATTTACCACACATACGTTTTATCCAATTGTGTGACTGTAAAGATGTGGTCCAGTAGAATTCTATTTAAATAGTCTATCTATTCCTTTCTTAAGCCCTTCTCTAAGATGCTCTTGATGTGTGTATAGATTTTTCTCAAAAATTCTTATAGATATGGGCAAATAAACATTTAATTGAATAGCTAACATTTTTTTTCAAAGCCTTTAACATCTTATTTTTTGGATTATGTTAATAGTGCCAAGTCCTAGAATTCTGCTGAGGTTTTTAAATGAAATTGAGTTACTCTAAGAATTTGGCCTAGTTATCTAGATGAGGAAAGCAGAGTGGCTATAAAATATCTATTGTCCAGAGATATGATATATTTGATGTTGGACAACCCATTGATCTGATCTAATAGGACAGACACAGCAAATATATGATGACATCAATCCAATTGAACCCAGAGAAGGAAACCAGGGTGGATGGCTGTTGGGAACTGCACAGTGCTTTTAATGACTCCTGGGTTCTTTCTGAAAGGTCCATCTTTTAAAATGTCAATATTTTTCCTATAAAGTTGTATGGAGTGGTGGTAAGGAATTGGAAATTGAGTGGATGCTTATAAATTAGGGAATGGTTAAATAAATTATAATACATGAAAGTAATGAAATATCATTGTTCTATAAGAAATAATGAATAGCAGTGATGAAGAGAGCCATCTACACCCAAAGAGAGGACTGTGGGAGCTGAGTGTGGGCCACAATATAGCATTCTCACTCTTTCTGTTGTTATTTGCTTGAATTTTGTTTTCTTCCCCAGGTTTTTTTCCTTCTTGATCTGATTTTTCTTGTGCAGCAAGATAACTGTATAAATATGTATACATATATTGGAGTTAACATATATTTTAATATATTTAACATGTATAGGACTACCTGCCATCTAGGGGAGGAGATGAGGGGAAAGAGGGGATAATTTGGAACAGAAGACTTTGCAAAGGTCAAGTTGATTGAAAAATTATACATGCGTTACTACTGGGATTATATCCCAAAGAGATTATAAAGAAGGGAAAGGGACCTGTATGTGCACGAATGTTTGTGGCAGCCCTTTTCGTAGTGGCTAAAAACTGGAAACTGAATGGATGTCCATCAGTTGGAGAATGGCTGAATAAATTGTGGTATATGAATATTATGGAATATTACTGTTCTGTAAGAAATGACCAACAGGATAATTTCAGAAAGGCCTGGAGAGATTTACAGAACTGATGCTGAGGAAATGAGCAGGACCAGGGAGATTTATATACTTAAAAAATACTATATGATGACCAGTTCTGATGGACCAGGCCATCCTCAGCAACAAGATCAACCAAATCATTTCTAATGGAGCAGTAATGAACTGAATAGCTACGCCAGAGAAAGAACTTGGTGATGACTAAAACCATTACATTGAATTTAATCCCTATATTTATGCCTATTTGCATTTTTTGATTTTTCAAAGTAATTGTCAATATTTAGTCTGATTCTTTTTGTACAGAAAATGTTTTGGTCATGTATATTATTGTGTATTAATTTATATTTTAATATATTTAAATCTACTGGTCATCCTGCATCAGGGAGGGGTGGGGAGTAAGAGGTGAAAATTGAAAAGAGGTTCAAATTGAAGTGAAAGTTACCTTATATATTCCTGTAAATAAAAGGCTATTAAATAAAAAAAAATAAAGTTCTCCATTTCAAAAAAAAATTATACATGCATATGTTTTGTAAGTAAATTTTTAAAAAGAAATAATTAACAGGCTGATTTCAGAAAAGCCTGGAAAGACTTATGTATGATGTGAGGAAGGAGAGTAGTGGAATATTATAAAGTAAAAGATTATGTAATCATCAACTATGATAGATTTATTTTCAGCAATAAAGGATCCAAGAAATTCCAATAGATTGGGATGGAAATGCAGGTTTCGAAAGGAAATATGGAAAATGAATGCATAAAAACACTATTTTCATTTTGGTTTGCTTTTTTCTTTTCATGTTTCCCTTTGATGATTTTTCTTTCCCAATATGATTGATATGGAAATATGTTAGAATCATTGTAAATGTATAACGTCTATCATAATGCTTTCTGTCTTATGGAGGAGAGAGGTAGAAGGAGGGAGAAGAATTGGGAACTTAAAATCTTATAAAAATGAATGTTGAAAACTGTCTATACATATAATGGGAAAAATAAAATACTGTTGAAAAGCAAAAAAAAAATTGTATTTAACACCTCAGCTTCTGAAGAACTAAAGTTATAGGGGTAATGGAAAGGCCATGCTGAATTTGCTGCAATATTTTGCTGGTAAGGACTTAGTTATGCAAGGAAGGCAATGTAAAGGATGTCTCCCTACAAAATTTGACTATAGATCACCTTCTCCGGGATATTCTTTTTTCTCTGGGTTTTTATGACATTTCTCTTTCCTGGTTCTTTTATTGTTCTGCCAACTCCTTAATTATCTATTTCCTGGACTATCACAATAGCTTTCCAAATGGTCTTCCTGTCTTATTTCAATGCATACTCTTCTCATTTGCCAAAATGATTTTTCTAACTTGTAAGTATAACTGTGTCACTTTGCTACTCAAGAAACTCAAGTGTCTCCCTATTACCTCCAGGATTACATATAGAATTCTCCACTTAAAATCTAAAATTCTTAATAACTTGAACTTTTCCTACCTTTCCAATCTTCTCACCCAATATTCTCCTTCTCAAACTCTTTAAACCAGCTACATTGACTTACTTGAAGTTCTTCTAACAGGACATTCTATGTCTTATCTCCTTGGCATTGAACTAGCTGTCTCCCATGCATAGGATGCTCTCTCTCATTTCCTCTGATTCATAATTTTCTGACTTCCTTCAGATCTCAATTCTGCCTCTTGCATGAGGTTTTTTCTAGACCATCCATCCAACTACTAGTGCCTTCTCTTTTAAGATTACTTTCATTCTGTATGAGTATATATATATATATATATGTATATATGTATATGTATATATACATATATTGCTTGTACCTAGTTATATGCATATTGTATTTTTATAAGATTATGAGACTTTTAAGTTAGGGACCATATTTTTTGCTTTTCTTTGTATCCCCAGCACTTATCATGGTGTCTCTCACACACATAGTAAGTGACTAATAAACGCTAGTTGATTCCTGGATGATTGAGAGATATAACTGAAAAAAGAATTGGGTTGGTCATATAGCAAGAACAAAATAATTAACTTGTTCATTATTATCCATTCAATATCAAGATATCTTGAAGAAAGAATCCAGTAACTTGGGTGGATCCCAAAACATGAATAAGAGGTATATAAAATGATAACAATGGATTGATTTCAATCTATGCAACTGAAAGAAATGCTTGACTTGATAAGCACATAAATCTATTCAAGTATTCAAGTATCAAAGGAAATGAAATAGTGAAATATATGTGCTATAAACATCAACTATGATTTATTATTAAGCCATAGTTTCCTCTTCTGTTATTTGAGGATCATAGTATTTAAGCTCATAGGATCCATAGATGAAAACAGATCTAAGAGATTACAGTTAGATATACATTATTGTGAATTAATCCCATGAAGCGAGAACTGCATATTTCTATAAGGCTGGAACTAATGACCATATTACATATAATCATCATTTTGAATAGTATAAATTTAAATACATGTGACCATTTCTTGAGATTCATTATTCACACTAATTGGAACCTACATGGTTCTAACTCACTGACACAGTAGCACCAGTCAATGCTTATGCCTATCTTGAGGCTAGACTTCTAGAAACTCCAGTAGACCCTCACATTCCCTGCCAAAAGAAAGAGTTGGAGGAAGTTATAAAACCACCCTATGTGGTCCACTTAGAAACTTAAGTTGGCTAATCTTAACTGGGCTCTCGCTGCAGTAAGGCAATCCTAATTACTTCTCTATCTCACCATAGTAGCTGATACAAACATTCTTTACCCCCATCAAGCCTTTCATGGCACCCTCTCTCTTACTGAGAATTTGATCTCATGTGTCACAAAAATTTTTTGCAGTCTTTTACTTTCTCTTCTTATCTCACATCCCCAACATCATTCTTTCCTATCTCCTCTTTCGGCCAGTTTCTGGTGAAGTTATCAAACTTACTAATCTCATTCTAAACTCTTATTTGATCTCTTAATGGTCAAATTAAATGGCTTTTTCTCACTCTTCATCCTCTTGACTTCTTTGCAGCATTTGACACTTTGCCTCTTGAATATTCTCTCCTATCTTGGTTTTTGTGACATTGATCTTCTGACTTATCTAAGTCCACAAAGGAAGTTAGGTTTCATAGGTTCAATTATTGCTTCTATGACTCCAAGATCTATGGATCCAGCCATAGATTTTTCTCCTCATATAACCAATTTCTTTTTGAACATTTCCCACTGGATATCACCTAGAATATTAATGATTTTGCTTCCCAACCAACTCTTTTCCAAATTTCTATTGAGGATACCATCATTCCCCTAGTCATCTTGTTTAACAACTTTGACATTATTCTTAAATCCTTGCTCACACTTATCCCACATATCCAATCTTGTCATTTTTTACCTTAACAACATTTTTCATATGTATATGTGTGTGTATAAAACATCCACACACATATTCTCTCTATTCATACAACCACCATTATACAGACTCTCATCATCTTTCCTGAATTCTGGTCATAGCCTCCTGTTTCCCTGACCCTTTACTCCGCTCTATCACACAGTTCCCAAATTGATTTTCCTAAATTATCTATCCCTAAACTATTTGCTTAACTGTGTTATGACTATGTCATAAATAAACTCCAAAGGCTATCTATTACTTATGGGAATCAATCACATGTCTATCAAAGCATCTTCACCCTGTCTGTGAAACAAGGCAGGGAATCATATATAACCAGGGCAACTGAAACACATATTCCTAGACTAGTGTCCCAGCTGGAATATCAATTTTCAATGTTGCTGCTTGTCTCTTGTAGACCTATCAATGTCATTTGTTGAGGTTATCAAGCCACAAAATGCTCTGCTCAACAATTGTCTCTTCCAAATATCTGTTTGCTAGAATCTCCACTGAGCTGTTCTCTATTGCTGTCTCCATCAAGCTGCTCTCTTTTGGTACTCACTAGAATCTCTACTGAACTGCTTCCTGCTGCCATCTGTTGGTCTTCAATTACTATATGGACCTTTTTTGATTGGGCAAGAGGTGTGGCTCTTTTGTGATTCCAAAATCCTCAGCCAGTTACACCCAGTCAGCTGAGGGAAAAGCACCCAACAACATTGTAGGATTTTAATTGTCTTTTGGAATGAATTCCCCTGGTACTGCCTGGATTTTCTCCACCTTATTTCCCTTCTCAATTATGATTTTAAAATTTATTTTTTTTTAATTCCTGTTGTATCTTTAGTCACTAGTCTGTGTTCCTGAATATAGTAAAAGAGATTAGGTAAGGCAGCTAGATGATACAGTAGATAGAACAGTAGTTCTGAAGTCAAGAGGATGAGAGTTCAAATCCTATCTCAGTCACTTTATACTTAAACTGTATAATTCTGGGCAAGTCACTTAATCCCTGTTAGAGAGAGAGAGAGAGAGAGAGAGAGAGAGAGAGAGAGAGAGAGAGAGAAAGAGAGAGAGAGGAGGGAGGCAGACAGACAGACACTAGGTGAAGGGAACAAAGTTGACACCATTTCCCTGAGCAAACAAATTGTTGTATTATGTACATCATTAATTTTTTTTTAGCACAAAATAGAATCTTAAATAAACATTAAAGTTTTTCTTCCCTCAAAAGAAGTAATTTAGTGGATAGTCAGGTTTAGGGGCTTAATCTGTGGCTATGAAACAGAAACAAACCATCTAGCTATAATCTATCCCCCCTCTTTTGTTACTAGCATCTTCTAACCGCTAAGATAAATAGTCTTTGCCCTTAGGAGAGATAATAACCACCAAGCATGGTAGGCAGTGAAGACAGACATCATCATGTTTCACAAAGCCATCAAGGCCTTTCTGCCAGCCTCTCTCAGAAACCTCCCTCTGAGATCTCGCCAACTCCAGCTCCAAAAAGCCTGGCTCATGGCTTAGGACATTGGTGCCCTCCCCTGAACATCCTTGGGTAGGAAGGTGATTAGAGGGGAAAGGAGGCAAAAAGAGAAAAGATGGAAGCCAGCCAGGGAACTTGTTTTCAGCAACATCTAATCTGTAATTGGGCTAATTCATCAGTATTTGTGCCTCAGCCTCTTTGTTTCTCCGGCGTCTGTATAACTCTTGATTGGAACATTTGCTGTTCCTTTTGTGAGATCCTAAATCCAATCCTCTCTGATGATGTACATGAATGTGTTTCTGATGGATGTTTTCCAGAGCCCTTTTGTTGCCTCAATTAAGGGATAATGAACAAGAATTGTGTCTATTTGTAAAACAGCCTAGCCATTTCTCGCTTCCCAATTGGCCGGACAATGTGTCTTAATTAAGCACAAAGACTTGTCGCTTAATCTACTGTCAAGAGCTCCCAAGTAGCAATAGTAAAGGTAGAAGGAAAGAAAAGAAAGGTGGGACATCCCAGTGGTCTGACACCCTTGGGACTGGATTTTGTCTTGAGGAGCCAGGAAAGGTCAGGTGAGATAGACTCCAGATCTTCCTCAGTAGTTCAATGGAAAGAGCATGGATGTCACAATGGGTCACGAGTTGGGAAAGAAGATGCAAAGAAGGGACTGGACCATATCAGCAGGATGGACATGAAACAAAGTGGGAAAAAGAGGGCAGCAGTGAGTCAGGAGGCAGGTAAGTCAACAGGGATAAAGACATTACACAGTCAAGTAAGGTGGAGGGTGCAAAGTCCAATCAAGAGGTCCAACAGTTGGCAGATTTATAGGAAATGAAAGAGTAGAGCAAGGAGAGTAAGTCCAGAGACCTGAGGACAGAACAAAAGAAGAAATCCAAAGCCCTTCCATATAGCTAATAGCTGGGAGGTGTTCAGTAATTCAGAAAGTCACAGTGTCTTGAGATTTGCAATAGAATTTTCCTCCCTTTGTGTACAAGCATTATTACTCCCAATTTAAGGATGAGGAAAGTAAGGCTTGGAAAAGTTACATGACTTGCTTAGGACTACACAACAAATAGGTATGAGATTGAAATCCAGGTCCTTTGACTTCAAGTCTAGTATTTTAACCATGGCACTATATTGTTTAACCTATATCTTCCAGTGGGAAGCAGCAGTGGGGACAGAATAATGAATTTGGAGTAACAGGACTTGATTTCCATTTTGCTACTTATATCCCAGGTTACCCCTAGGCAAATCATTTCTTCTTCTTGGGCCTCAATTTCCTCATCTGTAAAAATGAGGTGATGAGAGTTAATGATGTCTAAGGTTCTATCCAATTATCTATGACTTCATGCTAAGGAGTCCCAATTCCTCTCCGGACTTGGACTCATCAATTTGAGCTACAAATGATGTCAATGTCCCCCTAGTGCAACTCCATTTTGAGATGAAGTTAAAAAGCTCTGATGTCCAGTGTCACTCACAAAGTAACAGATAAAGGATTTGATCCCAAGTCTTTTAACTCCAAATCTAGGACTCATTCCAAAGGACCCTGATGTATTTTCCTGAGACGTGAGGCTAGATCACCAGTGTACCATTTTCTCTTACTCATCAGCTATAGAGAATGAAAACTCGGACGGCTTTGCTGAGAATAGTACATCAGGATTTCATACTACTCAAGCTCTCATCACCTCTTGCAGGGACAATGGTAATAGCCTTTTAATTTGTCTTCATTCCTCTGTTCTATTTCTCTCTAATCTACCCTTCATATCAATGACCAATTTTCCTAACACATTGTTCTTCTCATGTCATTCCTTTACTCTAAAACCTTAAATGTCTTCCCACCTCCTACCAAATAAATTATAAATGCCAGACGCAAGCATCAAAGGCCCTTCCACAATCCGTTTCCTGCCTTACCTCACACTATTTTCCTTCATGTATTCTATACCTCAGCAAAACTGGTCTACTCCCTATGGATGATCTCTTCTCATCTTGTCTTCCCTTGCTGTTGCTCATGATAATTGCTATGTCTAGCACTGACTCCTCATTTCCCTCTCTCTTTGTCGAAGTCTCCTTTCCTTCAAGAGGCAGCTCAAATGGTATTTCTTCCATGAAAACTTGCCTGACAAATCCCCATATGAGAGTGAGTTCTCTCCAGATTTCTCACAGTTTTTTGCCTGAATCCTTTCAGCACACTTATGAAATTCCTTATATTTAACATATCTGTGTACATTACTTTTTTCCCTAAAAGATTGTAAGATCCTTGAGAGTAGGACTAATTGTCACATCTCCCTTTGAATCCTCTCCCTCCACCTGGCACAAAGCTTCATGCATGGCAGATTTTTAATTATTATGGAATTAAATTGAATTCAGGGTGTCCCTCCCTTGCTTGAAAACCCTTAACAGCAATCATAAAATTGATATATTTTATATATATTTTATTTGCATAATGCTTTTTTAAACCAAAGTTCCCTCCTTCATGGAGGGATGGATGAAGGAAGATTTAGATCTATGATTGCATGATTCTAAGACAAGGTAGCAGTGTGGAACACAGATAATTTGGAACCAGAGGAAATGTGGTTGAATCTTGGCTCTGCCATATCTTGGGCAAGTCATTTTCTTTTTTAAAAAAAAGGGGGGTTTTACTATATCTTTTTTTTTTAACATGGCCTAAACTTTTCCTCCACCTTATCCCACTCAGAGAGTTATGTCTTATGAAAGTAAGAAGAATAAAAAAGAAAAGAGAAAAAAACCCCGTAAAATCATGTTAAAGAAAAAACCTCAATCCTGACATTATAGAGGCAAGTCATTTTCATTTAACCTTTTCTGTGACTCAGTGTCTTCACTTATGAAATAAGGAAATTTATGTGATGAGGTTCCATGTACCTTCTAGCTCTAAACCTATGCTCAATCAACAAGCAGTTATTAATATCCACTGAGGATAAAAATACAAATGCAATATTCCTTGCTTTCAAGTAAATCGATATGTATTTATTAAGTATTTGCTAGGTTTCAGACATATGTGGAGGACTCAGGTTACAAAGAAATGGAAAAGTAAAATCCCTGCTCTCAAGAAGCTCACAAATTCATTAGGAAGACAATATACAAACAAACTATGTACATTCAGGATATATACAGAATAAAAGAGAAATAACTTCAGATGGAGGGTGCTGGTAATGTTGGCTACTTTTAAAGAATGGGATTTGAGCTGTCTTGAAAGCAGCCAGAGAAGACAGCAAACAGAGGTGAAAGAGAGTATTCTAGGACTTTACATTCTCACGAGGGAGGTGACAAGTATATATAGGTAAACATAGTCAGGATGAATATAAGGAGATAAATACAAAGAAATACAAGACAGGAAAGGAAGACACTAGCAGTTGGGGTGGAATGGGGTGAGTCGGGAAAGCTAGGGATCTACAGCAGTGCTTGAACTGCATCTAGGATGAGAGAGTATATTTCTAGTTTACTCCAAAGTTCCTGAGCTTGTCCTTTTCCAATCTGGTCCCTCCCAACCCTATCTCCTACCACTCCCAAGCCCAGTCCTTTCAATCCATCTAGCCCTACCAGGTTACCAGTCCCACTTACTGAGCCTTCCCAACCCATGGACCATACTTATTTTCATTTCCTTACTTTTACTTTTCTTGTGCTCCAGTCTGGAAAGCCTCCATTCTTTTCTGCCCATTTGGATTTTACCCATTGTTTCACTCAAGCTCCATCTCCTCTTACCATCACATGTAAATGCAAAGAATAGAATGAGACACACAACTATAGATTCTAACAATTGGAAAGATCACCAGTATTCTTGATGCTGCTTATGTAGCTTCTGCTTGGATATGCTCAGTAATGAGGAGCTCACTACATCATTTGCAGTGATGGAGATGTTCAAGCTGGAGAAGAGAACGCTCAAGTAGGACATGATACCTGTCTTCAAGAATGTGAGGGGTTGTTTGTGGAAGAAGTATTACACTTGTTTTGCTTTGCCCAAGAGCATAGAAAAAAAGGAGCAATGGATGAACGTTGTAAAGAGGCAATGTAAGGAAATGTTTGATGTTGCCAGTGATTACGGCTGTCCAAAAGATGAATGGGCTGTCTCAGGAAGGTGTATGTGACACTGTTTGACAACCCTTTTATTACTGAGGGTTTTCAAGTAGAAACTCAATGACCACTTGTCATCAATGTTGTAAAAAAGGATTCTTGGTCACACATGGGTTGGGTCAGATGGCCTCTGGGATCTGTTCTAATTCTGTGATTCTGAGATTCTTTTTAAGACAGACTTTTATATAAAGGGTAACTCTGTTTAGGAAGTTCTTAAATTTAAAAACCTTCTTCCCTGTAATTTCCCGTGATGGGGGAAGAAGACAGAGAGAGAGTGGTCAGATATGTACAAGAACTAGGAGAGAGAGTAATATCCACTTTTGTATAGTCCACAAGTCTTTGCATTTTCTTTTCCTATCGGGGTCTCAAACTATGACCCATGGGCCAGTTGTGGCAGCTGAGGACATTTATCCCCCTCACCCAGGGCTATGAAATTTCTTTATTTAAAGGCCCACAAAACAAAGTTTTTGTTTTTACTATAGTCCGGCCCTCCAACAGTCTGAGGGACAGTGAACTGGCCCCCTATTTAAAAAGTTTGAGGACCCCTGACTATTAAATATTAGAGTGGATAGAGTATAGAACTTGGAGTCAAGAAGATTAGAATTCAAATCCTACCTCAGACATTACTCTGTTGTGTGAAATCATTTAATCTTATTGTGTCTTGGTTTTCTTATTGGTTAAATGGGAATTATCACAGTACCTGCTTTACAAGGTTGTCATGACAATTGATGGACTGAAATATATAAAGCCTTTTGGAAATCTATTTACACTATCTAAATGCTAGCTTTGTGATAATGATCATGTTATATTGCTAGTAGTTACTGACAGCTCACAAGAATGGTTATAGATTCATTAGGTATAGAAAAATAACAAAACCCAGTTATACCATGTTCTGAAGGCCAGAATTTCAGAGGAGAACAAGCATGTGTTCTTGTTGGGTTGTTTCAAATATGACCAACTCTTCATAGCCCCCTTTGGGGGTTTCTTGAATTGGTGTGCCATTTCTTTTTTTTTTTAATAAAGCTTTTTATTTTCAAAACATATGTACGGATAATTTGACCACATTGATCCTTGCAGAGCCTTTTGGTTCAGTTTTCTCCCCCTTCCTCCCTCCCCCTCTCCTAGATGGCAAGCAATTCACTATGTGTTAAACATGTTAAATATATGTTAAATCCAATATGAATAAACATTTATACAATTCTTTTGCTGCACAAGAGAAATCAGATTAAAAAAAAAAGTAAATGAGTAAGAAAACAGAATACGAGTGAATAACAACAAAAAGAGTGAGAATGTTATGTTGTGATCCATACTCAGTCCCCACAGTCCTCTATCTGGGTATAGATGGCTCTCTTCATCACAAGATCATTGGAACTGGCATCAGTTATCTCATTGTTAGAAAGAGTCATGTCCATCAAAATTGATCGTTGTATAATATTGATCTTGTCATGAACAATGATCTCCTGGTTTTTCTTATTTCACTTAGTATCAGTTTATGTGAGTCTCTCCGGACCTTTCTGAAATCATCCAGCTGATCATTTCTTATAGAATAATAATATTCCGTAACATTCATATACCATAATTTATTCAGCCATTCTCCAATTGATGGGCATCCACTCAGTTTCCAGTATCTTGCCACTACAAAAAAGGACTGCCACAAACATTTTTGCACATGTGGATCCCTTTCCTTCTTTTAAAATCTCTTTGGGATATAAGCCCAGGAGTAACACAGCTGGGTCAAAGGATATGCATAGTTTGATAACTTTTTGAACATGATTCCAGATTGGTCTCCAGAATGGCTGGATCCATTCACAACTCTACCAACAATGTATCAGTGTCCCAGTTTTCCCACATTTCCTCCAACATTCCGCATTATCTTTCCCTGTCATCTTAGTCAATCTGAGAGGTATGTAGTGGTATCTCAGAGTTGTCTTAATTTGCATTTTTCTATCAATAGTGATTTAGAGCACCTTCTTATATGATTAGAAATAGTTTTGATTTCTTCATCTGAAAATTGTCTATTCATATTCAATTGGAGAATGGCTTGAATTCTTATAAATTTGAGTCAATTCTCTATATATTTTAGAAATGAGGCCTTTATCAGAACCCTTAAATGTAAAACTGTTTTCCTAATTTATTGCTTCCCTTCTAATCTTATCTGCATTGATTTTGTTTGTACGAAAACTTTTTAACTTAATATAGTCAAAATTATCTATCTGGTGTTAAATTATGAGTTTCAATTCTTCTTTGGACAAAAATTCCTTGCTTTTCTACAGATTTGAGAGGTAAACTATCCTATGTTCCTGTAATTTACTTATATAATATCACTCTTTATATTATGTAACTCTTTATTTCTAAATCATGACCCCATTTAGATCTTCTCTTGGTATGTGGCGTTAGGTGTGTGTCGAGCCTTAATTTCTTCCATACTAGTTTCCAATTTTTGCAGTGGGTTTTGTCAAATAGTGAGTTCTTATCCCAAAAGCTGGGTCTTTGGGTTTGTCAAACACTAGATTGCCATAATCATTGCCTATTTTCTCTTGTGATCCTAATCTATTCCACTGATCAACTAGTCTATTTCTTAGCCAAGGATCACACGGTTTTGATGACCACTGCTTTATAATATAGTATAGCTGGCACAGCATTAATTCCCTTGAAATTCTTGACCTTTTGTTCTTCCAGATGAACTTTGTTACTATTTTTTCTAGATCTGTAAAATAATTTCTTGGGAATTTGTTTGGCATGGCAGTGTCATTTCTTTCTCCAGCTCATTTTACAGATAAAGAAACTGGACTTGTCCAGGGTCACACAGCTAGGAAGTGTTTGAGCTTGGATTTAAACTCAGGTCTTTCTGACTCTAGTCCCAGAACTCTATTCACTGTACCAATTCATTATCCTCTATGTTCTTACCCATAGGATAAAATGCCTCCAATGGACCCTGAACCATCACGATGCTACTTCTTGCCAAGACATGTACTCCTACTTGATCCTCTCACTCACCTAGCACTAAGTCATCCTCTGTTCACAAAATTGTAAAAGATCTGGTCTAAAGATCACCATCAGCAATAGCATCATTGTTTTTCTCCTTTAATATTATTGTACCCAACTCTGGAATAGATGGTAATGTCCCAACACTTTCTTTGTATAAAAGATTATACATGTTCTCTTCCCATTTCAGTGGTTGACGCTCCCTATACAATGAAAAAGTCCTTAATGGCAGAATTTCTAGAGAAGTTCCATTAAGGAACTCATTTTATGGGAACTGGGATTGTTTCAGGGTCCCCCAAGTGTCCTCTCTTCCTTAGTAAAGATAACCTTTGTTGGTAGTGGTCATGTGTAGCCATGGCCAGTGGGACATGGTGAGCTTCATCCAGGTCTGTCTCAATCAAAGACCTGAGTGTCAAAGAGAGCCCTGGCTGTGTAACTAAAGGATTAACTAATTAACCAACCCCATCCCCCATTCCCTAAGGAGGAAAACTATTACTTAATCTCTAGACAAAGAGACATCTTAACTACAGTCTAATAAAGAAGATTTAGCTTATAAAGGAAAACACACTCCAGACCCAACCCCTGGGGAAAGAATCAGCTTTCAGAATAACTCCATCCACAGAAGGAGTGGTCAAGCCCACTCACTAGTACAGAAGACTAGAGAATTGGCTGGGAGCGAGATTTTCTCAATTGAAAATTAATTGATCTCATTTTGGCATTTGAGAAACCAGATATTTATCTGCTAGGTAAATCAAGTGGATGCAATCAGAGGAACTGTGTGTAACTGGTATATTGGATGTAACCTGATGTAAACGAATGTGATTGAACTTAATCGTCAATGAATGATTGAACAAAAGTAGGCATTCGTATTAGATGTAATCCAGTGGGAAGATATTCAGGCAGATAGCACAGGTGTAAGTGGTTTGGATTAGGTATAGTATAACCAGAGGCAAGCCAATGAGATCCTTTGAAATGTATTGATACGGGCAATGCTATTGGCTTTCAATACCCTGCAATCTCTGATTGCCAGGATCTTGTAGCTCTCATATGAGAAGTAAGGAAAGGGTCCTAAAAGACGCTGAGAAGGCTACTGTTTCCTCTGAGCTTGAGACTAAGTAAAAATTTCCCACCCTCTAGTTTTCTCTCTGTCTTCAGTCAGCTATCAACACAGCCTGCCACACAAGGCACCCAAGGGACACAACAAAAACACACTGAGAAAGACATTATGGAGCCGCAGAATCCCCAGAGTTACAAAAAGTTCTCAGTTGGAGAATAGGTTCCAACCTATATCCAACTCTGCAATTGAAGTCCGACTTGCCAGCCATCCCAGAGGCTCTGTTTTTATATGTTGTCAACAGGTATTCTCAGATCGAGGCTGGGGCTCTTATCCAAGTCATTGGCAGAGATTGTTGCTTTCATGATACCATGCCCAACTGTTAGGGCTACCTGAGTATAGAAAGGCCAACTTGGTAGATCCATAGGACCTTACTGAAGTAGAATTAGCATAACTCAGTGACTTATTTGGTGTAGGGAGGTGATAATGAAAGAGGAGAAAAAGGTTAATGTTTTGAACTCGGATGAAAGGAAAGATTATGACTGGAATAGGAAAGTTTGGAGGAGGAGCAATTTGTAGGGCGGGGAATGGTGGGGAGTTCAGCTTCCAGTGATGGCTAGACATCTGGATATAGATGTACAGAAGAGAATAGGACTTTAACTCCTGATTCAAGAGAGTTGGGATCGGACATGGAGATTGAGAAGCCAATGATGGGATTGGATGCAATATCTGAAGGAGAGGGCATAGAAGGAAGAAGGGCCACTTTCAAATGGCCACCTAAATTAAATAGTATTATGGGATCTGAGAACTGCAAAAGACCTTAGAGATTACATAGCTCAACTCCATTTTTTTTATAGAGGAGGAAATTGATGATCAGTGATTGAAAATGTTGGGTAGTCTTTAGATTTGGAGGAAGGGGGTATACCTGTTCACAAGATCTTTCTTTGTTGTAATGTCAGAGAAACTGAGGCAAGATAGAGATTAGAGAGTTTTTAATATTTTATTTGAGAGGGAGAGATCATCCTGGGGGCATGTTGCCTGCAGGGCTGATGTCTCAAAGCATCCAGCATAGAATGTGAGTTCTCAATGACATATATATGGCTCTAAGCTCAGGTAGACAAAGGGGGGTGGAGTCCAAACTCTCCAGAATCTCCACGAAGGGGCCATCAATCTGGTGCTGACAGGTTGGGGGTAGGATCATAAATTCTTGCAAATTGGGAGGACTTAGGAGGTGTCCAACTAGAGCCAGGAAGTCTGGGACTTAGAGGTACCAATTAGTTATCTGAGATAGGACATCTAGAGTTTTTATCTTTTGGAATTCCAGATCTCCATAGCCCTAATTATCTCAATTCTAGTGAGCAGAAAAGTGGGGTTGCAACCAGGGGGATTGAGGCAGAACAATTCAAGGAACTGAGGCAGGACAATTTAGGGAAATTGAGGCAGGACAATTAGAGGAGACTGGAACAACAATGTTTTTTCTCATTTTTCACTGATTTTTCCCATCTCTATTCCTAACATCTCATCTATACCCCTTAGCATTCCTTGTGTTGTTCTAAACTCATGTTCTACATGGAGTTTTTTTCTCCCATCAATTATCTTTCACTGAGTTTTATTTATCTATCTTTTACAAATATTTATTCTGTGTGTGTTGTTTCTTCTAATAGGAGGAATATCTCTTTCAGAGCAGAGATTGAGTCTTTTTTCTTTGTATCCTATGTCTGGACACATAGTAGGTGCTTAATAAATGTTTCATCAGAGTCAGGAAATCCTGCCTTAAATACTATTTTTATCTTTATTTTAAACACTAGGTTAAGTGACTTGCCTAGAGTCACATAGCTATTAATATTAACTCAGGACTTCCTAACACCAGGCCCAGTAGTCTATCTACTAGACCATCTAGCTATCTCAAAAAACTGAAAAATTGTTTGAAAACTATTATGGTGAACATTGAAAAGTAACTGATTATTTGTCATTTATTGCCTTAGAGATTTGCCCGGGGTCACTAGGAAGTTAAGCAATTTCTGGAGCCTTCAGCCAGTATGTGTCAGAGGTTCAATTTAAACTCAGACTTTCCCAATGTCAAGACTGACGCTGGGGGCAGCTAGGTGGTGCCGTGGATAGAGCACCACCCCTGAAGTCAGGAGGACCTGAATTCAAATCTAGTCTCAGACACTTAATACTACCTAGCTGTGTGATCCTGGGCAAGTCACTTAACCCCAATTGCCTCAGGAAAATAAAAAAATAAAAAGATTGACTTTGTCCACTGGGCCACATTCTTTCTCATCAATGCTAATAACAGCTTGTGGAAGGAAGGAAGGAAGGAAGGAAGGAAGGAAGGAAGGAAGGAAGGAAGGAAGGAAGGAAGGAAGGAAGGAAGGAAGGAAGGAAGGAAAGAGAAAGAAAAAGAAAGAAAGAAAGAAAGAAAGAAAGAAAGAAAGAAAGAAAGAAAGAAAGAAAGAAAGAAAGAAAGAAAGAAAGAAATTCCAAGTCTAATGGACAGCTCAGTGGTGCTGAACACCAAGCTTGAGATCAGGAAGATTCATCTCCATGAGTTCACATCTGACCTCAGACACTTCCTATCTGTATAACTTTGAGCAGATCACTTAATCTTGTTTGTCTCAGTTTTCTCATCTGTAAAATGAGTTAGATAAGGAAATGGTAAAACCATTCTAGTATTTTTACCAAGAAAAATTCTAACAGGGTTATGAAGAATCAGACATGAAAAAGACTTTAAGATGTAAGTCACTTTACATACATTATCCCATTTGATATTCTCAACAATCCTGTGGGGTGAGTACAATTAATTATGAGTCTATTTCACAGATAAGAAAACTCATTCTCAGAGAGGTTATTACTGGTCCAGGGTCACACAGCTAGTCAGCGAATGAAACAAGATTCTAACTCAGATTTTGCTGCCTCCAAGTCCGTGCTTTATTCATTATGACAAGAGCTCTTTATCGCCTGTAGGGAACCCCCCAAGTCCCCGTACCTCTCAGCTCTAAGACACATCCTCCGACAGGGTTTCAGTAAAGAATGCTGATGAGCCTAAGTTCTTGTTAGGTATTCCAGGAGCAGTGTTTTGTCCTCTTCTTGTACTCATTTGTAATTGAATCCTCCTCAGGTATATTAGTGTGGCCCCAGGTGGTTTTTGCCTTTACTAAGGGAGAGAGTCAGTGGGAAGCAGAGAAGTAAGATAAAGGAATTACTTATAGAGACCAGGCTAATGGAGGAACAATGTAGTACCCCTGATGCTTCCAGGTGCTGAATTAATCTGGTGTAAATTATCAGATGATTAATGACTAACATGGAATGAGATCTTTTCCCACTGAGTCCTTGGCTGGTCTTCCTGCCAGAGGCAGAGAGGACTATGGGCAGAGACTCGAGGCAGTGCTGGGACAGAGGGGGGAAGCTACTGAATTCAGAGGTAGAGGACCTGCACCCCACAGGGTCGTAGATTAGAACTGATAGGATCGACCACTTCCTTTACAGATGAAAGCACTGAGGCTTGGAAAGATTGTGACAATTCCAGATTCAGCATTCTCCCCCCCTGGACTATAGCAGAAAAGGAACCAAAATTGGAGGCTGAGATCTGAATGGTAATGCTTGCTCTGCCACGTGTTCTCTGCATGATCTTAGACAAGTCACTAAATGGGTGCAGAGATAGAACACTGGACTTGGACTCAGGAAGAGTTATTGCCTGGCCTCAGACACATCCCAGATGTGTGACCCTGGACAAAGTCACTTAACCCTGTTTGCTTCAATTTTCTCAACTATAAAATGGGAATAATAGTATAATGGGAATAATTAGCAGCACTTACCAGACAAGATTGGCATGAAGATCAAATGAGATAATTATATGCAAAATGCTTAACACAGTCTGGCACATAGTAAGTGCTATATAGATATATTGTTTATAAATATACATATATATATATATATACACACATATATGTATATACTATACATAGTATTTTCATTTCCAAACATGTCTTCTCTACCCCACCCCTACATTACATCCCACCCCCTTGGGTGGCAAGTTATTCCTTGTACTCGGGACAACTGGACACTGGACAACCCAAATAGTTCCATTCTTTGTAATTGGAACAACTGGTCTCTGGATAACCCAAATGGTTCCATTCCTTGTAATTGGGACAACTGGCCACCAGATGACCCAAATGGTTCCAGAGGAGAGAGTGAATGAAGCCCAGTGCCCCATTAAATCCTTCCTTTCACTCCACCCTTTCTCTCTGACCTGATCTCCCCATGATGTACACAGGACTCTTCCCCTTTCCCTTCTGAGGCAGCCCCCTGAATGAGCCCCTTCATTCCCGTATAGTACAAGGGAAAGTTACTGGCTCTGGAAGCCAAAGACCCTGACTCATACTCTGCCCTATCACCTTGTGTGATTAACCAAGTAATTTCTCATTTCTGGTCTTCTATCCATAAACTGAGGAAGCCAAACTAGATATCTCTAAGCTCTCTTCCAGACCTAGACCAGTGATTTTACTCTTTAGTTTCCTTTTATCTTTCTTCCTTCTTTTCCTTTCTTCTCCTTCTTTCTCTGCTTTCCCTGACTATTCTTCTGCCTTCTCCTTCCTTCCCTCCTTCCTTCCTTTCTTCCTTCCCTCCCTCCCTCTTTCTTTCCTTCTTTCCTTCCTTCCTTCCTTCCTTCCTTCCTTCCTTCCTTCCTTCCTTCCTTCCTTCCTTCCTTCTCCTTTTTTCTTGCTTCTCTCCTTTCTTTCTTCCCTCTTTCTCTCCTTCCCTCTTTTTTCCTCCTTCTCTCCTTTCCTTCCTTCCTTCCCGTCCTCCCTCCTTTTTGCTCCCTCCCTTCATTCCCTCCATCTTTCCTTTCCTCTTTCTTCCTTCCTTCCCTTACTTTATTCCTTCTTTTCTATTTTCCATCTTTCCTTCCTTCCTTCTTTCCTTCCCACCTTCCTTCCTTCCATGTTTTCTTTTTTCTTTCTTCCCTTCTCTCTCTTTCTTTCTTTCTTTTTTCTTTCTTTCTTTCTTTCTTTCTTTCTTTCTTTCTTTCTTTCTTTCCTTCCTTCCTTCCTTCCTTCATTCATTCCTCCCTGCCTTCCTCTCTTCCTCCCTTCTTTTCTTCCTTCCTTCCTTCATTTATTTCTTTGCTTTTTTTCTTTCTTTCTTCCATCTCTCCCTTTTTCTTTCTCCTCCTCCATTTTTCTTTTTCTCCCTTTTCTCTCTCTTTTTTCCATCTCTCCATTTTATCTCTCATATACACATATATACAACTCTTCTTTCTTTGAGTTTTTCTCTTTTTTCTCTCTTTCTCCTCTTCTCTCCTCTCTTCCTCTCTTGTTCTCCCCTTTTCTTCTCTTCTTCTTCCATTTCTCTCTCTCTCTGCCTCTTTCTTTTTTTTTTTTCTTTCCATTTCTCCCTTTTATCTTCCCACACATACAAGTATTCCTTCTCTCTCTTTGGGCTTCTCTTTTTTTCTTTTTTTCAATTCTTCTTTCCTCTCTTTTTTGTCCTCCCCCTCTATTCTTCTTCCCTTTCTCCCTCCCTCTATCCCTTTTAATTTCTTTTTTATCTCTCCCTTTTATTTCTCTGCACACATATATATTACACCTTCTCTTTCCTCCCTTGGGCTTCTTCCTCTCCTTCTTTCTCCCCCTTCTCTCTCCTTTCTCCCTCTTTCTCCCCTCCTTCCCTCTTTCTCTCTCTTTGACCTCCTTGTTTTTTTTGTCTCTTCCTCTCTTTACCTTTCTTCCTCCTGTCCCTTCCCCTACTCCCCACTCTGTAACACACACACACACACACAAAACACACACACACACATATACACAGAGAGAGAGAGAGAGAGAGAGAGAGAGAGAGAGAGAGAGAAGAGAGAAACTATCTGTGTTCTTTTTGATGAAGAACTGTGAAATTCCCTTTGAATATTGCAGTAGAGAATTGGCAGTTTCCAAGGGAACAGGTTAGGGGAAAGTGGGGGGGGGGGAGGAGGCAGGAGAATTGGTGGGGGGAGGGTAAGGAAGGGAGAAGAAAGGGGGGAAAGGGAGGGGGCCTGGTGCTTCTTTCTGTTTTCATCTTCTTAATACTTCCTTCTTCCAGAGCAACAAAGGTGGATGTGTGCATTTTAATGATTTTTCCCCAAGAATAAACAAAAATAATCAGCCCTAATCTTGGTTGACTAAGAGCCAGGAGGGAAAGAGGGGATCTATTGAAGTCACTCTTGGGCATCGAGGGGAGGGAGTTAATGTCAGGCCTTTGTGTATGAAGGGCCTATTAGGAAGGCCTGTGGAGCAGTTTTCCTGAGTGCACTGGTGCCCATGTCACAAAAAGTGGTCCCAATGTGATTGTAAACATGCTCACTCTGCCTCCCGCTGGCCCCCGGTCGTTTCCATGGGCTCCCACTGGGAAAGCGGGGATTTACTGCTTCAGTCACAAGATGAGGTCACAGAATGCAAGGAAAGAAGGAAACAGGAGACCTTGCGAGGGAAGGCTCAAGACTCTCTTGAAAAGTAATAATTTATCTCCTTCCTTTCCCTGGAGAGAAAGCTTTGTTTCATTCAGTAAGATTGCCAACCAAACTGAGACCTTGAGACAGAAGGATGGAAAACCCAGGTGGCCCAGGTAACAATGGAAATGAGTGATGACAGTCACATGATACTGAGGAAACTTGAGAGCCAGGAGTCTTGGATTTTGCTCCTGCCTCTGACACTAAATTGCTATATCATCTTTAGTGAGTCTCTTCCTTACTCTGTACCTCAGTTTCCTTTTCTATAAAATGAAACAGTTGGATTAGATCAAGAATTTTTATCCTGAAATGTGTAAACTTGGCTTTAAAATTTTGAATAGCTATTTCAATACAATTGGTTTCTTTTGTAATCCTATGTATTTTATTTCACATATTTAAACAATGATTCAGAAAGGAAATCTATAGACTTTGGGGGGGCTACAAAAGAGATATAGCACATAAAATATTATGAAGTCCTGGAGTAAATATTCTTTGAAATCCTATTGTAGGATTGTCTTCAAGTCTAGGAGTTTCAATTTAGGATTTTAGGAAGGGTGCTAACCAGTTGGGACCTGCCCAAGCAAAGATGACCAGGGAATTCAAGACGATGTCATATGAGAAGTTTTACTTGCAGAAGAGTAGAATTTGGGGGAGAGACATAAAATCTCATGGAGCTTAGGATCTCACATATGACTGCCCCACTGCCTTACCAATAAGATGGGGAATACAGTGGGAATTGCCATGATGTACCTGGAGTTCATTTAACCTCACTTACAGAGAATTGTTGCTTTTGAGTGATAAAATTAGGGGAATGACAGGGAAACTAGTTAGGGAAAGTAGATACATTGACCCCAAGCAATGAATAAATTAAGTTTGACAAGCATTTATATACTATATTACAAGAGGTATATGAAGTGCTCAGGGAGGACTGGCACCTCTGGAGATAGCACTGCTGAGCACTTTTCAGAGCTGCTCGTCCATTTCTGGTGTCTACCTGTAACTCGTTTTCTCACTTGTGGCACCAAAAAGTTGTAGCATGCACAGTGATCATACCATTATAAAACCATCTTGGATGGACTAAATTAAATGAGATTGAGGGTAACTGGCAGTCCTCAAACCTGTGGTTTATGGAGGGTGTCTATCCCAAATATGTGAAGACTTTCACAAGTGGAATTAGCAGATGAGAACAATTCATTACAATGACCATGAGGGTGGCAGAAACAAGTGTAATGGAGTGCTTAGAGCTTGGTCAGACATGAAAGACCCCAAGGTCATCTATTGCATCCTAGGCTATTCCCATTTATCCTGACTTTTGTCTTGCCACCAGACTTTGATGAGTCTAAAAGAGAGAGAGTGAGGTGGATGACTTTATGCAATTATGTCTCACTTAAGTTTAATTCACCATGAGTCAAAACATTATCCATCCTATGATATCAGTGTCTCTTTGAAAATATAAAATGAAAAAAAATGTGGTGCAAGCTTCTGTTGTCGTTCAATCACAAACAACTCTATATAAACCCATGGACTTTGTCCATGAAGTTTTCTTGGCAAAGATACCAGAATGGTTTACCATTTCCTTCTTCTTTCCCCATTTTATGAATGAGGAACTGAGGCAAATAGAAGTTAAGTGATTTGCCCAGAATCATACAACTAGCAAGTATCTGATCCTGGATTTGAACTCAGATCTTCCTGACTCCAGGGTCCATGCCCCATCCGCTGTACCCCTAACTGCCAGCCTCTTTATTAGCTATTAAATATACAAAGACAATATTCCAAAATGATCCCTATTTGCAAGGAGTGTAATTACATTCTCCTGCGCACAGGTTAATAAATATAATATATGTACAGAGTCAATACAAATCAACCGCAAACAGCTAATAATTAGAGGGATCAAGAAAGGTCTTGTGTAGGTGACACCTGACAACTAAGAATCCCAAGAAATAAAGATGGGAGAGAGAATTCCAGGCCCACTGGTGTTATATGTGGCTGAAAGGTAGAGTTTACACAGTTCTTTACAAATATTATCTCACTGGATCCTCACAATCACCCTGAAACATAGAGGTTATCCCCCTATAACATAAGAAAATGGAAGCAGACAGAGATTCGAGTGGCTTGCCCAGGCTCACAAAACTGGGAGATATTTTAAGCTGGATTTGAAGTCAGGTTTTCCTGAGTGTAAGTCTGAACCTCTATCCATTACAAAGGTACCTTATACAAGTGATGGACAGCAAATGCAACCCCAGGCTATTTCTGAAAGAGTTTATTGTTAAAACGACTCATAATTGTGGAATGCTGACACTCTCATCTCTTCTCTCATTTTCTGTCCCTACAACCAGTAGTGTGGTAGCACCAAGCATATAATCAAGTGTGTATAAGGAGAGAAGAGGAAAGTATTGTCCTGGAATCTTATTAAAGGAGAGATGCACAAAGAAATGCTTACAAGAGAGATTCCTAGACAGTAAGGAGACAGTGTAGTAGAGATTACTGGCTCCAGAGTCAAAAGTTCTGAGTTTAAATCCTACAACTGATTTCATAATATATATCACTGGGCAAATCACCCAACCTCCCTGAGGCTCATTTTACTCATCTGTGAAACTAAGGGTTTGAATTAGACTGTCTCTCAAACTTTAGAGCTATGAATCTTCCTCAGGCAGCCTCACTCTCCCCCAAAACTATATGTTCACCTAGGTCTGAGGTGCACTGTGAAAGCAATCAAGGCTTTATGACAGCAGCCAATCTATTATTAGTCACATCTGCTAGTATAGTCCTGTCCCCCATAATGTCTGTACTATGCCAAGATGCTGAATGATCACAGCTCTCAGCTTATCCACTGCGCTGTCCAAGGTGCTGGGTGCCAGAAAGGCTCAGAAGGTAAAAGGATACAAAGTAGGTTAAAAATAGAAGCTAGGAGACCATGGCAGGGGTTTCAAGACCACCTGGGAACAACCAGGAGTCATAGACGGCTACAAAATCTCAGTTAGAGTCATGGGCTATTCTGAGAAGTCTTTACCAAAGTCAGGAAAGATTGTTTCTTGTGAGGATCCAATGAGATAATATTCATAAAAAAAATCAAGCCATTCTCCAATTGAAAAATGGTCAAAGAATATGAACAGACAATTCTCAGATGAAGAAATCGAAACTATTTCTAGTCATATGAAAAGATGCTCCAAGTCATTATTAATCAGAGAAATGCAAATTAAGACAACTCTAAGATACCACTACACACCTGTCAGATTGGCTAAGATGACAGGAAAAAATAATGATGAGAGTTGGAGGAGATGCGGGAAAACTGGAACATTGATGCATTGTTGGTGGAGTTGTGAACGAATCCAACCATTTTGGAGAGTAGTTTGGAACTATGCTCAAAAAGTTATCAAACTGTGCATACCCTTTGATCTAGCAGTGTTACTACTGGGCTTATATCCCAAAGAGATTATAAAGAAGGGAAAGGGACCTGTATGTGCACGAATGTTTGTGGCAGCCCTTTTTGTAGTGGCTAGAAACTGGAAACTGAATGGATGCCCATCAGTTGGAGAATGGCTGAATAAATTGTGGTATATGAATATTATGGAATATTACTGTTCTGTAAGAAATGACCAACAGTATGATTTCAGAAAGGCCTGGAGAGACTTACATGAACTGATGCTGAGTGAAATGAGCAGGACCAGGAGATCATTATATACTTCAACAACAATACTATATGATGACCAGTTCTGATGGACCAGGCCATCCTCAGCAACGAGATCAATCAAATCATTTCCAATGGAGCAGTAATGAACTGAACCAGCTACGCCCAGAGAAAGAACTCTGGGAGATGACTAAAAACCATTACATTGAATTCCCAATCCCTATATTTATGCCCACCTGCATTTTTGATTTCCTTCACAAGCTAATTGTACAATATTTCAGAGTCTGATTCTTTTTGTACAGCAAAATAACACTTTGGTCATGTATACTTATTGTGTATCTAATTTATATTTTAATGTATTTAACATCTACTGGTCATCCTGCCATCTAGGGGAGGGGGTAGAGGGTAAGAGGTGAAAAATTGGAACAAGAGGTTTGGCAATTGTTAACGCTGTAAAATTACCCATGCATATAACCTGTAAATAAAAGGCTATTAAATAAAAAAAAAAAGAGATAATATTCATAAAGTGCTTAGCATGTGAATAGCACATAATAGGTGCTTAATAAGTACTTCCTCCCTCCCTTCCTCCCTCCCTTCCTCCCTTCCTTCCTTCTTTCTTTCCTTCCTTCCTTCCTTCCTTCCTTCCTTCCTTCCTTCCTTCCTTCCTTCCTTCCTTCCTTCCTTCCTTCCTTCCTTCTTTCCTTTTCCCTTCCTCTATCCCCCCTTCCCTTCTCTCTCTGGCACTATACTAAGTGCTTTATGATTACTATCTTATTTGATCCTCCTGGCAAGTAAGTGCTAATATTCCCATTTTACAGATAAGAAAACTGAGGAAAAGAGACATTAAATGATTTGCCTAAAATCAGACTGCTAATGAATGGCAGACTTGAGATTCAAGCCCATGTCTTGTGAGTAAGATTATATGGAATCATATAATCTTAAGGGATGGAAGGTAGCTCAGCAGCTTTCTGTCTGGCCATAAATGTAGGGCACTGCCAAGACTAGTCTTTCAGAGTCCAAGTAAACCACAGGGAGCAAGTTTCCACGATTGATGATACAGGCAAAGTTGAGACCTGAGATTCAAGTAAAGGGCTTGCTCACCAGAGGAGCATGTAGGACAGTGACTGGACTGCTGAGTGTATTACACTTACAGGAAAGATGAAGGGGAAAATGTTCCAGGGTTTCATGAATTAAGAATCAACAAGCTTGATAAAAGAGATTATGGAGCAAGGCAAGATAACTTTTTCCAGTTATCTCTCCCAAGTATCATAAAATCCTAGCGTCTTCAGCCCTCTCAGAGATTGTAGGAATCACTGATCACTGAAAATTAACACTAAAAGAGACTTTAGAATACTGAATTTTAGCACTGGAAGGGATTTTAGAGCAGAAACTATCAAGGCTGGCAAGGACCTTAGGACATAGAAAGTTAACACTTTAATTAGCTGGGAGGGATTTTAGGATATAGAATGTCAGAACTGGGAACCTTGGAACAGAGAATATCAGAATTTGGAAGGGTCTTAGAACATAGAATGTTGGCTTTAAGACACAATATCAAAGAAGGAAGCAACCAAGCCATCCAGAATGCTGTTAGAGAGAACTTTTGACATCACCTAATTGTAGGGTCCAAAATTGTTTAAGCTGCAGTAAAAAAAAATGAAGTGGACCTCTGAGCCAATAAAATTATTTATTGTTTTTTTATTAAAGGAACTGGACTCCCTTTAATAAATTGGACCTCAGATCTTCCTCACAGTGTTTGATACATGGTGAATACTGATGAAGCAAAGTAAAATACAGAATTTCATTGGTTGATAGATCTTAACTTTGATCCTTCAGGAGGACCTACATAAAACACAGAACTTCTTTGGCTGACTTCAAAGATATTAATGTTATAGCAAGGTTTACTGAACTGACAGACGGACCCATGGACTGAGCCAACAGTTGTGATGTCAAAGCATCCACATGCCCAGTAGGCCAGTAGGCAGGCAGGTCATGGCAGGTCAACAAATGGGATCATTTGTTGGTCAGATGCTCGTGACCATCTCCCTATGTTAAACAATAGAGGAATGACAAAGAGCAGATGGTCTTCCATGTCATTGAGTCATCTCCACTATGTTTGGCTTAGTTTTCCACTCAGCAGCATGAAAGAATGGAGGTCCTATGGTTAACTTTCTAAGATTAAACAAGTAGACTTTATGATAAAGAACTTACAGTCTGTAGACTAGACTAATTAAATGTATGGTGGTAGATAAATATAATATTAATAATCACTATCCTTATTTAATCACACTATACTGATTAATATTGATTGGAATAAAATGGAGGTCTAATTATTTATCCACCATATAATCTAACTCTTTGATTTTACGCATGAGAGAACTGAGGTCCAGAGAGAAGAAATAAAACCTACTAGGCCAGCTCAAAGATATGTCAGAAATTTATGAGGTAAAAATAAAAAATCCTGTGTGCTAGATACTGTGGATATAGACAAAAATGAACAATTCCCTGTCTTTAAGGAGTCCACAGGATTATCTGAAGGGGCTGGGGAAGAAAACATAGCTCAAATTTGGGAATAATGTATACAAAGACAAAAAAACTGCACAGAGCAGCTTCTCTGAGGAATAATATGCAATAAAAATAATATGAAAGTAAGATCCTAGGTGTCATATAATAATGATTTATCTACTTCACAGATTTAGAACTGAAAAGAATAGGAGTTATCTAGCTCAGCACTTCATTTTATAGATGAGGAAATTGAGTCCCAGGGACTTTCCCAAGGTCACATAGAAAGTAGTTGTTAGAAGTAGAATTTGAACCCAGATCCTCAGACTCTTATGTCAATGCTCTAAGGAATTAACTTGAAGCAGTTTATGGGAGTAGATGTACAAATCATATATTCCTTTCTCTTCCTCAAATCATCCCCTTACCCACAAATCCCTTGGCCGAAGCCAGCACAGTTGTCAGCTTAAATAAAGGTCTTGGCAATGGCTGAAATGTTTGCTTTTATTTCTATCTGTATTTCTGTCAGCTTAGTCTGAGAAGCTCTCAGGGTTTCACTTGGACATAGAGTCATTGACATCTCCCAATGTATGAGGTGCCATATCCTATGACATTAAGTCCTAGGTAGTAGCAATAGAATATATATGGAGAGAGGGCTGTGGTCAAGAGAACTGAAGAATTGCAGAAAGTCAGATAAACACAGGGGCAGGCCTGAGAGGAGAAAGTCTCAGAAGCTAGCTACCTTAGAGGAACTGGGGGACCTGGAAGCACATGGACAGTCTTGGACAGGGACATAGCCAAGAAGGACAGAGCCAGGAAAAGGTGATTGAACAAATCAGGAAGATGCTAAAACTCTGAGCAGTCAAAAAAAGCACATGATTCTGAAAGAGGGGGTCAAGAGAAAGGACTTTGGACCCCAGGCCCAGGCAACTGAGCCACAGCAGCAGTGACAAGGAGATCAAGAACTAAGGACTCATTTTGTCTCAGCCGGAACCAGATGCATTGGTGTGGGAATATCCTGTTGGATAGCAAGGACTATCAATTGTGAGAACCACACTGAAGTGATGAGTTTGAGCATATGGAGAAGGGTAGCTGCTAACCTAGTCAGGTCTGGTACTGGTGTTGGAAAAAGCAATTTAATTCAACATTTACTCCAGACCTCCCTGGTCAGTACTCCCCAATGGGCGTTCTTCCCCTTATTAAAAGGTAAGTTCCTGAAGGGCAAGGACCATCTTTGGTTTTGTATTTGTATCCTCAGTGCTTAGTTTAGTATTTGGAAAATAATAAGTACTTAAGAAATGTTTCCTTTTTTTTTAACCTTTTCATTGCTTTTTTCCAGGTTATACATGTACATTAATTTTTAAATATACATTTCTTTATGATTCATGTTGGGAGAGAAAAATCAGAACAAAAGGGGAAAACCACAAAAGAAAAGAAAATAGAAGAAAAAGAAAAAGAAAAAAAGAAAAAATGTTTCTTTATTCAGCCATTCATCCATCTATTCGCTTATTAAGTTTCTGCCAATGTAGCACCTTGCTACATATCATGAATTGCAAACTGAGCACAGTTCCATCTACCTTGTGCCAAACTTTAGTTAGGTAGAGACCCTCTCTGCCATGCTCCCCACCCTGATCACCCCATTCCCAAGAACTTCCTGTTGTAATACCATCTGTTCTAGGAGACTACAAAGGCTCCCTGATTCCAGAAACTAGCTCAGTCATTAAGGTCATGCACGTCTTATTTAATCAGCCATCTCTCCCTTCAAGGGACCAGCTCCTCCATGAGGCTTTCTCTTCCCCAACTGAAAAGGATTCAGTTTCCCCTAACTAAAAAGGTTTGCTTCTTTATCGAATGCTTTTATAGCACTTTGTTTTTCTGTTTTTTTCCCAAATCTCTTCTTTGCTTCCATCACAGTCCCTCATTACATATTTATTGTTGTATATATTGTATTTGCCATTAAACTGAAGACTTTTGAAGATCCAGTGAGGTCCTTGATAGAGATTGTGTCACTTTTCATCTTTGCATCTTCAGTGACATGGGAATAAAGAAGTCCCAAAGAATATCAAGCTTGTCTTGGAGCTTATTGAGTTCCCCAGCAAAGCAGCCTCTCATAAAGGTGCAGAGACTTCCAAAGTGAGATTATGTAGGACTTTAATATGCTTAAGCCACAAAAGAGGGGGAAAGCTTCATGCAAAAAGGGAGGGGAAAGGAGGTTGCAAGAGCTAGACCAGTGATAGCCTTCCCAGACTTCTGAAATTGTGCCTTCAGAAGCTACAGAATATTTGAGAGTGGAAATGAGTTGCACCCAGCAACACTCCATCCCAGACTGCGTTTGTCTTGTTCCAAACACCCAGCCACGTGCTCAAGGAAGCCACCTGTGGTGCCAACTTCTGGGTTGACAGGCTCCATGCTCGGAGATACAACCTGTCTCTGTTCCTTCTCTCTGTTTGCAAAGCCTGGCCTAATTAGAGTGGAGGTGATGATCTAATTCCCTCCAAACAAATGCTTTGGATGCTGAGTTTTCCTTAAACAATGAAGCAGTGGCAGATGCCCCAGCCTGGGAGAAATCTGTTTCCACCTTTGGGAAGATGGAGACAACCCTATCTTACTGCCGCCAATAGTTGAGGTTGGAAATAAGCCCCAACCCTCACAGGCCAGCCAGCTCCCTCAGGAGCCAGGAGCCTCAGGGCCAGCCCATAGAGAGAGCGAGTCAAGAGTTCACACTGCCCATTTTGCCTGGACTCAATAATGGCCCGGTGTGGGGGTGAAATCCATAGCCATCCATGTGGCACAATCATAAAAGTACCTCCCTGATACCTCCCCAGCTGGGTCTCTGTGATACCTGGAACGGACCCTCATCACCCTTTTAGGATGTAAATGTTCCCTTCGAGGCAAAGCTTCCCTACTCACACAGAATCTCACAAGTGGGAAGGATCCCAAAGGTGATGTACTCTAGTTTCTTCCTTAATCTTCAATGGAACTTCCCAAGAGAGACCATTTTGCTTTGGAAGAGTTTTAATTATTAGGAAACTTTGCTTTATGCTGAACTTAAATTTGTGGATCTGCAAAATCCTGTTTCTGCCCTCCAAAACCAAGCAGGAAACAGATAATCTTGGGAATAGAAAGAAAATTTAAATTGGAAGTGGCTGCCAAACCTTACTCTGCTGTCAATTACCTACCTAAGCTACCATTCCCTCTCAGGGTCTCAGTTTTCTTCTATGTAAAATGAAGGGGTTGCATCAGATCTCCTATATGATCTTTTCTAGCTCTTAATCTATTAAATTAATCCTGCTACTGACTGAGTTCTAATCACAATGACTGTCGGGGTGGCAATTGCATAGACTTACACAGCCTTCTTTGAATTTTAGCTCCTTAGTCTAGAAAATAAAATAAAGTAATTGGGATGGAGAAGAGATCTCAATATAACTCCCTCATTTCTTCAAAAAAGTGGGGAACTTTAGGTGCCGAAAGGTTCACATGCTGTCCAAAGTGGACTTTTGCTGTCAGAAGGATTTGATTTATTCTTTGATATAAGGGGAAGCTCATTGGTTGAATGGGGTCAGCTGGATGGGTGAGGGGGGAAGGAAGGAAGGGCAGAGATGGTATATCCAGAAAGGATTTTGATATGAAAAGAAAGATATTAATAAAATGTTCCTTTTAAATTGGTGATTTCATTGATATAAGGAACTTCCAGGTAGACAGATAGATAAAGCATTTATTAATTATTTATTGAATGCCTGGCACATGCTAACTTCTAGGAATAAAAATACAAGTGAAAAAGAGACTCAGAAGCTCACATTCTAATGGGAAAGGAAAAATGAAAACAACTCTGCACATGCAGAACTTACATGTTATTTATGATTTAAGTAGAAGATAATCTCTAAGAGAATGCTTTAGCAGTTAGGAGGCCTAGAAATGTCTCCTTCAGAAAGGGAGAATTTGAGCCAAGACTTGAGGGGAGTCAGGAAAGTCACAGCCAATTGGTCAGAGACACAACCTAAGCCTTCCTGGATTTGAGGTTGGCTCCCACCTCATTACTCTATACTGCCTCTCTTGAAAAAAAAAAGAATGAAAACTCTTCAAATGTATATTTTACAGATATAGGATCATAGGGACCTACAATCTTACCTCAAACTTCTTATCCGCATGTGCTTTAACTAGAGGAGGAGAACACACATTTATTAAGCACCTACTATATGTCCAACACTGTGCTAAGTGATATACAAATATCCCATTTGAACACACTCCATTCTATTTTCTGAACCCAAATACTTTCTCACCTTCACTTTTTTGCTAATGGTACTCACTATACCTGGAGTGCCTTCCTCTGATTCTTCATCTTCCACCTCCAAAAATCCATCTATCCTTCATGACCTGGCTTACAGGCTACCTTTTCCATGAAACTCTCACTGATTGATCCTCTCCTGTCCAATGTGACATTGGCTTTACTAACCCTCTGTATTATCCATATTGCACTACAGCTCCTCTGGAGTTCTCCTCTGGGACCTCACCATGGCCTGATCTGAAGCATAATCTCCAGCAAGCAAGCCTGTCTGTATGATCTCCCAGCAAGATCAGCTCTGATCTCCTGGGATGAATCTATCTGACTTGATCGGTTCAAGTCATCAGATAGAGAATTGCTCTGCCCACAAAAACTCAGAAAACTGTCTCGTTGGACACAACTTTTTGTGGGAAAAGTTTCCACATAGATCTTGTGTGGGAGCTGCGTGCACTTACCATGCCCCAGACCGATGTGGTGGCTAATACCTGGGATCCCACTGTAGGAACAGAGGCTGAGACTGACCTGTGGAAACGGGAGTTCTGAACTCCAGCTTAAACCAATCAAATGCCCAAATGAAGTTTGGCACTAATTGCCAAATGGGGATCCCTTGGGAATTGGTGACAGTGAGCGTATTGGGTTACTTAAGGAAAGGTGGAACTGATCCAACCATTCTGGAGAGCAATATGGAAGTATGCCCAAAAAGCTTGCAAACTGTGCACACCCTTTGATCCAGCAGTGTCTCTACTTGACTTGTTTCTCAAAAAGATCATTAAAAAGGGAAAAGGACCCCCATGTGCAAAAAAGGTTTGTAGCAGCCCTTTTTGTAGTGGCTAGAAACTGGAAAATGAGTGGATGCCCATTGGTTGGGGGAAGGCTGAATAAGTGAATATATGAATGTTATGGAATATTATTATTGTGTAAGAAATGACCAGCAGGAGGATTTTAGAGGCCTGGAGAGACTGGCATGAACTGATGCTGAGGGAAATGAGCAGAACCAGGAGATCATTATATATGGCAACAACAAGACTATATGATGATCAATTCTGATGGACGTGGCTCTTTTCAACAATGAGGTGATTCAGGCCAGTTCCAATGGTCTTGTGATGGATAGAGCCATCTGCACCCAGAGAGAGGACTGTGGGGACTGAGTGAGGAGCACAATATAGCATTTTCACTCTCTCTGTTGTTGTTTGCTTGCTTTTTGTATTCTTTCTCATTTTTTCTTGTGCAGCATGATAACGGTGGAAATATGTATAGAAGAATTACACATTTAACATGTATTGGATTACTTGCCATCTAGGGGAGGAGATGGAGGGAAAGGAAGGAGAAAAAAATTTGGAACACAAGATTGTGCAAGGGTGAATGTTGAAAATTTATCTATGCATATGTTTTGATAATAAAAAGCTTAAAAAAAAGATGAGTTATCTTGACTGCAAGCCTGGTGTACTATTCATTGGGCCACCCAGCTGCCCCATTATACAACATAGTAGGTACTTAATAAATGCTTTTTGGAATGAATAATCATTTTCAAATTTCATTTTCATTGGATGAACCTCTTCCTATACTGGGGCTTTGATGTGTTCTTTTGAAAAGAGGATAATCATAGGTAATCATAGATCTCTAGCAGACCTTAGAAGCCATTCAGCCCAACTGCTTCATTTTACAGATAACCCAGAGAGGTTAAATAGCCTAGTCGATAAAGTGCCAGACCTGAAGTCAGGAAGGCTGGACTTCAAATTCAATCTCAGAAGCTCAGCAGCTTTGTGACTCTGAGTAAGTAGTTTTCCTTGCCTCAGTTTACTCATCTATAAAATGGGGATCATGATAACTCCTACCTCCTAGGGCTGTTGTGAGAATAAAATGAAATAATATCTGTAAGACATGTTGCAAATCTAAAAACATTATATAAATGACAGATGTTATTACTTATCCAGTGTCTCACAGACAGGTAAGTATCACAGGCTGGAATTTGAATGCATTGTTTCTGCATTCAGCCTGCCATATTGGAACTCTTTCCACTATATTCTGGGGTGGAACAGGATAGTTTCTAAGGTCCTGTGTGGTTCTAAATCTTTGCCCATATAAATCTTAGTTCTAAGTCATCCTCCTCACATTTCACCACCAATCCCGAAAAATGCCCCATTGTTGAAATCTACACTTCATTGGTAATCTTGCCTGGAAGTAGGGTTTGGATTCTGGAGTTGTTTTTTTCTCAAGCAGGGCAAATGACCCTTCATCCTGGGGCTGGGAGCCCCCGGGCCCAGGGGATTCCCTACACATAGGGCCAGGTGAGGCAGGATAAGTCCCCAGGGCATCTTCCCTGCCAGAACTCCCCTTGGCAGCGAGGACAGCCTGTCTATAATGGATCACTCCAGGCAGAGTCATGGGGAAACTAAATCCCTTTTAATATTCATGGCCAGTCTCTGGGAGAATGGATAGAAGGACTTTATACTTTCCTATAGGCAAAGCCATGCTGTTTATCAAAACTAAAGATGCGTGTACAGTTGGAGAACTTCTGGGGAAAGCACCTCTCTCCAGTTGAAGGACAGAGTAAAGGAAGAATGAAGGGCTGACGCACAGGGGTGTTTGGAGAAAGCAAGGGAGGGGGAAGAGCAGGGGACAGAAGGAAACCTCGTGCCTCAGTATCCCTGCAGGGTCTTTGCTTAGAGGAGACCCTGGAAAGATCAAACAGTCCTGAAGATTTCCCCCTTCCTCCCACCCCTTATGCTTCGGGAGCTGGCTGGAGGAGGATGGGCCTTGCACTTGGGGTCAGAAGACATAGATTCAAGCTCCACATATGGTATTTTCTAGCTGTGGAGCAGTGGGATGGCTGCTTACCCTCTCAGATCCTCACTTTGTACTCTAAAATGTTGGTAATGATTGTTGTATTACTTTTCTCACAGAATTATTGCGAGTAAAAGCCTCTGGAAACCCTATATTACCACAGAAACCCTCAAGGCATACAGGTATAAGATTCCTGGGCTTTGAGTCAAGACTTGAATTCTTATATTTTTTGCTGAGGCAATTGGGTCACACAGCTAGGAAGTTCTTAAATATCCAAGGTCAAATTTGAACTCAGGTCCTCCTGAGGTCAGGGCTGGTGCTCTATCCATTACAACAACTAGTTGCCCCAAGACTTGAGTTCTAATCTTACCTTTGACAGTCATTAGCTGTGGGACCCTGGGAAAGCCATTTAACTAAGTGTAAGATGAGGGAGTCTCTAGAATTCCTTCCAGTTTTAAGTGGATGATCCTAATCATCTTATTTCAAAACTCTTTCAGAACTGAGCATTCACAAACAACATTCACTGCAGAAGAAGAACGCTAGTTAAAGGTCAGTAACTTGTCTCGTGGCATGTTATAGTTAATAGTCAGAACCAGCTTTGGCCAGTCAAAGCCTTTGTTTTTCTTTACTAGCATGGAAAATAAAGTTTAAGGAGCCTTCACACAGAAGGCAAGATACTGAAAAAGAGTTCATTCCTTAATTCACATACAGAACAGCTTGGTTGTATACATTTTGATTGGATTAGGAAGAATTAATGGTTAATTTTGTTCCCCTAAAATTAAAGCTCTTCCTGTTTTGACATTCACCAAATGCTGAATGATGGACCCGGAAGAATTAGGGGACAGTAGCCCTGGCAGGGAACTTGGGGGAGAAACAATAACAAACAACTTTGATTTTTCACAATGGCCTCGTGCTCTTTGAGGGGGCACTGGTGACAGTGACCACAGATACGGGGCTTCAGACAGCAGTCCCCTTTTCATAAGTCCTGGTTTCAATAAAATAGAACATTACTAATACTTAGCTGTTTCCATATCCAAAATCTAGTTTTTCTCCCTTTTTGAAAATCAGGACACTTTCCCATCTCCATTCTTCTGTCTCCTCTTCTGAGCTCGCCGCTCCTCAAAGATCACCGACAGCGGTTCAGTGATCACATCTATAAGTCATTTCTGTACCCTGGGATGTAATTCATCCCAGCCTGGTGACTCGAACTCATTTAGAACAGCTGGGTACTCCCTTACTATCTCCTCACTTATCTTGGGCTTCAATTTCCTTTTAAACATGTTTGTCCTACCTTTCTAGATTAAAGATCATTCTCTTTGATAGAGAAGATGGAAGCAAAAGAAGATTTGAGTAGTCCTGTCTTTTTTATATCATCTGTTAACATTACACCGACTGCCCTAAGCAGGAGATTTTTCCCTTTCTTATTCTTCTTGTTCTGAATAAAATTTAAAGTGCACTTTTTGTTGCCTTTAGCATTGTTCCCAAGCCTTAGTTCATTCAGGGCTTTAGCCTTTCTGACACTGCTTTTACTGGTTCATGCTGCTCTTTGGAAACAATCCTTGGTTTTTTACCTATCCTTCCACCATTGGCATATGTCCTTTGAAGATAAGAGCCCATCAGGGAGCTTCCAAGTAGCATCATCCATCTCTTCAGGCACTTCTTCCCTTTTCTCTTCATAGGGATCATTCGCTCTCACCCCCCCCTTTACCCCCCCCCAGTATTTTACTATTTTAGTTTCCAGTCTTCTCTTGAGCTAACATCCCTTTCTGAGATCTGCTTCCTTAATATCTCGGACCCACATTTGACTGTCCAGTGCTCATTTTCTTGGGAATTATGAACTCTAAGATACCATGCTTACTATCTTCCAAGGTTTCTGTCAGTTTTATTTCACTAACCAATTATTTCTTCTTAGTCATAAGTGAGCCCATGGAGTCTCCTTCATTTATTCCTATGCCTCATGAGAGATGAAGTTATCAACAAGGTAAGTAAAAAATGAATCAAATTTTAGCTTTAAGCAAAATGAGACTCTTAGCAGATGTTAGGATAGCTGAACCTCCCTCGCCTCCATCTCTATTTTTTCTCCCTGCCAGTTTTATGATCAATATTCTGCAGTATACCTATCATTCAACTGGCCATGCTTTCTGTATCTCTTCTTCCTTGAGCCCACTTTTATTCTTCTTTCTTTTTTATCTTTTACAGAACTCATAGTCTGCACCACACACTTCATTAACCTTGTCTTATATGGTCCCTAATGCATATGTATAACAGGGACCCCATATATTATGTTTAATATAGGATATATAACCATACACTTAACAAATAACAATATAACATAAAATAAATAATTATTAATAATATATCTGATTAGCATATGTTTCAATACACACACATACATAATATCATTCTAACTAGATCATAAGAATTGCTTATGTCACTCAATATATCCTTTTGATTAGTTCATAATACCACAGATAGCCCCTTAGTATCTCCAGATGGATCAGTCATCAATATTAACCTGTCATTACAAAGTGGATCCTTAGTTATTTTAAAATAACAAAGAATAGCCTTTCATGTTTTAAACTTATTCAAAAGAGGGGGGGTGAGTAGTTTAGTTTTGCTCTAGAAGCCTGAGAAAATTGACTTTATTACTCAGTCTTTTCTTGATAATTTTCCTTATTTATCTTTTGCTTTAAATGTTCACAAATCAAATGTGTGGCTCACCTTTGGTTTCTTTTGCAAGAAAGACTCATATGCAGAATTCTGCTTTCTTTAAAGTTCCTATATTTTCATTCATAATTAGGCACAGTTCAGCAAGATGTCCTATTTAGGGGTGTATATCAATCTCTTTTCCTTTTTTGGAATGTTATATTCCAAACACTTCCCTGAGTTCTCATAGGTACAAAGTAGCCCAGAGTTATTTTAACTGATTTTTCTTTATTACTAAGGACATTTCTCATGATTTATCATAAAATTTATTGTTTGTCATTGAAATTCTGAAATTTAATCATTATACACTTTAGATTTTCAAACTTAGGGATTTTCACTATTGGAGAACTGTGGATTCTATAAATGCCATGAGTTTTTAAAACTTTGGAGAAGTTTTCTTGTATTATTTCTTAATAATGTAGTCAGCCCTTTGGCTGAATTAACTATGTTTGGCCAATCTGGTAGTCCTCTGTTCCTTTTGGCATTTTTGTGTATCCTTTCTTTAAAATCATTGTTCCCTTGGCTTGTGAAAGTGTGAATGCACTTTCTGTTAAGGTTGTTGTCTTTTACTTTTATTCTTCCAAATTTTCTTCCATTTATGATTTTTGAGTTTCACACCTGCCATTCTTTTTGGAACATCCACTATTTTGAAGAGATTCTTGACTGTATTTTCTAAGTTGTTCTCTCTGTTATTTATCTTATTTATTTCTTCTTTGGCAACTCTGATTTCTGATCTCATTTGCAATTCACTGCTTTCTTTTAAAGTTTTTTTTAAACACTCCAGAATTATGAGATATTCCATGATCTATCTAGGGAATCTGACTATTTCTCTTTTTTCAGTGGGAGTTTTTGATTTATTTTTTTCTAAAGCCTAATACTTATTCATTGGATTATGACCTTTTCTGCAATTCTTATTCTTTTTTTCCTTCTGTCTTTATGAATATCACTTTGGGTTTATGTGGTTTGGAGCTGGTTTTATATCTAGTCTTTCTCTCTTGACCTTTTGGTAGTTTGTTTCAATGTCTCTCTTCACTGCAGACCCCTGAGTCTGGGCAGCTCCAGTTTTCTTGAGTTGGAGGGGGGACAACACAGGTGTCTGACTGAGTCTCTATCCTATGTAAATTCCACTAGGAGTGATGTGGCTATAGCTCGTTTCTTTATTCCTTTCCTTTTAAGTACAGAAATCCCTTTTTCTTTTACTTGTTCTTCACTAATATGTCTGCTTCTTCCTTCACAGTTGTACCCCCTTTTCATCGAACTGGAAAAGATCAATGTTTTCTAACTCTTGTGACCTGAGGGGATGGAGTATTTAGGTTATGTCAGCCATGAGGATAAAACATGGAGGACTCTGCAGCCTGAGCTTAAAACATAAGTCTATGATGTTTGTGTTTGCTGTACAGGGTGGGCTGGAGGTTATTATGGGCAGTGGGAGCTTTAAGTAGTTTCACCTTCTGCTGTTATTTCAAAAGACATGTGTGTGTTTTTCTAGTTTCTCTTTGTGCATATTTTAATTAGCAAAGATTTGATGCATTTCTTCTTGCTTTGAAATTGTTGGGTAGGGAGGTTATTCTGAAAATGATTACTCTGTTTTCCCCTCAAAATTGGATCCTAACAAAGTCAACAAAGATTGAGTTTCTGTATAGACTATGGTGAATGAGAAAGACAGAAGGAAAGGAGAGGGAAATAAAGAAAGAGAAGATGAAGAGAGACCAATAGAGACAGAAAGAGACAGAAAGAAGAGAAGAAGGAAGAGGAACAAAGGAAGGCTGGAGATAAGGAGAGAGGGAGAGACACACACAGAGAGAGAGTTAGAGACACATAGAGAAAGAGGCAGAGAGGAAGAGCAGAAAATAGAACTGCATAAAAAGAAGAGTAAAAATTTACTTTTAATTATTAGATATCAGATACATCAATTGGGAGCTGACTCAAGCCTCTTATACCTCTCCAATGGAATAATCAAAGACTGTCTTCCTTCATCCCACTGGCTGTCCCTCCCATTGATTCCAAATCAGGAAGGTAAGGGAGTACAGACTAATGGGCAAAGAGAATACAATTAGCACCCAAGTGGTTTCATTCTGGGCCTGTCTTTTAGTAGCTCACACCTTGCTGCAGTTATCTTAGGTGAAGGGCTGTTTTTCCTTCTCACCTTCCCCTTTTGAATTCCCTAATGTTTTCGCTGCAGCAGCCACTGATGCATTTTAGAGAAGGGGCCACTGTGTCCTTACTCTAAGAGTTTCTAAGCTTTCTTAAATCACTAAGTCTTAATAGCTTAAAATAAAATGCCAAACTTTGATGCACTGGTGAAGTTTTAGTGATATATGTATAAGGGGAATGATAATAAAGCAAAATTTATCCCTATTTGTAGCCAATCATCCATGTTAAGTTATTGTCTGATTCTCAAAGTTATTGTCATGAATAATAAGTACATCCCACTCTGGTGCTTATGGTGTCTTGGAAGTGACCCTGCGTTGTTGAAGGCTCTGCTAGTGGAATCCAAGTTGTGAGGGGGTCAACCAAGGTGAATAGGTTTTGAACTTGGGCCAAGTTCATTCATCCTAGACCATTCATCCTAGGGCCAGCCTCCATGGAAAAAGGTTTCAAAGGATGAGCTTTTGAGAAATAGTCATACAGCCCCTGCTAAAATTGTGGAATGGTTATAATTAGAGGAGCTGCTCGCATCAATGAAATAATGGGTCTTTAAAATTATTGAAGAAACCAGAGTAAACATTCAAGCTGCAAAGTTGGTGATACAGGTTACAAAATAATTTCACTCTTTTATGAAGCATCAGAGCCAGGAGGGAACTCACAGGCCACCTTTCCTCTCTTCCTTTACTCTAATCTCTGATGATAAGATGGCCCTTCTCACCAAAGCCAACTCTTCTACTGGTACTTTGATCCCATCCTTCCTTTTCTCTCTAATCTCTTTCTGTCTCATATGCTCATTTCGTGCTGCCTACGGAGAAGCACAGAGCTTCCACATCCTGAAAACTAAACACAAAACAAAAGCAACAGCTTCATCATGCCTATTGTATTAGAAATATCAACCCTAAAATATTTTGAAAACTGATCGCATATAATGCAAACATCTTTGAGAAACCAACATAATACTTAAGTGTTAGCAGAGCTTAATTTCTCCTCAAAGCTACCACTCACTTTATGCTACTTTACCTCAAGTTATCATCTTGTACCTGTCTTCCTTTTCAAAGCAAAATTCCTAGAAAAAGCTATCTCTGCTCATCATCTCTGGCTTCCAATGTCTTCAATAGCTTGACACAGAAGTTACTGATCTCTCCAAAGTGACCAGGGATCTCTTGATTCCCAAATATGATGCTTTCTTCTCAATTATCATCTTTATTGACCTCTCTAAATCATGTGGCACTGTTTACTACTCTCTCTCTCTCTCTCTCTCCTCCTAGTGATTTGGTCCCCTCTGGGTTTTTGTGACATGGCTCTCTCTAGACTCTGCTCCTATCTGTCCACTCCTCAGCTTCCATATTTGTATATATCTTCTCCCTGGCACATGTAACCCAAGGCTCCCTTAGGGACTTTCTTTTCTTTTCTCTCTCCATATTTTCTTCTTTGTTTATCTTATCAGCTTTCAATCTTCATCTCAACACAAATGACTCTCTACCTTTTAAAACCTGCTTCTGATTCCCTTTTGAACTCCAGTTCTACATCATCATCATCACATATCTTATAGGTAACCCAAATTCAACGAATCCAAAATAGAATTAATTACCTCTTCCCTCAAAATGTATTACTCATGATCAGCAAGATGATTACAGAGAGCTGGAGAGACATGAACTGACTAAGTGAAATAAGCAGAACCAAGAGATCATTATACACAGCAACAACAAGATTATATGATGATCAATTCTGCTGGACATGGCTCTCTTCAACAATGAGATGATTGAGGTCAGTTCCAATGATCTTGTGATGAAGACAGCCATCTATGCCCAGAGAGAGGACTGTGGGGACTGAGTGTGATTCACAACTTTTTGTTGTTGTTTGCTTGCACTTTATTTTCTTTCTATTTTTTTTTCATTTTTGATCTGATTTTTCTTATGCATCAAGATAATTATATAAATATGTTTATACATATTGGATTTAATGTACATTTTAACATATTTAACATAGATTACATGCCATATAGGGGAGGGCGCCGGGGAAGGGAGGAAATTGGAACATAGGGTTTTGCAGGGGTCATTGTTGAAAAATTATCCATGCATATTTTGAAAATAAAAAGCTTTAATTTAAAAAAAAGTATCTTCTGAATTCCTATTCCTCATAAAGGCACCACCCTCTTTCTACTAACTCAAATTTGTAACCTAGGATTCATCTTTGACTCTTCATTCTCCCTCATAGAATGTAAGCTCCTTGAGGGACAGATCTATTGTTATTTTTGTCTTCATATTCCCAGTGCTTTGCACAGTGCCTAGAACAATATAGGTACTTGATAAATGTATATTGATTGTTTGGTTGAACAAAGTTGGAGATGGAGGGAGTAATTCAATCTGTCTCTTTCACAGAGCACCAAAAAAACAGATCCTCAGATACCACTTAACCTAAACTACTCATTTGCTAGGCAAAAAAGTTGAATTCCAGAGAGATTTCAGCATGCTATCCTGGAAAAATCAGAAATCTAGAAGACAGTAGTCTTGAATGGGAGACCCAGTTTTGCTGTTAATTAGTTGTGTCACTTCACTTTCATAAAATTTTAGAACTAAAGAAATCTTAGATACCATCAAATTCAATTTCTGTATTTTATAGATTGGAAAAGAAATTACTTGTCCAAGTTCTCAGAGATGGCAAAGGCACATCTGGGATATGAACTCAGGTATTCTGTTTCCAAATTCTATGCTCTATTATACCACACAATGTTCTAAACTTTTCCCACTAAGTCATACTGCCTCTCTCTTCTCTGGACCTGTTTCTTCATCTGGACAACCAGAAAATTAGACTTAATATTTAATTTTTTCTCTCTCTCCCCCCCCTACCCCACATACATGTATCACACGTACACAGCTAATGACAAAGCTGTACTTGGAAATGTACTTGGAAATTACTGTGCCTTTCCTTTAGGTAGCACAATAAATAGAGAGCTGGGACTGGAGTTAGAAAATCTGAGTTCAAATCCAGCTTGAGACTTTACTAGTTGAGTGGCCCTAGACAAGTTGCTTAACCTTATTCGCCTGTTTCCCCATCTGTAAAATGAGATATAGAAGGAAATGGCAAACCACTCAAGCATCTCTGCCAAGAAAACCCTGAATGCATGAGGAAAAACAACACATAGAGTTCTCTTTCATTTTTCATCACCCTAGAAACCAGCCCTAGGTTCTCCATCCTTGACCAGTCTGTATGTGTGTTGGGAGAAAAGGGCAAGTGATGGAGATGAAGGCCTTGTGACCAAGGTCCCCCAATTCCTCTTGGCAGGAGACAAATAGGTTATTAGTTGAGCATCAATTTGGGACATAGGAAAAGCAGATAGCACCCAGTCTGACCAGGCCCCGGAGAAAACATAAATATGTAACAGAAATGAGTTAAAACCTACAGCATATGTCACACATGTCTCTTCCCAACATAGTCCCCCTGTTAGTGTCAGGCCAGCCTCGGAATTGCCTTCAGTCTCCCCCAAACAGCCCGGAAGAGGTCATGAGTTGAGATTTATGAAACACAAAGGCCAAAAGCAACAAGTGGTGGGTGAATGGGACTGGGAATCCATCTCTGCTTTGATACTGGGGACTGTCAAACATGACCCCGATGTACTTCTCAAGAGGATTGCTGAGTCCACAGTTCTTTGGCCAGCAGCAGCAGCCCAAGCAGGACTCTCCAGTTCTCTCTTCTGGGCTAAAATTGGCTTCTCTGCAACAGACATTTCCCCAGGAGCCAGAAGTTTTGTGGCAGGATGTGGAAAGCTGCGAAGAGAAGAGATAAGATACTCTAACTCCTTTCTCCACACCTTTGAAGTGACCAGGCCTGGAATAAGATCCATTCTTACTTCTGCCCCATACAGTTCCTGATTTCCTTTAAGATATAATTCAAACAACATTTTCCACAGCAAGTCTTTCTTGATTCTGTCTTTTCCTCAATAACTAGTATTCTCCCTCCCAAATTACCCTAAATTTATTTTATGCATATTCTGTATTTATTTCTGTACTTATTGTCTCCTCCAAAAGCAGACAATATCCTTTAGATATTTAGAGAGCAGGGATTGTTTCTTTTTGTTTGTTTGTTTGTTTTGCCTTTAATTTCCAGTGCCTGGCACATAGTAGGTGCTTAAAATCCTTGTTATTGATTGAGTCCAGCAGTAGAAGGAAGGAAGGATGAAAGAGAAGACGATAAAGCCAATGTAGAATGAGATGGGAAGAAGAAAACAGAAGGGAGGTTGAGGAGAGAATTGGGGAGATGAGATCAAGGACAAAGGGAAGAGGGAAAAGGAGAGAGAGGAGAATGGTAGAAAGATAGAGATGCTGAGAGGGAGAGGAGAAAGGAGAGACTGAGAGACAATAAGGGAAGAGAAAAGGGAAAAGTGAGGGAAGGAGGGAAAGAGAAAAGAACAGAAGAAAGAAGAAAAGAGAAAGAGAAGATGTGGAGAAAACGAGGAGGAAACAAAAGGAGATAGAAAGATAGAAGAATGTTAGAGAAAGCTTTGGTTATTAACAATTTACCTCGCAAATAAAAAAAGTATAAATGTTAATAGAGCTTGTGATGTAAAAGAGAAGAGAATTTTGTTCTGATTAGGCATCCAATCTCTGACGACAGACAAGTTAGAATGTTCAACCAAAAATTACTGGCCCAGGCTCAAAGAATCAGAATCTGGTTCACCAGGACAATCATCTACCAAAGACATGGTCAAAAAGACACAGCCACCAAGGACACACTCATTATGGGAATATCAAGGGCGTTTCATAATCTTGGATACAAGGAATATCCAAACCAACTGACCGCCAAAGACAGACTTTACTTTCCTTATTTATCCAAGTAGCTATTTTTGTTCATTAAAACCTAGTTACTTGCTGTATCTGGCCAATATCCTGGAGTTCGTGCTTGGTTAATTTAAGCGAGCAAAGCTTTGACGAAGTAATTTTATTGTCCTCTGGGATTGGCCAGCTTATGCCAAGCCTCACTATTGCAGATGAAATTGAGTTAATTTTCGCTGAAATTGCTTCTTAGCAGACAAACACATTCCCCATCATTGTGGGCTTATGCCTTTGCAGCTCCATTATTTTTTAATTTACACACCCAGGCAGCAAGGGATTAATGCCCGAGGTACACAAAGACAACCTTGAGGGAAAGAGGGAAGAGAGAAAGATGCTCCTACTGTGGACACTCAAGGGTGAAGAGGTCATGGTTCTTGGACAAGATTAGAATTAATCCATGAATCCACCAATTGTCAAGCATTTTCTGTACATTCAGCCCTGTGCAAGATATTGTGGGGAAGAGGTGAACAGTAAGGAGAGAGAATACATGGCCCCTACTATGTTTAGAACTTAGACGGGGTAGCAAAATAGACATTTAAAATGAAAAAATGTACTGAAGAACATGGAACTGCCGGCAGATGCTCAGCCATGATTCTTTTCAATGAGGAGTGCTCAGATTCTGGTAGTCCCTTGATTACCTTGACAATTATTGGCGCCCCTCAAAGTAGGAAGGATCGTGAATGCAGGGAGGCAGGGATCTTTTTCTGACCTTTCTCTTTGCCATTTTATGAGTGACAATTGTTCACTTTGTTAGTTTGAAGGAATATAGAATGGTCAGTGTAGTTAGAATCTTGGCTCAAGCTCTTACCTACTGAGAAAAGCTTCACTGTATTTCAGGAAACTCTAATCATTAAACAAAACATAATGGAATCAGCCATAAAAGCATAGCTTTTATATATACATTTTATATAGTCTTACTCATGATCCCAAGAAGAGAAAGCAATATAATCAAAACATATTAATTCAACTACTGTTGACTCTGGACATTCACAGATTCAGAAAGTTCAGTCCCAGGCTATTGGCTTGCCACAAACACTGGTATTATTATTCCCAGATGCACTTCGGATGCCTAGATTCAGTTATTTTCAGTGGGAATTTCAAGAGTTTCTAATGTTGGATTTAGCAAATGCCCCCAAAGTTTTCCAACATGTCGACAAAATAAACCCCATAAGTGTCTGAGCTTGAATTTGAACTCACATCATTTTGATTCCAAGTCCAGTGTCAACAATGTCATTTATCTGCCTCATCTATAGAATGATGGAGTTGGGTTAGATCAGAAATTCTTCAACTGTATTTTTCAAAACCCTGTTATTTCATGTGATATGAATGGAAATTATGTGAGAAAAATTTCATGCTAGTGATATTTTTCTCCCTAAAATATTAGATGTGATATTGCTATGTCAAAATACTTGTCAAGTAATTTCTCCGTATGAGACTAGACTTAATATTCTCTATCCTTCTAATTTTCTAAAATTTCTCCACTTTACCTTTATTCTAAGGCTAGTCCATACTCTCAGAGATTTTCTACTCTTATCAGACCATACATGGGTGAATCCCCATGTACTGATGGTCGTAATAGTTTAAAATGTGTATTCATTGATGATACCTAAGATTCTTTTGAATTCTTAGGTTCCAGGATTTATAGGACTTTGGAGTTTAAAGGAGCATTAGAGAACACATACTCTACCCTGATAATTTTACAGATGTGAAAATTAAGGGTATGAGAGATTAAAGTGACTTATTCAAGATCACACAAGAAATCAGTTCCTTATATGATTAATGATCACTTCTTTGTAGAAGATTTAAAGATCTACATAACCCATCCTGGTTTCTGTCTCACATTACCCACTGCTTATTGGGTTTCCTATCGTATGTTCCATCAACATTTCAACTTTGGCCTGTCCAAGGCAGAACTCACTCTTTCCCTCCCTCATCCCAAACTTGTTCATTTTATGAACTTTTGTCAAGCAACTTTCTTCTAATTTTCTAGGACTACAGTCTTTAGAGTTATTAGCTACCCTCATTACAGGGGTCCTCAAACTATGGCCTCGAGCCAGATGCAGCAGCTGAGGACGTTTATCCCCCTCACCTAGGGCTATGAAGTTTCTTTATTTAAAGGCCCACAAAACAAAGTTTTTGTTTTTACTATAGTCCGGTCCTCCAGCAGTCTGAGGGACAGTGAACTGGCCCCCTATTTAAAAAGTTTGAGGATCCCTGATTAATATATCCAATCTTTTTTCTACCTCAGTTTTCACATGTGCCCCCTGGTCTCCCTTCACATAGCCACTTTCTTGGATTTTCATTACTCTTTCATCTAGATTATCATACTAGCGTCCCAATTATATCTCCTTAACTCAAGTGCCTCCTCACTTCCCACCACCCCGGCTACCAAAGTGTTTTCCTGTACTACTGGTCAGACCAAGACCCACCCTATTCAATAAACATCAGTGTCTCCCCACTGTCCCTAGGATAAGATACAAACTTTTCTGTTGGCTGCATACAGCTCTTCACAGCATGACTCCAGACAACTTTGCCAGGTTTATAATCCATGATTCCCTTTCATACACCTCATATCTTGGTCACACTGACATGCTGGCTATTCCTAATGCATGCTATCTCTAATCTCCCTTCCTCTGCACAAGTCATTTCCCCCATGCCTGGAATGCAAACCTCTCTTACTTCCATCTCTTAAAATCAGTAGCTTCCTTGAAAGTATAACTTAAGCATTCCCTTTTATGAGGTCTCTTTTTTTAAAAATCTCTTCAGCCACTAGTATCTCCCCTCTAAAATTGCCTTTTGTTTACTCTGAAACCTTTCCCAAAAGCCAGCTTGCTGTCCACAAAAGGACGATTGTCTAGGAGCAAATTAGACTAAGGAATGGTTTTGTCCCAAAAGTGCTACTTCAGAGTCAAAGGTCCTGTGTTCAAATTCTGGCACTGCCAGTTACCAGTCCTCAGTTTCTTATTCTATAAAATGGGAGGGTTGGATCAGATGGCTTCTAATGTTTCCTCCGACTCTCTCTATGATCCATAATCTATGAAATGATCTAGATTCAAGACATCAAGCAGAAGGAGTGATGTTGGCAAGGGCTCCTAGTTTCATTTGTTCCTTCTGAGTCCTTATTAAACTCCACAGTGCATCCACAGAGAAGGAAACAGATCCTCCTGAATGGGCACGTATGGGGAAAGAGAAAAACTTTAATAAATAATAATCCATAAGGAATAACCAGCCCCTTCAGATCCAGAGACATACACGTTGGATCATGAGCTCATCCGAACGCCTTCCCTTTGCCTGTAAGAAATGTTACGTTTTTTTCTCAGGTAAATCCTATTAGAATCTTGGAATAATCTCAGAACTAAAAGGAACCTAAGGGCTTCCTTCTCCTTCATGCGAGCATCTCTTCTAAAGATTCCCTGACAGGTCGTAATGAATCCTTTGCTTTCTCATATACAGGCATGGAGAACAAGGCACTCCATTGCTGGACAGCTCTAATTGGTAGAAATTCTTTTTTATTGAGTCAAAATTTATCCCCATAACTCCTTTTATTAGTCTTAGTTCTGCCATCTGAAGCCCCATGGTGCAAGTCTGCTATATCATGGCAGCCCCTCAGATATTAAAAGGCCAGAGATTCTATTTTTCCTAAATCTTCTCCTCAGGCTAACGTTATTAAAGGAATGGTTAGTGAACATCTAGATAAGGGAGTGGTGATCACAAAGAGTCAGCGTGGCTTCATCAAGACCAGGTCACGCCAGACTAACCTCATTTCCTTTCTTAACAGGGTTACCGGACTGGCAGATCAGGTGGAGGCTGTCGAGATCATTTTCTTGATTGAAGCAAAGGATTTAAGAGAGTCTCTGAAGCTATTCTTGTGGGAAAGATGGAGAGATGTGGGCTCGATGATAACACAGTTAAGAGTGATTGAAAATGGGTTTAATGGTTAGGCTCAGAGAATAATAGAAACCCCAATCTGGAAGGGATCTCAAAGGTCACCTAGCCCAATCCCCCACTTAAACAAGAACTCCAAGTACAATATCCCTAACAAGGTAGTTTTGAGGCCCCCAAAGGACAGGGAACCTACCATATTTTCTGAATCTACTTTTAGATATCTTGAACTATTAGAGTCTTTTTTTTATATCCAATCTAGAGCTGCTTCTCTATGACTCATTGCTCCTCTACAAGTTCTGCCCTCTGAGGCCACACACAAAAAATGTCAAATCCTTCTTCCCTAAAATTGCCCTTTAAATACTTAAAATAGTCCTATGCTATAGTGGACACAGTACTGGTCTTAGGTTCAAGTCCTGCTTCTGATACATAATGGCTCCATGACCCTGAGCAGATCATCCCACATCTCTAAACGCTAAGCCACATTTAAAGAGCCTAAGTTTCTGAGAAGGTACTAATCTGCATTAGTGGATGGAGTTTCCTGATCTGGGAGTTCTCTATATCAATGAAGTGACAGGCTTGGTCCCTATCTTCTATCAGGTCTCCTCCCTCCTAAGTCTTTTTTCCTCCAGCTCATATTTCCCCAGGTCTTTCTATGGATCTCAAGGTTTCAAACAGTCCAGCTGTCCCTCTCAACATGTGGTCCAGATTATCTCTGTCCCTCCCATAAGGTGGCACTGAGAACTGAGCTCATTCCCCCAGAGATGGGCTGACTAGGGCTAACCAGAGTGAAGCTATCACCTACCTCTTTCTGCATACCGGCCTTTATCTCAGTATGGACTAAGATGGTATCAGGGTTTTGGGATCTGTCACATCAGTGATCACAGGATAACAAATTTGGCCCAAAATGGGAATTGGGAGGCTACCTCATCCATCCAGTTTACAAATGAAGAAACGGAGGCTTTCATAGATAGTGACATGTCTATGGGATATGGGATGTGACATGGCCAAAATTTCATGGGAAGTAAGTAGCAGCTACGGGATTTGAACTTTCGTCCTCTGCCTTCATATTTAAAGTGCTCTAATACTTTTAAATTATTTACTCATATTGAGCTGATATAACCCTTCCTATGTAATAAATAACATAAAATATAATAAAATTCTTTACATAATATATATGCATGTGTATATGTGTATATGTTTCCATATCTATCTACATACTATATGTAAGCTTACATGATCCATCCATCAGTTTTTTCCTAAGGAACTATTGCCTTTTTTTTCCATTTGTATCCTCAGAAATCCATGATGTGGGGCACATAGTAGGCACTTAATAAATGCCTGGTGATTGTCATTCACACCTCCCACATCCAATATTTATGAAATGATTTGTTTAATCCAAATTTAGAAGTGTGCATTTTCCTCTGATAAATTCCATATGGCTAGATTTGTTCCATTGTTCTAGCCTGCCAAGATCTTTTTGGGTCCCAACTCTAGCATCCAAAGTTTTAACTATCCCTCCCAGCTTCATTTCATTTACAAATTTTTCTCCCATGGCTTCAACTAAATCATTGATTTAATATATATATTTAATATATATGTGTATGCATATATTATATATATATTGAATAGACACAAGAATGTCCTGGGGATACTTTGTGAAAGATCTCCCAGGAAGGAAAGCTGGCAGAGACGAGGACAAATGTGCTCATAATGGTTATGGCTTTTCACTTCCTAGTTAAAGAATGACCCCTGCTTCTAGTTCTTGGGAACCATCTTATCCCTTGGAAGGGGGGCACTGTCAATCCCAAACTGATGCTTACCAGTTTGACACTGAATCATTCTTGTTGCTCTCCTTCCTTTATCCATTTTTTAATCCCAGTTCTCCAATACTGATTCTTGCCTTATTCTCCAAAGACCAAGGTCCTGTCTGGGGCCCTAAACTTCCCATGGACTAAATTTCTTGCCCTCATGACTCTCTGCCTACAACCAGACCTTTCCTGATGATGTCAGCCCTGGGAATTTCTGGACCTTCACTGCCTGTCTACCTGCCTGCCCATCTCTATAGCTTTCAGTGTTTGCCTTCCCAATGTGCCTCCTGTTCCCCCACGGCCCTTATTACGTACTGCCTTGTAGTCAGTTCCAATTTTGTTTGTCCTTCCTTCTCCAAGAGGACCATGACATCAGGGAGGTGACGCCATGACATGCAAGGGAGGGAGGATTATACAAGGTCATGGGTCTCACTTTCCCTTTCAGAACCCTCTGGGTCCAGTGGCCAGATATAAATCAGATTGACTGAAGATGGCCAAGGTCTCATTTTGACTGAGGAATTTGACTCATTTTGACCCATTCAGGGATTAAGACTAGGTAAGAATTGAGATAAGGAAAGGCCTCTTAGGAAAAAAATTAATCCAGGAGGGGAAAACCCTCAGGATTTCTAAACATAATAGATACAAAAGAGATACAAAAGCCATTCTATAATGACCCAAATGATGACCAACTGGGGTTTAGTCTGTGACCTGTTGTCACTAGACTAGAGACAAAGTAATTTGGATTCAAGGCATAGTCCTTAAGAAATCTAGCTGGTGAACCCCAAGATATGTTGAGGGGTTTCAATGTTCAAAAAGAAAATTTGCATTTCTTTGGGCATCTCCTTAAAAGAGAGATTCACTTATTCACTTTCCAACTCACCACCGGGCTGCTAATTCCAGCCTTGACTCTCCCTTTCTCAGCTTGCACTCCCCTCCGATTGGGCCAAGGAGTATTAAACTCCTCCAAATGCCTTCCTTTAGAGAGGACAAAAACCGGACTCTCAGCTCACTCCCTTGTACATCTGTTGCCATGCCGGATATCAGTTCCTAAGAACAAGATGCCAGGTTCTCCCTATTGTCCTGCTCTCTCCCCCCTTCCAACTTTTCTGCCTCCTTTTGCATGTTATCTCCCCTTTTAAACTGTAAATTTATCGAGGGCAGGGTCTGTCTTTCTTTTCATTGATTGTATCTCTAGTGCTTAGTGTTTAATATGTGTTGGATTAGATTAGATTGGACACCCCCACAATGCTTGGTACGGGGTCTTCTTGCCCCCTCAAATATTTTTATGCTGATTAATTCCTTTGGTTTAGTATTGCTCAGTCCTGGCCTCTATTTGAAGAGGAGGTGGTTTTCCATTATTAATGTCTCCGGGTGAATAAATGAATATTGTAAGGAGAAATAGATATAAAAGTATAAATAGGCAGGGAATGTGAGGACACAGACTAGAGAATGCTCAAGCTCTACAAGGCTGTGGAATGTTAAATGGAGAACCCAGACCCTTAGAGATGAGAAGCAGCATGGGACCATGGGTCGTCTTGGACTTAAGGAAGACCTGAACTCCAACACTTACTCTGTGGCAAAATTATGTAACCTCTCTCAGCCTTAGTTTTCTCATTTGTAAAATGAAGGAGTTCAACTTAATGACCTCTGAAGTCCCAACTCTAAATCTATGATCTTATGAATTTAGAACATAAAATATTATCCACTAATCCCTCAAAATCTGTGCGCAGCATAACAGATAATAGTGCCCCTCCAGTGAAGACTCTAATTAGCAAGGGTCAGGGAACAAAATAATTACAGCATACTCAACGTGAGGTCATATAGGGGAGAAAAGGCAGGAAATTTGAGTGACAACTGGAAGAGAAGGGAAAAATAGGAGAGAAGAAGAAAGTGGCAGTTGTGTGTGTGAACGCCAACATCCCACTGGGATTTTCACCTAGACAATGCTTTGCATTCTTTTAAATACTTGACCCAGGTTTCTGTAATCCAGACTGACATGGAGGCAAGAAACTAGGTTTCCTGTATTTCCACAGAGCCCAGAAACCAAGATTTTTGCTATTTGCCCCAGGTAGAACGAGGGATAACTAGACAGAGACTGTTTCCAATGTTAATTTTTAAACACCTGGCTAAGAACAACTTGTACTCAGCTCCTGCTGTGTGACGGAGAAGGGAATTTTAGAAAATGGGTGATGAGGGTGTTTGCTATTAATTGTAATCCTCCTGTTATTTTTCTCATGTTTCTATTTTAAGTAAATTTTTGCATTACTATGAGGGGGCATGTGTGTGTGTGTGTGTGTGTGTGTGTGTGTGTGTGTGTGTGTATGTACCTGTCTGGTTGAGAATCAGAGGGAAAATGGGCATCCAAACTACTGCTAGGTCCTAACATTTGGGAGAAATGCACTAGAAATTAAAGGAAATCGTAAAGGCCATCTTGCACAGGGATTCTTAACCTTTTTGTGTCCTGGACCCCTTTGGAACGTTGGTTAAACCTCTGAATTTCTTCTCAGAATCATGTTTTTAAGTGCATAAAATAAAATGTAAAGGATTAAAAAGGAAATCAATCATATTGAAATATAGTTATTTATATTTTATTTTATTCTTTTGTTGAGGCAATCAGGATTAAGTGACTTGCCCAGGGTCACACAACTAGGAAGTGTTAAGTGTCTAAGGCCAGATTTGAACTCAGATCCTCCTGACTTCAGGGCCAGTGCTCTACCCACTAGCTGCCCCTAGTTATCTCCATTTTAAAAACTAATTTCAAAACTCTTTTTCTAGTCTACTTTCCTCATTTTGCAAATGGGGAAATTGAGGTCCAGAAAAATCAGCAGCATAGACAATAATCATACAAAGAATAATATGAGAATACTATTACACCAAGCTGAGCTGCCATCTCCTCCAGAAAACAACTATGCCCAAGTTTTCGTGCCCTGGCTCAGGTACATAGGCTTTCTATTTCCCTGGTATTATGGGAAAATCCTGAATCCTAGTGATAGCTTTTCTAAGTCATTGTTTTGTTTTGGTCTAATGACTTCATCTTTGTGACCCTCAGTTTCCTTTTCTATAAAATGGGAACAGTAGCTCCTGTCCTTCCTGCCCTATAATATACACCAAATTAAGCCATGGGATGGCAAAAAGCTTTAAAGGCTATACTGGGCGGGGGGTGGGGAGGGATTACTATTTTTCTTACAGAGGAAGGATGACAATTTTTCCTCTACAGATTTCTACATTTTCTGATCTCCCTGTTCTGTTTACCACAACCTGTATTGAAAGAACCACTAAAATCCAAAAAGCAATACATTTTAATAAAATGGTTGTTGAATTCTCAGGGACTGTATTGGGCTCCCTTCTGTTTTTGTTGTTTTCACCTTTCAAATTGATTCCCATTCTGCACTTTTCTCTGCTCTAAAATGGAGCAGCCCACCCTCCACCCTAAACCACACATGATCAGCCAGTCAATAATTAATCATCTTAGTATCATCTGTGGCCCAAATCCTTAACAATTCCCCCATCTCTGACCTGGCCCACCTCATGCTCCAAGCGCCCCCCTCCCCCTCTTCTCTCTCCTTGTCTTCTTCCTCCCTTCATTCCCTCATTCCCTCCTTTTGAAGCCCCCTCTAGGCAGCTCTTGGTGGAAATGAGTGTCCTGGAAATGAGTCTCCTGGCAGGAGGGAAGGAGAGAGCGCAGCAGGGGAAGCTTCATTCATACTCTTCTGGCTGACTTAGGAGCAGAGAAGACAGGAAGCAGAAGGCCCAATTCAGTCTGCCCATTTACTCCTCTCCCCAGCATGTCAGCTGAGAAGGTGGGCCCCGTTTTGAAGAGAGGGGAGACAGGAGGAGAAAATTAGAGAAAAACCATAAAAATCAGGGGAGTAGAACTGGGATAGAGGAGAAGGAAGGAGTGGATCTGTCAGGTGAAGGCAGACTTATTCTGTTTCTGTTGTGCCGGGTTATTTTGGATGTCAATTGTAAATAATAATTACTAGTATAGTAACAGTCCTTACATTTGGAAGATGCTTTTTACTAAGAGCATAGAATATTAGAACTAAAAACGACCCTAGAGTTACTCTAATACCTCCTTTCACATAAGGGAGAACTGAAATCTAGTGAATATAAATAATTTGGTCCGGTCAATCAATCAAAAATATTAAGCATTTGTCACATGCCAGTGAAATGCCAGAGAAACTGAGACAAGACAGAGATTATTTTTTAATCTTTTTAATGTGGAGAGTTTAGGCTGGCCAACCAAATCAAACTCATATTCAAAAACATTCCGCCTCAGGGAACTGAGGCAAGAAACTTTTATAGGGTTTTTAGCTAAACAGGATACATAGCCTGAGTATACAGTTTTGTAGTGGAATAAAGGCAGATGGGAGGGGGGGGGAGACACAGGGTTGGGTGGACAAGCCATAATTCCAGGAGAGAACCATAACTTAGTCCTGACAGGATAAAGGCCAAGATAAGAAGGGCAAGGGCAAGAGCTGGAGAGGTACAATACTCAAAAGGAGGGGAAATTATCCCAGCAAGGAATGAGATAAGGCACCTGGAGTTTTATGATTCAATGGTATTTCAAAGTTTCATTTCTGACTCAATCCTAATGGCAAGGAAAAAGGGTGGGGGCTATAATAATTTTATTCAGGGCTCTTTTGGGCACTAAGGGTGCAATGCAAAGCTAAAAACAACAGATCCTGTCTTCCAAAGACTTACATTCTATGGAGATCATGTTATATTATTTGGTTTGGTTTTTAATTTTTTAATTTTATATTATTTTAATTTTTATTCATATATATATAACATATATGAATGTATTTTATATAAATACATACATTAATATATATATATATAAATGTATTTGTATATTATGTAAATATAAATATAGTTATATTATTTTATTAAGCATTCACTCCCCCTCCCCTTTTCTTATTTAAAAGAAAACCCTTGTAACAAATGTTCATAGTCAAGCAAAACAAACCCCAACATTGGCCACATTCAAAAATGTATGTTTCATTTTGCATCTTGAGTCCATTCCATCTCTGTCGGGTGGGGACAGCAGACTTCCTCATTGGTCCTTTGGAACAATGGTTGGTTATTCTTGCTTTATGTTCTAGGATCATGGGGCCAGCCAGGACATTAGCCCAGTTCTTCTTGAGCTGGGACTCTCCCTGCTCATTCCACTAAACCTCCCATATTATTTAATTGTATCTGTCCAACTCTCCTTCCATATTATATCTGAGCAGAATGCAAACTCCTCGAGAAAGGGCTGTTTCACACTGACCACTGTCTTTCCCAGGACTCAATAAATGCTTGTTACTGCATTGAAAACAATGGGTGGGATTATTATCATTTGACAGATGAAGAAACTGAGGCTCAGAAAGGCGTTCATGGTAGAGCTGGGCTAAGAACCAAGATCTCCCTAGTCCCACTCAACCTCCACTGGAAGGACCAGCCAAGACTAACCCAAGTGGAGTGATCGGCTGCCTACATGCTATGATTTGAGAAGTACTTTCTACATAAAAGTGCTTCCCCCACCACTTAGCAGCAATCAAGATCAATTCCTTTGGGGGCATTAAAAGCTTCTGTTAAAATGCAAATGTTGTTTGCTGGCACTGGCTATTAACACCTCTGATTAGTTTTTTCAGACTAGTCTAGTAGAGAGCAGGGATTGAAGGGTAATGGGGCCCAGATTTAATATTGGAAGGAACTGGGAGGTCCGTGGCACCCAAAAAAGGTAAATCTTTGTGGAAATATTTGGTTGTGGGCAGGGAAAGGAGGAGAAGAAAAATCGAGGTTAGGACTGGAGAAACGGAGATTGGAGGAAGCACGGAGCTCCTGGGAGTGTAGCACATGAACGATGGGGTCTGAAAGGAGGCAGTAACATATGGAAAGGGAAGTCAAGGGAGGCTAAATAATGAGGGAACTTGAAACCTGCTGTAGAAGATTTAGTTGGAAATCCGGGGCTGTTTAACCCAGAGAAGAATGATGGCGGATTTGGGGGAGGGGAGGACATGGTCACTGCTTTCGGATATCAGTTAGGCTGTCACATGGGAGAGGAAGGAAATTCATTTTGTGTGACCCCCCTGAAGGCAGAAGGAGGACTAACGGGGAGAAGTTTCAGCTCAAACTAAGTCAAGGCTATTCAACGGTTAGAACTGCCCAATGACTTGTACAGTAGTGAACTCCCCATCATTGAGTTATACAAGTAGAGGCTGGAGAGCTACTTGTCAGAGAAGCAACAGTGGATGTTCTTACCTCAGATGTTTGAGGCAGAAGATCCCAAAGGATTCCTTGAAAATAAACAGCAGCCACTTTGTAGGTCTGTTTTTAATTGTGCAATTAGTGTTCCTTGTATTGATAAACTTATAGAAACTTCTAGTTTTGATGTGGAAGAGATTTTAGAGATCATCTAGCCTAATTTCCTTATTTGACAAATGAGGAAACTGAGACCTGGAGGAATTTATTGACTCAAGATTACTCAGAATAGAAATTAAAAAAAAACATAAAAGAAATATCTAAAGTCAAACAAAATTGTTTTCTTTGAGAAGCATTGTGATATAATAAAATGAAGTCATATTTGGAGTTAAAAGATCATTTGGAGTAAAAACTTCTGGGTTCAAATTCTAGCATTGACTTTTGCCTTGGGCATCCTCTCAATTTCTTCTTTCACAAAATGTGGGTAAGAAATACAGAGATGACTCCAGGGAAGCCACATTCAAGGTCTCACCAAGACAGGGAAATGACTTTGGGTTTCAAGGCCATGCCACAGAAGTGCAAGGTCCGGGAGAGGTCGGAGTGCCCTCGCCACTTGAAAAGGTTTTGTGGATGTTTCTGATGGCAGATTATAAATGCTGCCTCAGAACCTGCCAGAATAATTATGGGGAGGATCATCTCAAGTGGGCTGACCATTAAGGAATGAATTCTTTGGCCAAGAAGATCCATGGAACCAATTAAAATGCAAAAACATGCCTGAGTCTTTCTACTTTTTTCTTAGTCTTTCTACTTCTAAAGATGCCCCCCATCTCCAATTTATCTCTCTTCAGTCTCTGCCCATCTCCTATCTCCTTCCCTGCTGCCTCTCGGTACTACCCCAATAATTATTGTTCTATATCTGTCCTCCCTTCATGGCTAAACAACTTGAGAAAGCAGCCTGTATTTGGTGGCTCTACTTTCTCATCCATCATTCTCTTCTAAAGCGTCTGCAATTTGGGGTTCTGATCTCATAATTCAACGGAAATGGCTCTTTCCAAATCTCTTCATCTCCAACGACCTCTTCATCGCCAATTCCAATGGCATTTTCTCAGTCTTCTGGATCTCTGGATCTCTGCTGATTATCTTTTTTTCCAAAATACTCTCTCCTTCCTAGCTTTCCATGCCATTGAACTCTTCTGCTTCTCCCAAATATCTGGCCATTCTTTCTTATTCTTCTTTGCTGGTTCTGCAACTGAGTCATACCCACTAATCATGAATGTCTCTCATAGCTCTGTCTTAGGCTCTTTTCTTTCCTTTTTTTGCATTTCTTTTATTCTCATTTCTCAGTACAGTGCCTAGTGAATAGCAGGCACCTAATAGTTTATTGACTGACTGACTGGTGACTTCTCCTGATTTACATACTTAGTGGGTTTCTTAGGTAGGACTCAAACTCAGTTTTTTTTTTTCATACTCAATCCTACATTTTATCTACTGTGATCAATCATCTAAATGGCCATATTTTTACAGGGTCAAAGATGAAAAAATTTTGTTGTGTTCCAAATCTCTTCTATGCAGGCTGAAACTCTATTTTCTGATTTTTTTAGTTTGCTTGTATTTAAGGGAAGACAATTTTGACTTATTAAATTCAAATAAATATAGGGACCATTAAACCTTACATAAGAATTGATGCCTTCTGGGATATGTTGACTTAGAAAACCACATATTAACATTACCTAAGTGCTGGGGACACCAAAAGAGGCAAAATAACAATCCCTGACCTCAAAGAGCTCACAATCTAATGGCATCTATAGATATATACCTTGATACCTAGATATCTAGACACATGGACACATAGATATAAATATACACACACAAATATAGAATATTTGTACATTCTATATCCTCTATATAGAATATACAGGATAAAAGAAAGTACTTAACAGAGAGAAGGCACTAAACTAAAAGGGGTTAGAAAAGGCTTCCAGTAGAACATGGGGTTTTAGTTGGGGCTTAAAGGAAGCTAGTATTCAGTAGATGGAGATGAAGAGGGAGAATATTTGAAAGATGTGGAACAGAGAAAATACCCAGAGCCAATAAATGAAGTATCTCCTAAGTAACAGTACCAAACCATCAACTGCCTCTGGATGGCCATATCCAAAATAGAGCTTAACATCTTTCCCCAAACCCTCTCTTCTTCTGAGTTTCCCTATAACTATTCATGGAACCAGCCTTTTGGAACTCCTTTATATCTTACGCTTGTTCACCCAACATAATCAACCCATTGCTCAAGCTTGTCTGTCTTGTCAACTCTACTTTTAGAAAATTTCTCATTCTTTCTCTTCATTCATAAAGCTCCCGTTCTCCTTCAGGTTCTCATCACCTCTCACTAGGTTCATTATAATAGCCCCCTAATTGGCCTCCTTGCCAAAAGTGCCTCCCTATTCCAAGCCATCCTACACTGAGACACCAATTTTTCTTTTTATAATTTTTTTCAATTAAATATAAAAATAGTTTTTTACATTTTAAAAAAAATTGGATTCCAATAAATAAGTGAAATTTTGAGTTCCAAATCTCTTCCTCTTTCCCCCCTCAAGCTTGAGGGGCAAGTAATTTGATATAGTAGTCATGCAAAATATAATTTTATATTAGCCAAAGAGAGACTCAAAAAGTCCTAAGAAAAAGAAAGAAAGTTTTTTTTTTTAAAAAAGGATGCTTCAGTCTGCATTCAGATTCCATCAGTTTTTGGTCTGGAGATGGATAGTATTTTTCATCATAAATCTTTTTTTTTTTTTTTTTTGCTGAGAGAATTGGGGTTAAGTGACTTGCCCAGGGCCACACAACTAGCATTAGAAGTCTTTTGGAATTGTCTTGAATCAGTGTCTTGCTGAGATGCCCAAGTTATTTCCTGTCAATAATGTTTTTTCTAATGTCTGAACATGTCACCTTTCTACTCAATAAATACCAGTGGCTCCCTAGTACCTCCAGGATCAAATAAAAATTCTTCTCTTTGGAACTAAAAGCTCCTCAGAGCCTGGCCCCTTCCAACCTTTCTAATGTTCTTTTATTTTGTTCCCTTCCAAATACTCAACAACACAGCAGCACTCTCCTACTATAAATGCTTGTCACTGGCTGTTCCCTCTATCCAGAATGCTTTTTTATTGCATTTTTGCTATATTGTTTTCTCTAACTTTCTTCGGGACTTGAGTCAAACCCCACATTCTTCCGGAGTTTTCCCCCCAGAGTCTCGGGTGGCTGTGCCTTTCCCTCTCAGACTTCCCCTATCTTCTCTGTATGGACTTCATTATTTACACATTGTCTTCCCTATTAGAAGGTAAGCTTCTGGAGGTCAGGTGCTCTCTTTGCCTCTCTGTATCTCCTGCATTTAGCAAAATACCCAGCCCATACTGAGAACCTAATAAAGAAACTTGACTTGACTTAATATGACAGGAAAATCTGAAATTTATCTCTACACAAATATAAATGTCATAAAGATTCCATAATAGATTTAATGACAGAAATAATGTTGCTCAATGAGCGATGGTTAAAAGATTGTTAATATAAAATGCTATATAAATGACACATAAATACAAAATGATGTATACTGAGAAGTAGGCTTGCTGCTATCATGAAGGAAGTCTTCTACAAAGTTTAAGTGGCGAGCTCCTCCAGATGGTTTTTGTTTGAGGATAGCATTTTGTTGGTTGTATGGAGCCTCAGAATTCCCTTAGGGATACTCAGTAAGATCTATGGCCAAAGAGATTTACCTAACAATCTACACAGTAAATTCCAAATGGATGAAAAATGACAGTTGGACAGGCCATATATTAGAGAAATGCACTACAGATGTTAAGTGAATTTGGCAGAGAACTGAATGAGAGTAGACTGGAATCGTAGTACAGTGAAAAGGACGTGGATCAAACAAATCAGTAAGCATCTATAAAGTGTCTATTGTGAGTCAGGAAAACTTTCTGAGTTCAAAACCAGCCTCAGACACTTATGACCCTAGGCAAGCCACTTAACCTAACCCTGTTTGTCTCAGTTTCCTCAGCTGTAGAATGAGCTGGAGAAGGAAATGGCAAAGCCCTCCAGTATCTTTACTAAGAAAACCCCAAACGGGGTCATGAAGAGTCAGACATGACTGAAATGAAAGAATAACAACAACAACAAGAAGAAATGTGCCATCCACTATGTCTTCTAATGCTGGGAATACAAAGAAAGGGAAAAGATGATCCCTGTTTCCAAGGAGTTTATAGTCTAAGTCAGTGGTCCTCAAAGTATAGTCCAAAGAATTGTTGGGGTCTCTGAACCCTTTCAGAGGGTCTACAAATTCCAAATTATTTTTCATTTCTAATATAGTAAATAGCTATAAATATAACCCATGTGAACAAAAACTCATCCTCGATAGTTTTTTTTTTAACAATATGAAGATACTGAGACAAAGGTTTGAGAACCACTGGAACAATTGTGCAAACAATTATCCACGACGCAGGGTAAATTGAGATACCATTAGACGTAAAGCCCTAGTATTAAGGGGGACTGGAAAAAGCTTTGTGAAGAAGGTGGGATTTTAACTGGGACTTAAGGAAGCCAGGAGGCTTAGGTGAGGAGGAGGAGGATTTCAGGGATGGGGGATGGCTAATGAGAATGCCCAGACTAAGAAGATAGAGAGATAAAGCAAGGAGGCTAGTGTCATGTATCACTATAGGAAGGGAGATAAAATTTATAAGACAGAAAAAGTAGTGAAAAGTAGGGGAGCAGGCTATGGAAAGATCTGAATGCTAAATAGAGAATTTTCTGTTTTATAAAGGAGGGAGTAGGGCACCGCTGGAGCTTATTGAAAAGGAGCTGGGGTAACCCATAGGAGCTGTGCCTTAGGAAGATCACTTTGACAGGAGTGGAGGATGAGCCTCAGGCTGGAGATACGTAAGGTAGGGAGCCTAACCGGCAGGGTATGGAAACAGGCAGGTGATGAGGTTCCTGCCAGGGAGGTGATTGTGTCAGTGAAGAGAATGGAGCACAGTGGGGAGATGCTGCAAAGGTAGAACTGACAAGACTGGATCTGGGGGTGAGAGGAACTGAAGAATGGAGGATGACACTGAGGGATCACCTGGATGATTGGGAGGATTGCTAGGCATTAATGGGAAAGTTAAAAAGAAGGGAGAATTGGGGGAAAGAAATGAATTCTGTATTGGAAATGCCAAGTTTCAGATGTCTGTGACATGTTCAGTTAGAGATGTCCAGTAGAGATGGGAAGTAAACAGGGCTGCACACCTATTCCCCCTGCGTCTGCTCTGCCCCTGAAAACCTCTGCCATCTCTGAAGTTTTCTTGGTCTCAGTTTCTTCATCTGTAAAAATGGAGGGTCCCAGGAGTCCTGTGGTGCATCTGAGAAACGGTGCCATGTTTCTAATGATTCCAAACTGCTCCATGACCCAAGTCCTTTTTTAACCCCCCGCTTCTCCCGATGATGTGATTCAGTGTGAGTTTTAGATGCGGGATCTACAAATAATCAGAACTGACCCAAAGGGCAAGAGAAAAACTTAGATTGAGTGTCAAGAAGCCATCAAGAGCATGCGACTAATGATGACCGTTAGTGAGGGAAAGCCTGGTCAGAAAAAGAGTCCAGTCCTCTGGGTCAGCCAGGAGATGGAGGGCTGCCAGACGGATGGCCCAAGCTCAGCCTGGTGCCCATGGAATGGGGAAGGATCTAGGGGAAGGAGGAGAGAGGCAAGAGCTGGTCTGGATGAGAGATGGAGCACTATCAGAGCCGGGAGCTGGTTCCCCGGGTGAGATGACAGCAGTGTTAGGATAATGACACTCTACCACAGCCTGAACAGCCCTGACTATTTTCCTCAAGGCTACTCCATGGGTAAATTATCATCCATATGTATATACACATGCATTCATACACTTGCAAGCACACACTGCTGTGCATTTCATTACATATATGTATAATATGTGTATATATGCAGACTCATATCACAATGCACTGCTTTGTACATATATGTATACATATGAACAGTACATATACAATGCATTTATATGCATGTATTTTAATGCACGTGTGCATATATGTATAGAAACATGCACACTGAGATGTATTTGCATGCACACATGTATCCATCTTGTGTAGGCGTGTGTTTGCATGCATATTAACACCCATGTGCACAGAGCACTAATCTCTTTGGTGAATTCCAGTCCTGCTCTACCAGCTGCCTGCTGAATACCTCTGGGTGTCCTGCAGTGCTCCCAGAATTAGCATATCCAAAATAGAATTATTTTATTTCTCCCCAAACCCATGTCTCCTCCAAATTTCTCTTTTTTCTGCTAAGGACCATTATCCCTCCAGTCTCTCAGGTTCACAATCTGGGATTTGTCCTTGACTTTTCTCTCCCTCCCATCTCATATCCAATCCCTTACATGTTCTGGTAATTTTAATTTTACATTTCCTTCCTTCCTTCCTTCCTTTCTTTCTTTCTTTTTTTTTTTTTTTTTGCTGAGGCAATTGGGGTTAAGTGACTTGCCCAGGGTCTCACAGCCAAGAAGTGTTAAATATCTGAGGCTAGATTTGAACTCAGATCCTTCTGACTTCAGGGCTGGTGCTCTATTATTTCAACATCTCTTGCATTTATCCTCTTCTCTCCCCTTACCAGCACCACCCTGAGTCAAGCACTCAGCATCACCTACTTGCTCTATTACAAGTCTCCTTGTCTTTTTCCCCATTTCTCTCCAGCTCCTCCTCCTCCTCACCATCACAGCTTGTTCTTCCTAAAACATCATTCTGATCATGTCACTCCTTGCTTATGTGACTCCATATTTTCTCCAGCATAAAATACAAATCCTCAGTCTCTGCAATCTGTCTCCCCCATTCCTTTGCAGCCATTCTAGTCAAAATGCCCTGCGAGTGATTCTGTTTTCCACCTCCCTGTCTTTGGACACATCTTTGCTTCACAGAATCCCTGGCTCCCTTCAGAACACATCCCTGGGTCATCCTCTTCACAAGCCCTTCCCAATCACCACCAGGTGTTTGTGTTCCCCCTTCTTAACTAATGGCTGATCCACTTTGGTTTTATTTATCTGTTTCTGCATTATATCCTTTCAAAAAAATGGAAGGTCCTTGAAAGCAAAGCTTATTTTTGTTTTTCTTTTTCCAACTCCAGCACTGTGCCTTGTTCATAATTAACAATAGTGACAACTAGCATTTATATGGCACTTTAAGATTTACAAGGCACTTTTAAAATATCTCATTTTATGCATTGTTGGTGGAGTTGTGAACTGATCCAATCATTCTCAGAGAACAATTTGGAACTGTGCCCCAAAGGCTATAAAACTGTGCATACCCTTTGATCCAGCAGTCGCTCCTCAGTCTGTATGTACTCCAAAAAAGATCATAAAAAACAGAAAAGGATATTGTACATGTTTAACCTACATCAGATTGCTTGCTGTCTTGGGGAGGGAGAAGGAGGAAGAATAATTTCGAACACAAAATTTTACAAAAAAAATGTTGAAAACTTTTTTACATGTATTTGGAAAAACAAAATACTATTGAAAGAAAAACATATCTTATTGTATTTTGTATAACTGCAATGTGTCTTCTTAATGGGGGGAGGGAGGTAAGCTGAGAGAATCTGGAACTCAAAGTTTTAAAAATAAATGTTAAAATTGTTTTACATGTATTTGGGAGAAATATATATATATATATATATATTCACAATTTTGTAAAATAGATGCTAATATTGTCCATATTACAAATGAAGAAACTGAGGCAGGCAGACATTAAGTGACTTTGGTCAGGGTCAGGGTCACAGACCTTAAATGTTTGAGATCCAATCTGATCTTGCTCCATCATGCTCCAACCACTTGTGCCATTAATAATTGTTTACTGGATTGCGTTTGTTGAATTGGTTTTGGGAAAGTGAGGAAAATATAAAAAGCTTGAAATAATAGCTCAAGCTCTGAGGAGTAGCAAGGTGCACAGATCAGTGGTTTGGAATCCCTCCTTGGACACTTAACTAGCCCCGTGACCAACCCTGGGCTGGTCACTCTCCAACACTCAGTAATCTCAGCCGTAAAAACAGGGACTTACATTCAGTGACCTCTCAGGACCCTTCCAACCCTAATCCATGAATTTAAGAGCTCCCCTTTTTGCTTGGAAAAAAGCAGCGTTCACCTGATCACATCCGAAAGGTAGAAGACAAGGCTCTTCAGGGTTCCTGCTAGGGTACCACGGCCCCTCCCAGGAGTCTCTCTGCCTTCCATTTCCCCTAAAACAAAGTGTGGGAGGCCCCCCCAGTTGAGGATTCTCTGGGTCATGAACTCTCTTGTTCTCCTTCAAACGCCTGAGTCAGACCCTTCAGAAACTCCCAGGCAGCAGGCATTTAAGTCTGTGTCTTCCCATAGGCAGAGAGCTGTTCTGTAATTGAAGGAAGCATTACAGCTGCTCACCAGGCGGTGATGCTCCTATTCCCTCTGTGAGTCACTCACTTCCTTTCTTAATGGCTCTGCCTTCCATCACCCTCTGCTAATGAAGTCCCAGATTTCATTGGCTGAGTTTCCAAAGCCGAATTTCTGCAACGTTTCACTCTTGCCTCATTGTAAATTGGTTCCCTTTCCCTTGTCATTGCTTTTATTTTATTTTTTTGCTTCTCGGTCTTTACATCCTATCTTTTGTATTGTCTTCCAACTTGTTTCCATTACTCTTCCCCTCCAACCTCCCCCTCACTTCCTCTCTTCTCCCTCTCACTATGATCTCTTCTCAGTCTCACTAAGTTTTACAGACAAGGATCCTAAGATTACAGCATGTCAGCACTAGAAGGGACCTTAGAGCACAGGATGCTGGAGCAACAAGGGACTCTAATATGTAGAATGTCAGAGAGGGGTCCTTGAAACATAAGATTTTAGAGATTAAAAAGGACCTTAAAATGGAAATATCAGAGAAGAGATCTTAGAATTCAGAATTTCTTAAAGTGTAAATATCAGAGATCTTAGAACTCAGAATTTTAGTGACAGAAGGGACCTTAAAATATAAATATCAGAAGGGACTTTAGAACACAGAATAGTGCAGATAAAAGGGACTTAAGAATGTAGAATGTCAAATAGGGAACCTTAAAATACAGAACATCAGAGTTGGAAGGAGCTTTGGAAACTGTCTCAGTTCCTTGTGATGTAACCTCTGATTTCAGATGAAGCTGAAACTTCTTCTCCAGAATTACTAACCAGAGGGCAAGGATTTACTGTATCACCGAAAGAGCAATGAGCTTGGAGTCGGGGAACCCAAGTTTAAATCTCATCTCTGATCTTACTTCCTGTGTGACCTTAAGCAAGTCATATGACTGCTGTCTCTTCATTTATAAGATGAGGAGGTTGGATTAGAGGATCTCTGAAATTCCTTCAAGCTCCATGATCCTGTGATTTCTTAACTTTTAATACCTTTTCTCGGTCTTTATCCTTATTGCGCTCCCTACAACTGTTTGCATTGTTAATGACCTTCTTTCCCTTTCTGCTTTCTCCTTTCCCACTTTCCTAAAAATTGTTCTCTGGTTCTCCTACCTGTCTGGCAGGCTGTGAGCCTGGGGAATAGGGGGGCTAGTCCCACCCTTATTAGCAATAGGGAAGTTTGGAAGAGGGAACAATTTAGTGGGAAAGATAATGAGTTCAGATTTGGACCTATTGGGTTTAAGATGTCTACAGGACATCTAGTTTGCAATGTCTAATGAACAGTTGGAGATGTAAGATTGGAGTTCAGCAGAGAGTTTGGGGGAGAATGGACAGATGTAAGAATCATCAAAATCAAGATAGTAATTAAATCTTTGGGAGTTAATATGATCACCAAGTAAAGGAAGAAGAGAAATGGAACCAGTTCAGAGCCCTGGGGGACATCTCAATTTAGAGGGTTTAATCTGGATAAAGATCCAGTAAAGTAGATTGAAGGAGGGAAAGTCAGAGAGAAAGAAGGAAAACAAAGAGAGTGAATCTAGAAACTTAGAGAGAAGAGAGTATCAGGGGGGGAAAGGGTGATCGACAGTGTCAAATGGTCCAAAATAGACTTCATTATCTTCCCAAGAAAAACCATCCTGTCTTCAAACTTCCCTGTTTCTGTTGAAGGTTCCACCATCCTTCAGTCACCCAGGTTCATAACCTGTGTCATCTTCAATTTTTCTCTCTTCTTCACCCTTCATTTCCAATCAGCTGCCAAGTCTTTTCCATTTCATCTCCACACCTCTTCCATCTATTCCTTCTCTCCAGTCACACAGTTTCTACCCTAGTTCAGGCCAACAGCTTTCAACTGAATTTTTAATTGGTCTCCCTGTTTCCAGCATCTCCCTTCTACAAATCACCTTCCACAAAACAGTCAAAATAATAAGCCTAAGAAGCACATAGGACCCAATCATTCCCTAAAGTCCTTTACAATCTGGCTCCTTTCTGCCTTTAAATGGATCATAAAATCATAGATTTCGAGCTTAAAGGGACCTTAGAGACCTGAGTTAAACCTTCTCATTTAACAAATAAGGAGTCTGAAGCAGAGAAGATAAATTATTTATTCATCTGTTCAATAAACATTTATTAAACTCCTGGTATGTGCCAGGTACTGTACTAACCCTGGAGAAACAAACAAAAATCCAGGAAGGGTCCCTGCCCTCAAAGGTCTTACAATTGAATGGGGAAGACAACATGCAAACAAATGTAGGAGATATTCGATAGAAGGAAGGCACTAAGTTTAAGAAGGATTGGGAAAGGCTTTCTGTAGAAGGTGACAGTGAAGCTGGGAATTGAAAGAAGTCAGGGAGGTTGGAAGGTGGAGATGAGAAGGGAAAGCATTGCAAGGGAAGGAGACAGATGGAGGAAAGGCCCTGAGCTGAAGGACAGAGGGTCTTGTTTGTGGATCAACCAGGAGGTCGGCAGCGCTGGATCAAAGAATACGGGTCAGGAAGTAGGTGTCAGAAGCCTAGAAAGGCAGGAGGGGGCTGGGTTATATAAGGCTTTGAATGTCAAACAATCAAACTGGTCTGTGTACTATTTTCTGAATTTGGCGTTCTAATTACATTTCATCAAGTTGTTCCACAAGCCTCCTAGAATCCTTAGCTTTGATGGCTCTGGATGGAGTGATGTGTCTGGGATGAAGACTAGAATTCAAATCTAGCCTCAAACACTTAATAACTGTGATCTTAGAGCAGGTTACTCAGCTTCTCTGTGCCTCAGTTTCCTCATCTGTAAAGCAGGGTGAAAAATGATACCAATCTCTTGGGGTTGTTTTGAGGATAAAATGAGACAACATTTGTAAGGTGCTTTGCAAACTTTAAAGAGCTCTACAAATGCTAACTGTTATTAGTCTTGCTGTTGTTAAAGACTTAAGTCAGGGGCTACATCCTTCAGGATTTCCCTAGTTGCTAATGTTTTCTCTCATCCTCAAATTACTCTCTATTTGACTGTATTCACTTTATAACTCCTCGCACAACTCCTAGTAGACTATAAACTCTTTGAAAGCAAGGGATCTTTTTAATTTAATCTTTAAATTCCTGGCACCTAGAATAGCCCCTTTACTTAGTCCTAAAGTTTAATGTATTGGGCCAGCTTCTTTTTAAGAAGATTGAGACTCAATGAAACACAAAGTGATTTGCCCAAGACCTCACAGCAAATTACCAGCAGAACTATGATTAGAACCCAGGTCTCCTGACATTCCAGAACAACATCCTCTTTTCCTTTTCCTCCCCATCCCTTCCTTTTTGGCCCTCAATTTTTCTTTCACGTGTTCCTTGCTCTGACCTGTGGGGTTGGGAGACAAGCTTAAAACTGCACTCCCACTGCTGCCTCACTCCTTCCTAATGTAGGATATTTCCATTTTACAGCCGTCTAGATAGGTCAGTAAAAGACTGGGCCTAGAGTGAGGAAACTGAGTTTAAATCCAATCTCAGACACTTCCTAGCTGTGTAGCCCTGGACAAGTAACTTAACCTCTGCTTGCCTCAGTTTCCTCCACTGTAAATGGGTATTATAATGAATTTATTCCCCCGAATTGTTGTGAGGATCAAATGGGATCATATTTGTACAGTGCTTAGTACAGTGTCTGGCACATAGTAGGTGCTTAATAAATTTTTGTTCCATTCCATCTTTTATGTGCTGATGCTTCTACATCATCAAGCATCAAATTCTCCAGAGTATTTATATATTTTTTTAAACTAGTTTTGTATGGGCTGCTGTTCCTGGGGGATTTTATTCATCACTTCTGTAGTGTTAATGAGGCTGAGGATTTAGGATGGACTCACTAATGGGCAAGTCAATTTGGATCTTCTAGTTGTACATGCTGATGACTCATGCTGAACCCCAAGCCTGGTCATAGTATTCTAGCTCCTCAGTTGGAAGAGAATTTAGAGATGATCTAGCTCAATTTACCTCTTCAGGCAGTAATCTTCTATAAGGAAATGTATTTGAACATCTCCAATGATGGGGAGCTCTCTCTCCCACAGAAGCCTATATTACTTATGAATAACTCTCATTATTAGAAAGGTCTCCTGAAAGTGAACTGAAATCTGCCTTCCTATAACCCCTTCCCCTGATTGGTCCTAGTTCTCCCCTTCCAAGATGACACCAAACTAGTTGGCTCCTTCAGTTCTTTGGAAACAATTGGGCTCAATTGGGCTTGTCAGGAGCATTGTGTTCTTGTGTTCATTGAGAATGTGCATGGGGATCGGGGCAGAAATAAGATATGTTTTAGGGTAAAGACATGGCAAATTTGTTGTGTTGTTTGTCCTTTGATCTCAAAGACGACTATGACATTAGGGAGGTGATGTCATGACATTCAGGTGAGTTGGATTTAAGTAAGGGAGAATTATGCAAAGTCACCAGCCTCACTTTCTCCTTCACAACCATCTGGGTCCAGTAGTAAAATATAAATCAGGATGCCAGAGATGGCCCTGAATATAAAGGGAGATCCTGACCTTTTTAAGCCAAGGTCTTTCCCAGGTCTCAGGCAATGTCCATTCAGTGATTAAAGCTAGGTAAGAATTGAGGCAAAAAAGGCCTTTTTTTTTCCTTCCTTCCTTCCTTCCTTCCTTCCTTCCTTCCTTCCTTCCTTCCTTCCTTCCTTCCTTTCTTTCTTTCTTCCTTCCTTCCTTCTTTCCTTCCTTCTTTCCTTCTTCCCTCTTTTTCTTCTTCCTGCCTTTCCTTCCTTCTTTCCTCCTTCTCTCCCTTCTTCCTTCTTTCCTTCCATTTTTCCTTCCTTCCTTCTTACCTTTCTTCTCTTCCTCCATCTTTCTCTCTTTCTCTCCTTCCTTCTTTCTCTCCTCTCCTTCTCTCCTTCTTTCCTTCTTTCTTCATAAGATATTATACCTTTTCCTGCAGGTGCTATGCTCAAAGGAATATAATTTTTTTTGATTGCTGAAACTTCCCAAGATATTTTAGGCTTTACCGGCTAGATTTTTTTCTCAAGAGCCATCCTTTAAAACCTAATCAATCCCTCTGACTCTCGCTGATTGCCCTACAAAAGGTCCCAGGCCAAGCTCCAATTGGTCATTATTTGGGCTCTGATTGACTCAGTGTGAATGTAAATCACAATTGTTTCTGTTTTGGCTTGAAATCCTGAGGGTCTCCCCCTCCTAGTCTGGACTTGGCAAACAGAGCCAGGATAGAGGAAAGTGGCCAAAACGTTGAAAGGCCCATGAAAAGCAATTGTAGGAATTACCTGCAACGTGAGCTGGCCCCGGGTTCGCCTGAGATAGCCCAGATTCAGGATGTCATTTATGGAATAGCGAGCAAGCCCCCCCCTCTCTTTTATAGCCATCCACTCAAAGAGACTGGTGTGTGCCTGGAATATCTCTGTGGCCCAAGGAACAGTGACCTTGAAGAATGCAGAGAAGCATGCGAGGACTTCCATGACCTGATGTAAATCAGAGTAAGCAGACCCAGGGGAACAAAAGAAACAACGACTGCAACCATGTAAATGAGAAGCACATCAACAAGCCTGAAATTAAACATGAGGCAGTAAGAATGACCAACTCCTGAAGAAAAGACAAGAAAATGCATCTCCCTGCCTTCTTTGCAGAGGTCAGGCATATGCTGGGCAATATTGTGCCCCAGTCAGCAGATGTATCTGTCGGTTTTTCTGAACTGCTTTTTTAAATCTTTCTTTTTTACTCTTTGTTTACAAGCAATGGGTAGGAGAGGAGGAAGGGATAGACTAGGAAATGACAGTAATTTAAAACCAAAGATAGAAATTTTTTTAAATTAAAAATATACATCTCTCCACTCCAGCACACTGTCTGAAATCTCACCATCAGAGAGTCATTGCTCTAAAATAAAGTGATGCACATTCAGGAGTTTCTACTGAGATCCTTACCTTGAGTCCTAAGCTTAAGATATGGACATAGTAACTAGGTTAAGGTATCCCTGCTCCCAAGGAGAGGAAACCATTCACTGATCCATTAGCAAGGATTAATTTCCAATCACTATTTTGCCCGAAGCCTGCCCTGCTACCAACCATAGGCGTTTTGGCCCAAGGGGAGAATTGGACTCATTAAAAATAATTGTCGATGGTGTCTCCCTGAGTCCATTAATGCCTCTGGAAGAGCACAGGACATGCAGTCTCTGAGATTCCTTCTGCTTTTACAGCTGTTCTCTGAGAATCAAAGACTCGTAAAAAAGTCAGAGCTGAGATTTCTAGGACCTCAGACATCATGTAATCCAACTGTCCTCCTTCCACATTTTATAAAGGAAGAAACTGAGGTCCAGCGAGGGGGTAGGTCAAGGAGAGGGTGATCTCATAGCCCATTATTCATCATGAGATAGTGTGGCCCAGGGCAAAAATTTGGAGCTCAAATTCTTTTTTCAGACATCAGGTATAAAACATACCTATGCAGCTCACTCAGTCCTCAGTTTCAAATCTTAGTTCTGTGCCTAACTCTCTGATTCGTCTTAGTCAAGTCACTTCACTTCTCTGAGCCTATTTCCTCATCTATAAAATGAAGGAGTTGGTTTAAGTAGACACTAAGGTTTCTTCTCATTCAAAAGCTTTGATACTGTGAACCTCTAAGGTCATTTCCAGCTCTAAATTTATAATACTATGACCTTTTGTGCCTCAGTTTCCCCAAATGTAAAAATAAGAGAGCAATAAACCCAATTCCATGGAAATCTGAGGATCAAATAAAATAAGGTTTGGAAAGAGCTATATTGAGGTGAGTTTTATTCTTTTACCTCTGATAGAACTTTCCTCCTTCAGAAAGGGCAGCTAGGTGGCACAGAGGATAGAGCACCAAATTAGGAAGTCAGGAAGATGAATTTTCTTGAGTTCAACCCCAGCCTCAAACATTTACTAGCTGTGTGACCTTGGACAAGTCACTTAATCCTGTTTGCCTCAGTCTACTCATCTGTAAAATGACCTGAAGAAGGAAATGGCAAATACTCCAGTATCTTTATCAAGAAAATTCCAAAAGAGATCACAAAGAGCTTGACCCAGATGAACAACAACCTTGAGAAAGTGTATACTTTTATATCTCCATTGCTTGGCAATAGTCTGGCCCAGACAAAGTGCTTAATGGGTATTTGTGAAATGAAGGAATTTTCAGAATTGGAGCTAAAGTTTAGGTCCCCTGGAACTCAGTTCAGTGATATTTCCTGGGAAGCAAAATTGCTGCCTTCCCAACCTCTCAGGCCCAGGGCAAGCACAAGAACAGGAAGAAAGCATTTTGGAAATGTAATGTGCCTGCAGAGAGAGGGTACTTTCAGATTATGGATGAAGAATGTGCAACCTGGTGGCAGCAAGCATAGGCTTTGGATGTTTGGGAAGCAGAGGGGGAGAGAGGTCTCCATGAGGGATGTAGCAGGGGGCATTGGACAGCTGGGGGAAGCGTAATTAGGAACGTGGAAGCCCTAAGAGAGGGAAGAAATCTCAGAAAAAGGGGGCAGTGTTTGCCAGAGACAAACAGAGCCTAAAATCCATTCAGTCTTCCTTTAAAGGGGGCTCACAACTTTCCTGGTGCCTTCACTCTTCCTCAGAAGCTCTGCATGACTTCCCTGGGTCTCAGCTCCCCCTTTCAACTTCCTTTTTGTGTTGTCTTCCCCTCATTAGATCGTAAGTTCCTTGAGGATATTTTTTTTTGTATCCCAGCACTTAGCACAGCTCCTGGTACATAGTTGGTGCTAAATAAATGTTTATTAGATTTTATTAGATGAGGAAACTGAAGCCCAGGGTCACACAGATACTCCAATTTCAGTTCCTATCTGTGATGACTGAGGAGCAACCTGATGCAACAGAGAGTTTTAGATTTGGAGTCAGGAAGACCAGAGTTCAAATTCTGCATAAATACTTGCTGTGTGATCCTGCACAAGTCACTTAACCTCTCTATGCCTCAAGTTTCCTGATTTGTAAAATAGGGCTAATAACAGTACCTATTCCACAGGGTTATTGTGAGGATCAAGTGAGATAGCATATAAAGGACTTTGCAAATCTTAAAAGTGCTATATGTTTTCTATTATTATTATTACCTACCTTCCTTTGGTTACTTCCCACCTTGTCAATATTCTTCCTAAAAATGTGATGCCCAGAACTGAACACAACCTTCCACAGGAGGTCAGACCAGGCTGTTCAGGGACAAAGAGGGGACCCAAGCCCAGGTCTGGGGTGCAAGTCCGGCCTTTGATAAGAATAGTTGCAGGCCTGAAGAGGAAGCTCCATTCCTGCCTAACCTCACAGACCCTGGCCGCCCTCCGGTCCCGCTCTGTTCCGGCTGCTTGGCCTTCGCTTGCCAGGCGGGAGAGGCTCTGACACAGCATTAGACCAAATCATCCTTGTCAAGTATGATGTTCTCCGGGAGGATTTCTCCTGGCAGGTTAATGGCAGCCAGACCCTACTGCGTCCGGCCTGGCCTCCCGGACCACACGAGGGATGACTTGATGGACAGGCGAGCCTTGAGCTGGCTGCTTCCCAATTGAGGATAATGGCTTCTAAACTCCATGATTGACTTTTGCTCTTGCAACAGCCTAAGAAGCCTTTCTGAGGGCCAGAGGATTCTGACATGGTGGAGGGAAGCACGTGGCTTCCCCAAACCTCCACAGTCTTGTCTTTCAAATGAATAAGCGGACTTTCCCTCAGCCTGGTGCCCACCCCAGTTTGTCTGGGAGGGAGCCATAGAGTGTAATGGAAAGGCATTTGTTCCTTCAAACACTCGGATCAAGACTGGGCACAGGTGGGATATAACACTTGGTTCTCAAGCGTCTTCCAGGAAAATGAAGCAAAAACCAGCTATGAGGTCTACAGTGCAGAGAGTGCCAAAGTCATCTTCCTAAAACATGGGTCTGACTGTGGCTTCCTCCCTAGTCAATAAATGTAAACGGCTCTGTTACCTCCAGGATCAACCCACCCATTGAACCTACAAAGTCCCTCACAGCCTGGCTGCTTCCTGCCTTTGCAGTCTTCCTGCTTAACTCCCCTTCAGAAACTGCTATTCAGTCACCTTTGCATATTCCCATCCTTCTATCTCTCATCTCCGAGGCTTCTTGTTGCTTCGCCTAAAATACTCTCCCCTTCTCACCTCAGCCTCCTTGTCTTCTTGACTTTCCTCAGGACTCAGCTCAAATCTTACCTCCTGCAAGAGAGCTCCCCGGACCATCCGCCTTCTTGCTCGTGCTTTTTCTCTGAGATTATCTTCCCTTCATACAGTATTTATATTTTGCATTATCTATATTTGCAAATAAATATATTTGCATTATAATGCATTTATATTCACAAATATATGTATGTGTGCATACCTAGATATAAGTATATATACAAATACATATATGCTCTGCATGTTGTTTCCCTGGATAGAATTTTAGCTCCCCGAGGAGAAAGATCCCATTTTTGCCTTTCTTTGCATCTCTAGGCTTGGCACACAGCCTGCCCCACTAAAGGGAAATCTGTTATTGGTGACTATGAGCATGGTTAAGCCAAAAGAAGAGATCTAGACAATGGGAATCTCCACAGGAGATTTCTGGGAAGAGGTGACAGCTCGTCTGGGCTTTGAGGTTTTCCTCAAGGTGTCCTCAAGAAGGGACACCAACAGCTGCAGATGGGTAGTGGGGTGAGGATTTTCATTACCTAAAGAAGAAATAGCAGGGTAAGGATTAATGAGGAGAGCTGGATGGAGATTAGGAGAAAATCAATACATGGGAAAGACTGAAAGGCAGAAAAGTTTTGAAAAGGATGAAATAGAGTAGTCCATCTGGAAGATGATCAGAAAAAGGAAGGCCTGGAGAGAAGGAACAATTAGTGTCACTTGCCCAATTAGGACTTTATGTATATGATCTTAGATAAGTCACTTCACTCCCCTCAATTTTCCTATCTGTAAAATGGTGGAGGGAAATGGACTCAACAGCCTCTAAAGCATTTTCTAGCTTTAGATCTGCATTTGTGGGGTTGGGAGCCTGGAGATTCAACAGGAGCTGTCATCTTGCAACAATAGTTGAAGCAGATGACGACCAAAGGCTGCTTAAGGACATCTGGGTCTGATGGATGCAAAGCTCCAGATATCCAGGGCTCATGGCCAAGAAGGGAGGTTGCCATCATCTTATTCAGGCAGACCCTGCTTGCTTCGGCAAAAGCTTAATGTTGGGGGAAATGACATTACTGGGGGCAGGGAACTGTCTAGGAACAATGTCATTCTATAAACAGGCAACTGGCCAAAAATATCACAGCAGGTTCCACGGCTTTAAAGTGGGGTTTGGATATAATGTACCAATGCTGTTATTGTGAAATGATTCGAGTCACAGCAACCTTATTCAAGGGACGTCTATGTAGCTCTTGGAATCTATTATAATTTAGGCTTTGGGGCCATCCCTCAACAGAAGAGGAGAGTAAGAGAAGTTGACTTGTCAACGTCCTCTTGCCCTTCCCAGTTTTCTCCCCATCTCTTTTCAGGAGGTAGTCAATCAATTCCACTCCCCATTCACTTTACTTCCTCCCTCTGCCACCTCACCAGAACCTGCTCTCAAGAAAGGTTTAGATAAATGCAAGTACAACAAGTTACGACGGCTGGGTTGAGTGTGATGTCCCCTTCCGACATGAGGGCACAGAATGGCAGAGGAGGTAGAGCATAAGGCCTGAAAACCTGAATTCAAACCCCCACCTCAGACCCTTAGGAGATTCCCCAATTACTGGCAAGGGCTTAACCTTTCAACATTTCAGTTTCATCATCTGTACAACAGAAATAAATGTAATTACCTCCATTCCTTACAAGGTTATTGTGAGGAAAATATCTTGTAAATCTTAAACTATATAGATACAGCCATTATTTTTATTTTAAAGACAGACAGAAACTTAAACCAAAGGAATGAAGTTCTAATGCCAGAAATTCGGTCAAATTAACTAATATCTATATGGTGAGAGGGGTCACTTTTTCAGCAGCCCCACAATATTACCATTATGTTGAGTGCTGAGAAACATTCCAACATGGTTAATATGTTCAAATGGTGCCAAGAGGACATCCACAGCAAAAGGAACTTCAGCAGTTAAGTCCATGATTGTGCTTAAAAAGGCAAGGTTTCCCCCTTCACCCAGGGCCATCTACAGGCTTCCTGATCTATATCTGGCCACTGGAGCTAAGTGTCTCTGGAGGGGAAAGTGAGGCGGGTGACCTTGCCCAGCCTTCCCTCACTTAAATCCTTTCACTTGCATGTCGTGGCATCAAGTCCCTGATGTCATGGTCCTCTTTAAGAACAAAGGACAAACAGAAGCAACAATAATGATTATGATTATGGGAGGTCACTCACAATTCCTGGTTAAAGAAAGTCCTTCATCACCTAGAGCCCACTGAAATTCCTTTTAGATGTAGCTCTTTGCTGAACTCCAAATGTTGATGCCTTTGGAGAGCCCACAGTCAGTACTTCCTTCCAAGAGCATTCATACTCCTTGTAGCCACTTTTTCATGGGTGACTGTTATTTCTGGTCTGGGGTCTTTGATCCCACCTAGATGCACCTACTGTGAACTGGTTAATCTCTTCAATCCAAAGATATGGTTGATGTGGAGAAGGAGAGAAGGGACAAATGTGTGTGTATGTGTGTGTGTGAGAGAGAGAAAGATATATATATATATAGATATAGATATAGATATAGATATAGATATAGATATAGATATATATAGATATATAGATATATATAAAGAGAGAGAGAGAGACAGAGACAGAGACAGAGATAAAAAGAGAGAGACAGAGAGAGACAAAGAGAGAAAGAAAGAGAGAAGGAGAGGGAGAGAGATAGAGACAGACACAGATATGAAGGGAGGAAAAGAGAGAGAGAAGGAGGAATAAAGGAAGAGAGAGACAGAGACAGAGGAGAGATAGAGAGAGAATGAGAGAGACTGATTCTCTTTTCCCCCACTCTCACCTCCACCCCGAGCACTACTCTCCCCAGCTTTCAAACTGGAATTCTCCAAACCAGAACTCTTCCCCCACAAGAATGGTCCACTACTTAACTGACATCCACTGACTTGCTGTTTTTCTGTGAAACCTAAGAGTTGTAGCTTCACCTTCTCAATAATAAGATTGTCTCCTCTGTGGCATCATCTTCCTTTCATCCAATGGTCAAAACCCTATAATCCTCTCAAATTGATTGAGGACTTAGTCACACCCAGTTAACACTTTTGATGGACTGATTCAATTGAGGTGACTGGTGGCTGCGTCTTTTGTGATCACATTAACTGGAATGAGGTAAAACCCCGTCCTTTCACAATTCAGTGCCAGCTCCAATAACTAGATGCCTAAAGCCAGTTCTTAGCCTTGGCCTGTCAGCATATGAGCAAGAGGCAAAAAAGTCCCCATAAGTCACTGCTGTAGCTACAGCAGGAGACAGAACCAACTAAATGACTGGGCGCCTTTACCAAAAGATGCAGGAGCCCCATCACCTTTATGATCTTTAACATCCCACTGGAGCTGATTAGGTTCACAGGTTATGATGGAACTAATTCTTGATTGAAGATAATAAAAGGAAGAAGAGAGAGATTGGTGACAGATGACCACGAGGAGAGAAAGAAGCAAGGAATTGAGACAAATTTGTTCAATCCTTCTGAAAAGCAATTTGAAGCTATACCCCAAAAGTCACTAAATTGTGTATACCCTTTTTGACCCAGGTATAACACTACTAAGTCTATTATTGTTTGGTTGTTTCCTACTCTTCATGACAGTATTTGGGTTTTCTTAGCAAAGATACTGGAGAGATTTGTCATTTTCTCCTCCAGTTGAATTTACAGATGAGGAAACTGAGGCAAACAAGATTAAATGACTGCTCAGGGTCACATAGCTAGGAAGTGTCTGAAGCCAGATTTGAACTCAAGAAGATGAGTCCTCCTGACTCCAGACCTGGCACTCTATCCGCTATATCACCTAGCTGTGTAGACTTTTGTTGTTGAATCATGTCCAACTCTTTATGATCCATACTGGGGGGCTTTCTTGGCAAAGACACTAGAATTATTTGTCATTTTCTTCTCCAGCTCATTTTTATAGATGACCAAGTCATCTATATTGCCAATTACTGGCAAGGACTTAACCTTTCAACATTTCAGTTTCATCATCTGTACAGCAGAAATGTAGTATATCGGTACAGATACAGGATTAAGTGACTTGTCCAGGATCACACAGCTATTCAGTGGTTGAGGTCAGATTTAAACTCAGGCAGATTAATCTTCCTAACTCCAGGTCCAGTACCCTATCTATTGCACCATCTACCTGTCCCACTAGAAATTTACAGCAGAAAGAAAGGACCAATATATCCAAACATATTTGTAGTAGCTATTTTTGTGGTGGCAAAGAGCTGAAAACAAAGTAGGTGCTTATCGATTGGGAATGGCAGAACAAATTATAGTATAAGAATGGAATAGGGAATCATTTTGCCATAAAAATGAAGAAAGAGTTGTATTTAGGCAAGACTGTCAACTGGACCAAACCAGCCCTAACCTATGGATGGCCAGAGATGAACAGAGCAGGCTAGAGAGGAGAGCCAGAAATCAAACAGAAGTTCCATTTCAAATGGAGGGAAATGGCTTACAAGATTAGCCACAGGTACCAGGGCCCACTCCTGGGACTCATTTTAGTATGGCTGAACCTTTTACTAGTGTTTTGTTTTGTGTGTGTGTGTGTGTGTGTGTGTGTGTGTGTGTGTGTGTGTGTGTATTTATATTTTGTGTCTAGACAAAGAGTCAAACAGTGTAGTGTAGCAACAGCAATGAGGCAAGTTGTCTAGTGACAAAAGGTCCGTTAATAACAGGGTTTCATGTATGGGCCTGTTGGTGCTTGCTGGGACTTAGCTCTGGAAAGCGGGGTCTCTCCTAATATTTTACTTGTATAGACTGATCCAGAATGAAGTGAACAAAACCAGAATTATTTATACATTAACCACAATGTTATAAAGGAAAGCAATTTCAAAAGACTTAAGAATTCTCATCTGTGCAAAAACCAATCAAAACTCCGGAAAAATTAATGATAAGGTCAACTTCCCACCTCTTGCTGGACAGGTGATGGATTGTAAAAGTAAAATGAGATTTGCATTTTTTTAACACAACCATGGCTACATATATTAATTTTGTTTGATCATACTTTTGTTACAAGGGAGAAATTTTATTTGATGAAAAGCAGAGTGATAGCAATTTAGAACTATGTCCAAAGGGCTTTCAAACTGCGCATACCCTATGTCTGCTGGGTCTGTATCCCAAAGAGATCTTAAAGAGGGGAAGGGACTCACGTGTGCAAAAATGATTGTAGCAGCCCTTTGTGTAGTGGCCAGAAGCTGGAAACTGAATGGATGCCCATCAATTGGAAAATGGCTGGATAAGTGATAGTATATGAATATTATGGAATAGTGTTTTCTGTAAGAAATAATCAGTAGGAAGATTTCAGAGAAGCCTGGAAAGACTTACAGGAACTGATGCTAAGTGAAGTGAGTAGAACCAAGAGAACATTGTACCCGGCAACAAGATTATGTGATCAACTGTGATAGGGCTCTTTCAACAATATGGTGATTCAGGCCAATTCCAATAGACTATTGTGTCCAATAGATGGAGAGAGCCATCTGCATCCAGAGAGAGGGTTTTAGGAACTGAATGTAGATCACAACATAGTATTTCTATCTTTTTTGTTGTTGCTTGATTTTTTCATTCTTATTTTTCCTTTTTGATCTGATTTTTCTTGTGCAAAATAATAAATGTGGAAATATTATAGAAAAACTGCACATTTTTAATCTATATTGAATTACTTGCTGTCTAGGGGAGAGGAATGGGTAGAAGGGAGGGAGATAAATCTGGAACTGGGAAATGAATGTTGAAAACTATCTTTGCATGTATTATGAAAATAAACTATATTTTTAAAGGGATGGAAAGCAGAGTGATACCAAAAAAAGGAAGGAAGAAAAATGTTGATGAAAAAAAAACAGAGCAGAAAGAAATTCAGAAGGGCACATAAACAAACAATATAATGCTGGTACCATTACATTAAATTAATATACGTAATTTATGGACACTTAAGTATTAACAACTATGTAATATATTCCTAGCTTCCTATATTATCCCACTTTCCAAACTTTTTTGTATATAGGAAGGTTCATAGTTATTAATGATTTGATAATTCACAACAATAATGAAATTTGATTTTTAAAAAAGTCATGTCAAAATAACCGTAAGTAAGAGAGTAAGTGAGATAGTAGAAATAGCACCAGTCTTGATGGCATGTGACCACTTTTTTGGTTTGATTCTCTGGAAGGATGTCTGAGGAAGAAGGATTAGCCCTGCACTGATCAACCTTAGAAGGCAAAACTAAGAAAAATGGGTGAAAGTTTCTAGGAGACAAATTTAAGTTTAACGTAAAGAAAAGCTTCTATCTACCTTGAACTATCCAAAAGTAGAAGTGGATCCCTCGGGAGGTAATGCAAAAAAAATCAGAGATCTTCAAGGGAAAACTAGATAACTTCTTGTTCAAGATAGAGATTCTAATCTGGTTCAAGACAACCCAATTGCCTTGAAGATCATCTCCATGTGTGTGAGTCTATAATTCAGTAATATCTGTCCTACTGTATCACAGGATTAGGAGGAGATAAGCACATTTTGCTATTTACACATAACCTGTTATTAGTCCTGTTGCTATTATTGCTATGTCTCCTGAAGTCCCTGGCTAAGAAGAGAAGGCTGGATTCTGCATACATTATTTTGCCGGGGTGGCAAGAGGCAGCTCCGTGCTTTGAAAAGGGGGTGGGCTGGAACAGTCTCCCCTCTGACTCTCCAAAGGGTGAGGACGGCTAAATACCAGGCTGATTAGAGATTTCCCCAACACTGAGCCCTGTGAATCCTCTCCACTGGCTCCAAAGGGCTCTTCACCTGCCTTTGCCAGGTGGCTCTCAGTGGAAGCCGTGGAAGATAAGATTCTATACACGGCTGGTTCATTAGTTGAAGATGACATTGAACCACTCTTGCTTCTCAAGAGCCTGTGATTTCTCAGTAAAGACTCTTCCACAACAGTGATGGTGATTGTTAGTGTGGGTGGGTAGGTGGGTGCATTCACATGTATGTATACGTGACTCACGCACATGGGAGGCTCAGTCCACTTACCCGGAGATGAGCACGCCATTTGAGGAGTCAAAGTATGAATAGATAATGGTGAATAAAGGGGAAAGCTGGAGAGACTTCGATCTGAATTATTTTCACCTCTTTTACCATGAGAGTTACATTCCTTTGGCTTTTGGATTTGTCCAAGTTAATAAGCAATTATTAAAAGTCCACCATGTATAGGGTACTTTAATAAGAACTGGAGGTACAAAGAAAGGCAGATGACAATCTTTGTTTTCTCTCATGGGAGAGATGACAAAGAATCACATCCCCTTCTTAAAATGCAGACCCACTCCCAGCCCCAGAAATATCCAATAATGTGAATCAAAGGACTTACATGAGGAACTTAGTCATTTAAACTTTCTGAGCCTCAATGTCACCATCTATAAAATGGAGAACATGATAGCTGGGCTAGCTGCTGAGTGGAAGCGTTAAATGGTGGAGAGAGAGCCAGCCTTGGTAGAGGATCTAGATTTCAGCCCTTCCTATGATAAACTGATTGTGGGACCATGGACAAGTCATTTAACTTTTGATGTAAGACTACCAGTTATTAACAGATGTGCATTGGTCCAGAGCAGAGGAAAGCAATCAGCCAATTTATTAAGTACCACTGGGGATCCAAGGAAAGCCATCACTTATTCTCACTCTCAAGGAGCCAACAGTTTAATGGAGGAGACAAAAGGCAAACAACTATGTACAGAAAATTTTTTTTAAATTGAAGATAATCAATAGAAAGATAATACTAGCATTAAGGGAGATTGGGAAAAGTAGGATTTTACTTGAGAGGAAGTCAGAAGAAGGCATTGAGAAGGAAGAGAATTCTAGGTATGGGGGACAACCAGTGAAAATACTGGAAATGGAGTGTCTTATGCAAAGGGTATGTCCCTGGATCACAGATTATGGAATGGAACAAGGTACAGAAAGACTGGAAAGGTGAAAAGGGGTCATCCTAAAAAAGATTGTTAAAGCCAAACAGTATTTTAGATTTTTATCCTATAAGTAATTGGGAAGAAACTGGAATTCATTGACTAGAAGAGTGGAATATTAGATCTGTTTGATGAAAACAAGAACAAAAAGATTCGACCCAACAGGATCATTAACCTCAAAGCTGAAGAATTCATGATTTTATAGATGCGGAAACTGAGGCCCAGAATGGATAAAAGATTTGCTCAAGTCACACAGTAGCAAATGGAAAAGTTGAATTTGGAAGTCTAATCTACAATTTCTACTTCAGGATTTCTAGGAGACTCAAAAGTTAATTGGTTTTGATTTTGCTGAATGCTATTTTTTCTTCTTCCTTTTAAAAACATTTCATATTATATGGGATGGCTCTCTGGGAAGAGGGAGGAGAAGGTATACAAGGGGAAATTTAAACAATATAAAAATGAAAGATATCAATAAAAATGTATTGTAAGAAAGTAAATTGGTTTGTAAATCTAAGAAGTTAATATAAACGTCAACAATTATAATGCTTATCATGTGTTGTCTCTTCCATCAGAATATGAGCTGGTTGAAAACAATGACTGTCAGATCTCTATTGCTATTCCTGGCATTTAGTACGGTGCTTTGCACATACCAGTCACTTGATAAATATTTTTTCATTCATTCATTCATATTTAGTAACCTTATATATGTAATGTTTCTAATAATACAATGTGGAGGATAAATAGCCTCAGAGCAGAACTATGGTTCAAGTGCTACCTTGAACATCATTATGTGAATATGGCCAAGTCATTTAAGATCCTTAGCAGACATAGTGAGTGACACAATGGAAAGAATCATGGACCTTCTGCCCCTTGTTTTAATAGACCAGTGCCTTAACCTTTCTAGAACTCAGTTTCTTCATTTATAGAATGGGAGACTTAGATTTGGTGATTATCCAGGTCCCTTCTAGTTCTCAGTCTATAAGCCTATGAAATTATGTCATGTGAGAGAAGGTGGAGAAAGGTGAGTCCAAGGAAGAGCAGATTTAACAGGAGGCATAAGAGCTGTCATTTAATATTTGAAGAGTTGTCATTGGGAAATGAAAACAGACTTCCCTGTGGCTCCTGATGATAAAAAATAGATCTGATGGACAAAAGTTACAGAGATAGATTTTAGCTCAATTTAAGAAAGAACTTTCTATCTACCACCCCAACCCCCACCCTTATTTGCAGAGGTGGTGGACTAGGGGTTTGGAACATCTCATACCTTGTCAGACTTACTTGATGTCTTAATTAGCTTGACGCTACTGCTTTTTCCTCTTTTTATTCTTTGTATAAGGGATGGCTTAGTAGATAGGGGAAGAGGAAGAATCTTTCTGAAAATGAAGGTAATGTAAAAATAAAAGATGTCAAAAATTTTTAAAGAAATTTTCTAAAAATAAAAAAGGAAAAAAAAAAAGAAATTTTCTAACTCTTTAGAGCTGTTCATTGTTCAGTGTAGACTGTCTCACCAGGTGGCTAGGTCCCCATCCCCTGAAGTGTTCAAGCACAGAGAGAGGTGACCATCTGCCTTTATTTTCCACAGGGGAGGGTGGTGTAAAGGAAGATCTTAGGATAATAGAATGAGAGCTGCAAGAAAGTTTGAAGATCATCCAGTTCAACTTCTTCATAGAGCAGATAAGGAAACTGAGGCTCAGAAAATGAAGGGACTTCTCCAGAGTCATTCAGGCCACCAAATGGCAAAACTGGAATTTAGACTCAGGCTCTCAGATACAAAATCCATAACTACTTTTTATGGGTCTTTCTATGGGATTTCTAATTTCCTTCCCAGCTTTCAAAAGCCATGATTCCAAGACTGCATGAGCCTCCCTTGTTTGGAACAGTCAAAGGTTCATTATGCCATTGATGCTTTCCCTAGGGCTCTCTCCCCTCTCTGAGACTCTGTGTTTTATGTCTTAATTAAACTGAAAGAATCAGAATTGGTTTAACGTCTGAAAGATCTGCCGGCGACAGAAGTTCCCAAGTAAGACTCGTGCACTTTGGGTAGCGGAGGCTGCAGAGGGCAGGACTAATAGATTGGTAATGCTGAGAGCGCCTGGAACCTGCTCCAGCCTCACACTCAGGCTACTCGAAGGCTTTTTCACACTGATATCGAATCAAATTACTTTTCATTTAAAATGCCAGCCCATAAATCCCTTGCACATCAGCAAATCGAGACTTTGCCCTGGTGACGACCACAAGGGGAAAGTTCGGAGGGAAGGAGGAGGTTTCAGGTTTTGTGGTACAAAGGAAAAACACTGGTCTCAAAGTCGGAGGAACTGAGTTCCTATCCTGCCTCTGACAGTCTTGAACAAACCACTCACATTGTCTGGACTGCATGGAAATGACCTCTGAGGTCCAGTTCTAGGTCTACAGTCCTATCAAACACCAGAAGCAGGGGTGTGTTCTACTGATAACCAGCCTTTTGTGCCATTATGCGCCAGACACTTTACAAATATTTCATTTAACAACAGCACTAGGAGGGTATGCTATTGTTATCTCCATTTTACAGTTGAGGAAACTGAGGCAGAGATTCAGTGACTTGCCCAGGGAAGCAGTAAGTTCTAAGGTCGGATTTGAACTCATGTTTTCATGACTCCAGGCACTGAGTACCTAGCTGTCGTTTCTCTAGGCATGAGGTTCCCTAGGATGAGTTCCCAAATATCTCCCCAGACTGGATACCGACCTAAATATAGAGATTCATTTCTCCAACAAGCTCCAAATCCAAACTCCTAGGTCTGATTTAGTTTATTCATTCATTCATGAGGCATCATGGTACTGGGGGAGAGCTGGATTGGGTCTGAATCTTGGAGCTGCTACTTACTACCTGGTTGTCTTTGGAAATCACCAAATCCCCCTAGCGCTCTGCAAAATGAAAGAGAGGGAAGGGTGGCTCACAAGGTCCCTTTCATCTCTCCATCTATGTCTGATAACTATTTATTAAGTATTTATTAGTATTGTTGTGTGCAAAGTCCTGTCCTGGGGGATATACAGAGATAATTAAAACACGTCTGTGCCATCATAATAACAATAATTCACATTCAGATAGTGGTCTGAGCTTTTCAAAGTGCTTTCTTTGCAACAACCCTTGAAAATCAGTAGTGAAAGTAGCGTGAGCCCCATTTTAAAGATGAAGAAATGAAGTCTCAAGATTTAGTCATAGTTGCAAAGCAAATAAAAATCAAAACTGGGTCTTAAGTTCATCTTCTAGCCCGACGATCATTCTATTATGCCCTAATGCCTCAGAGCATCCTCTAGATCCTCTGCAATCAGGTCCTGCCTTGGCTAGCATCCTCAGTCCAGTGCCCCCTCCTCCACTACCTAGAATCCAATGAGGGGAAGAGCACAGGGCTGGGACTCAGAAATGTGACCCTGTGCAAGTCTCTCTGTAAAATGAGGTGATTGGGCCAGGGGGTCTCCAGGGTCTCTCCCACTTCTAACAGCCCAGGGATCTGAGAATGTGTATTGACTCCTAAAATAGAGTTCATTTCAACTCTCTTCCAGGCCATCTGCATTCCCTGCTCTCCCCCCACTATCCCCTCTTCCTCTGAGAATCTCCTTAATTCTCTGTTCCAATTAGGCTGAGGCCCAGTCTGAGTGCATGTGCCCCCATCAGCAGATGCAGATTGGTAAGTGCTTGTGAAAGCCACTTAGGAAACTGTCAGGCTGAGGAGTGCCAAGGCAACAGCAGCAATCCTTAGGGAATGAAGGGCTCTGGTTCAGCTGGTTTGGTGTCTGGTCCTACTGATGTGATGGGCCTGAATTCTGCTCTGGGGGAGGGGATCACCTGAGCCCATCCTCACCCCCATTCTGCACAAACAATAAGGGGAGGACTTCACTCTTTCCTTCACTCTATTTCTCCCATCCAAACCTGCCAGGGATGAGGGAGAGGGATTGGGCCTAGAATAGTGTTTTCCTCCTGTCAAGAAAATCTTCCCTCTGGCTTCCTGCCATGCCATTGGAAGTCCCCTTGAGGTCATTTGCAGAGATCTGGGCTCAGCCTTCCTCTTGCTTCTGATAGATGCAAACAGTTATCAGCCCATGTCAGCCTTTTAGGCTGACTAGACTCTGAAGGCTCAGGGGATGCTATCACAATCAAAGCAACCCCCTAACTCGTCTTGAAGCCTTTAGTTTCTCCCCTTCCAGTCCATCTTGCACATGCTATCACAGTAAACTTTTAAGTGTACAAGTTGCTGCTCTATCCCTGAATTTTCAATGGCTCCTCATTGTCTACAAGGTGACAGAGAAACTCTTTAGAGCATTATAAGCAGCAAGGTGGTGAAGTGGTGAAGACCTGAGTTCAAATGTAGCCTCAGACACTCACTAGGTATGTGATCCTGGGGAAGTCCCTTAACTCTGTTTGCCTCAGTTTTCTCACTTGTAAAATGAGCTGGAAAAGGAAATGGCAAAGCACTGTAGTATCTTTACCAAGAAAATCCCAAATGGGGTCACAAAGAGTCAGAAGTGACTGAACAATAGAAACAAAATATAAACTCTCCACAACCTAACTTTGATTGATCCATTAGGATATAAACTCCAAGTGAGTAGCAATTGTTTAATTCTTTGTACTTCCATTTCCAGTGCTGAACACAGTGCTTGGCACATAGTAATCACTTAATAAATATTTGTGTTTACTTTTAAATAAATGTATTATTTATTTATTTTGTTTCCTTTTTTAAAAGTTGTGTTTCAAATTCTCTCCCTCCTTTCTACCCCGCCCTATATATTGAGAAGATAAAGTAATGTGATATCAATTATATGAAATCAAGCCAAATAGATTTCCACTTAATAAATACTGGTTGGTTTGACTTTCTAGATTTGTGTCTAGAAACTGACCCCAAACTGATGCTTTACCCAGTCACAGATAGAGATTTTTAAAATGATTTTGGGAGAATTGGTTTCTAATCCTAGCTTTGCGGTCATTAACTTGCAGGGTGACCTTGAATAATATTTTTGGCTCTTCTGCGCCTCAGTTACTTTTATCCATAAATTGAAGGGGGGTTAAATTCAGGGATCTCTTTCTCATTTGTGCATTCTCTGTTTTAAAATTCTGCCCAGCTTTCACAATTCTGTTTTACAGTACCTTCCAGTTCAGACATTCTATGTCCTAGGGCTCCTCCCAGCTCTCATTGTCTAAGCATCCTTATGTTTCCAGCATTCTATATTCTAAGGTATCCTCTACCTCTAGTGTCCAGATTTGTGATTTTATTCCCCTACACAAGTCTGCCATTCAAACAAGACCAATCACCAACCTACCCTCTCCCCAGCCCCAATATTGTAAAGGAGTTTCTTGTATGGGATTCTGTCACTCCCAAGGTCTTTAACTCCCAGCTTATATTCTAGCCCTGATTCTCTGACCTTCTCTACTCCAGGCTCTGACTCCTAGCCTTGTCCCTGGCATGATTCCTAATAAAATTCCACTCCAAAAGTTCTGCTGGTACCATGACCCCGGCCTTGGTCTCAGGCTGTCTTCTGTCCATGGTGCTGAGAAGAGAAGCAAGAGTAACTGAGCATCCTCAGGATGATATTCTTGTCTTCCCTGCCCTGAAGTCAGCCCAGCTCTCCAGTCTGGCTCACAGAAAGTGGCAGCCTCAGTCGTTGCCCGGATCCACGGCTGGTCACACTCTCCTGCCTTTCCCATCAGGGGTTTGGAAACCAGTCTCTGAACCTGACAGTCCTGTGCCGTGAAATGTAATCTCGTCTCCTTGGCTCAGCAGGTGACCCAAGGTGGTGAGTAACCATGGAAACCGTGGTGTCAGGCAGCATGGGAGCTGACAGGGGATGAAGTAGCTCTGTACTAAACACCTGGGCTGGTCTCTTGCCCAGGAATCATTGCCCATCGGTCCATAACAGGCCACAATGGCGGTGTCTTAGAATGTAAAAAATTATGCTTTCAGTGCCCTGGGCAGGGAGAAAGAGTCTTCTCATAGGAAAATTCCCAAAGGCTCCATTCCAGTGAGACTTAGCACCTAAAAATGTGAACACATATTTAAAGGAGGCTTCTAGCTTTTTGCCTAAATCCTAAAAAATTCTTCAGTCAAAGCTTGGAGCTCCCAAAGAAAAGGGATCCCAGAAAGCATTAAGATAGGAAAATATAGTTCTTCCTCAGTGGCAATGCGAAAGAGCTACAGAGGTGATTGTGTTAGCATTAATCAATTTTGCTCTGTTCTTCGGACACAAATCTGAATCCCAGATATAACCTAAGCCTTTACTCTAGCCAGATAGAAAACTAGCTCTGTAGTTACAGACTGCAGACTGACTTCTGAATGGAGACTAACAGTGGACACAAAATGCTCCAATAATACAAGTCATCGACTGCTCCATCCTCTGCCTGCCTCATCACACTGTCTCCCTTCTCCTACTTTAACACTTTGGGAATCTCTGAATCCACTTTCATATTGCTGGCCCACCAGTCACATATGCAAATGTCTGGGGAGTGGGAGAGAATGAGTAGTTCCTGCATTGACTTAATTTGTGGATGACTCTACTTCCCTTCAGGCCACCCAAAAACTGAGAGGCCACGGACAGTCCAAATATACAGGCAAAAGAAACCTACCCTCTATAGGATCTATTTGAAGATGCCAAAATATCCCCCAAATGGCTTCCTCACTCAAGAAAGAACCCTTTCATCCATCTTTTGGACAGCCCCAGCTAAGGAATCTGGGAAGATAGTACAGGCTTAAAAATCTCTACCAGAAAAATGGGACACTTTCATCTGCTCAAAGACTGCACTGGGAGCTGCTGGGTCCTGCTTTGCTGACTGATCCGTAAGAGTAGCCAGACTGTCTGAGAGATATGCTGCTGATCAGGGCCATCTCCACCTGCAGTATGACACCATTCCCCACTTTCCCAGCTCAATGAGTAATTCAGAAAAATGCATTTATCTGGGTCATTAAATCCCTAATTAATTTGGATAATCAACCTTCTCCTATGGGTCTTAAGTTTAAGGCTGAATGCCATGATGACAGCAAGAAATGAGGCACAGGGGTCCTGCTCATCCTTCCTTCCTCTCTCTCATATAATCATCCCAGTCCTAGAAGCATTTATGCCTACTATGTTCAAGGCAGGGAATATGAAGGTAAAGTAAAAATACAGAAGCAATACCTACCCCACATTGAGGAGATAGCATTCTACTAGGGATCTGTAGAATGTAAAATATAGATTAAATACTTGATAATTAGAGGAATAGGAAAAATATTTGTAACTAGGGAGATTGATAAGATGGCACATGGAACCTCGGGAAACTATGTGGTTGTTTTCTTTTTCTTTCTTTTTTTTTTCTAGAAGCTTTTCAATTTTAATGATAAATTTACTTCTTAGATAACAAGTTCTTGTGAATATCAGTTCTTGATCAGCTTTTTTTAAAAAAATAACTTTTTATTGACAGAACCCATGCCAGGGTGATTTTTTACAACATTATCCCTTGCACTCCATCCCCTCCCCCAGATGGCAAGCAGTCCTGTTATGTGGCTGTTTTCATTGACTCCCCTCAAGCCCAAGTTTTCATTTCTTCCCACTTGGCCTGTTACTATAGCCTCCATAGGTCTCCCTGGCTCCATTCAGATTCAACTCTATTTAATGCATAAGATATATTACCACCATGTTACCCTTTCTAAAGCCCAACTGGGATCACAACTTTCCCCTGGGTCTTCAATGATTCCCATGTCTAAACTCCACAATCTGGCTTTAATCTCCTGCTCAAACACCTTTAATAGCTCCCTATTTATCATTGCATTATAACTAAATCCCTCAACCTGCCATGGCCAGGCTCATGCTCACACTACCGATCCCAGCTTCATTTACAATTGCTTCACTTCTGTCCAGCCTTCTCATTGTCCTCAACACAGCCTATGGCCAATTTTACCTCTGCCTCTTAAATAAATACCACCAGAACTTCAAGCAAGCCCTGGCTCCAATCCCAAGTTCTCCATGCAACCTTCTCTGATGACTTCTGCCAATGCTGATCTCTTCCTTCTCTGAACTACAAAGCCTTTACCCTCAGCACTACACAATTTATTACTCAATTATACCCTGTCTTGTATTATTCTCTGTTTCATGCATGCAAGTCTCTTTGACAGTCAGTGATCTCCTCGAGGGCAACACCCTGTTTCCTCCTTTTCCTGGCTCGCCCTCTTTTTGGCTCCCCTTCAGCACCTAGCACAGGGATAGGGAAGGATACTATGCTCAATAAATCATACTGATTAAATGGTAGAATGACTAAGAGTTCTTGCCAGCATCAAGCAGAAAGTTGGAGGTAGAAGCAGGATTAAACACGCAGTGTTGGGTGGTTCTTGAATGATGAATTCAGCCCCTCTCACTCCTGTGTTTTTAGCACCTTTTTTCTCACCCTCTCTATGGAGGGAGCTTGGCTCCAGCTGGGTGCCTGCATCTCTGCTTCTCCTCTTCCTTTAGGAATGGGGTCCACTCAGTGCCGTTGAACAAAGCACTTATAACACAAAAGACCCTCTACTAGATGTTAATGATACAAGAACAAGAATAAACCAGTTCTTGTCTCAAGGAGCTTCCATTCTAATAGTCTCTGCAACTTTAGAAAGACATATTTTGAATCCTCATCATGGGAGAGTGTCCAGAAGTTTAGAAGACATTTGTCACAAAGGATCCAAGTCATAAAGGAGAGGAGGGAGAATGAGCCTCCTAAGGACTATGAGTAGGTCTGCTCTTCAGGGATGGCTGTCAATAGAAAATCTGGGGGTGGGGCTGAGGGAGCTTCTGTCTCAAAATAATTTCCCCACATATGCATCAGTTCTTGTAATTTCCACAGTCCATTGGGTTAAATTGTTTGTGGCTAGCCCTAAGAGGGGAAATACAGAGAGAGCTCATTAAGACATTAAACATAAAAATGGGACGGGTAGTTTTATTTGTATAGGGAACTTCTGAGTTGGGAAACTCCCTCTTCTAATATAGATCAGCACCTTCTCTTCAATTTATAGTCTTAGAGTCACTAATTTATAAAAGGGTTAAGTGAGCGACCCAGATCTTCATGACTTTGAGCCCACGTCTCTACTCACTAAACTACACTGCATTGACTGGATCATACATCCTGAGGACCTGGAGTCCAGGGAGGTTCTGTTCGCATTCTGTGTTGGTTAGGGGCCAGGTCCGTCACCCGGCAGAGTGTCCCCTGTAATAAAGGAACAATGGGAAGGGGAGGAAATGGCAGCATTCCAGGAGAGAGGTAGGGGAAAGATATACAGGCCTCGGAGCCTGAAGTGGGCTGTTTGCCCAGGCTTAACCAGGCTGAGTGATAGGAATCAATGCATCTCAAAGTTAGAGGGCATCTTAAAGGCCATTGAGTCCCACATGTGTGCACCTGAACAGGAATTTCCTTCACAAGCTTCCTGACAATCAGCGCCCACTTGAAGACCTCCAGAGTCGGGGAACTTTCTCCCTCCCAAAGCAGCTTGTTCCATTTTTGGAGGGCTCTAATAGAAGGTTCAGCTTTATGTGGGGCCAGACTAGTCTTCCTATAATTTCTACCCACTGCCCTCTAATGCCATATTGAAAAAACATCATTTTAGATATCAAGAGGAAAAGGTCCTTTACGAGCCAGCTTCCTCATTTTTAACAGATATGGAAATTGAGGCTCATGGAGAGGAGTTATTAAGGTTTAGAGCATATAATTAGATCAAACACTTCAAATGCAGCCCTTTCCCCAAATGCAATGTGCTGATTCACATCGCACAGTATGAAGATCCTATAAGACAAGAATGAATCAAAGAGCCAATTTTTTCTGCTCCCCCCCCCAACAGGGTAGAAAAGTCAAGTCACTCAAGCTTTAGGTGCTTGGAATCAAGGAAGGCAGGAGGTGCCACGGAGCAGTGGGGATTCTGGCCCCATTCTCTCCCAGCCAGTCTGCTGAATTCCCTGCTCCAGTGAGCATCATTCTCTCTGCCTCCCCTCCCTCTTGCCTCCAGAATAGAGCAGAGCCATAATCCCACTAAGCGCTTGCCAGCTTGGTGAGTCACTCGGGAGACAATGAGACCTAAAGCCCCATTTTCCTGGAAGGGGAGAGGCAGCTGCAACCCATCCCAGCATCCTCCAGGCCCAGCTCAAGCTTCCAGCGGTGTCTGACCAGTGAGGAGAAGCTAATCACTGCCTCCCAGAGCTGGCCTGACCCTACCAAGACCTAGAAGGGTTTGCTAGGTTTCATTCCTCCCTACTCTTTGCCCCTCCCCTTTTAGGGTATTAAAAACTGGAATTATTAAAAGGAATTGTTCAAACCCTTTAATTAGCTCAGAAGATAAATTCTTCCCCTTGCCCACAGGTCACGGCCATCAGCGGCTATTTATTAGCTGCATTGATTGAGAAGAACAGCCAGTAAATGGAAATAAATTGAATTCTATGGCAAAGAGGATTCTGTACAGGCTATTAATGTAAGACAGGAGGGCTTAGCAATTGCTCACATTTTTTTTTTAATTTTTTGCTGCTGCTGCAACCAGACGTTTTCAGTCAATGGAAGCACTAATGCTTTTTAGCTGGTGGGGATATTAACAGAGCCTTCCTACCAGCTCATTTATTGTGGATTCCTAGGGAGTAGCAGGGGAAGAGAGGAGGCAGCTAACACTGGGGTATGGACCCTACTGTTGATTTATTTATTCATTCACTGCCTCACTCGTGTATTTATTCAAACATTTATTAGATGCCTACTGTGTGCAGAGCATTCTCCCTAAGGTAAGAAGAGCCATACCTATTTTTAGTGATTCAGAGAACTCCCCCTCCCCCTTCCTCCTGACTCCAGATGGAATAGAAGCATACCATCTCACTTGTTTTAATTTATTTTTATTTTATTTTACTCATGTATTTATTCAGACATTTATTAAATGCCTACTGTGTGCAGGGTATTCTCCCTAAGTTAGAAGAGCCATACCTATTTTTAGTGATTCAGAGAACTCCCCCTCCCTTTCCTCCTGACCCCAGATGGAATAGAATCATACCATCTCATTTGTTTTTAAAATAACATTTTTTCCAATTACACGAAAAGACAATTTTAAAGATTCATTTAAAATTTTTTTGAGTTCCAAATTCTTTCCCTCCCTTCCCTCCCATCTCCCTCCCTGAGATGGAAAGCAGCTTGATATAGGTTATACACATGCAATCATCACTTCTTTTAAGATGGGGTCTTAACATATTTAACTTGTATAGGACTGCTTGCCATCTGGGGCAGGGGGTAAAGGGAGGGAGGGGAAAAGTCGGAACAGAAGTGAGTGCAAGGGATAATGTAAAAAAACTACCTAGGCATGGGCTCTGTCAACAAAAAGTTATAATAATAAAAAAAAGATGGGGTCTTAAATGGTCCTTAAGGATCTCGTAGAGGCTTGCACATCAATGTCAGATTGAGTGTGGACATAAAATTGGCTTAGTCTTTCACAGTTCAGAACACTGGAGCTCAAGAGATCCCTCAGTAGGACCGCACCAAGCCCAGCCACCGTCCCAGGTCTTCAGGCAAAGGCTGGATGAGCCTTGGGGAAGTTTAGAGGGATTTCTCCTTTAGGGAAGATTTTTCTGGAAGGCCACAGATTTCCCTTCCATTTCTACAATCCTTTGTTTTCAAAACTAAGAGGGCTGTTTGACTGTGGAATGGGAGAATATAGAACATCAGAGCTGGACGGGTTCTTAGAAAGGAGAATGCCATAGCTGGGATGCTATATAGATTCTCCCCACACATACAATCCAACTCCTCATTGTTGCAGATGAAGAAACTGAGGTCCAAGGAAGCAGAATGTTTTGCCAAAGGGAAGCGGAATAATAGGGAAGAAATGATAGGGAAGAGCATAATAAGAATTATTAAAAATTTAAAAATCACAAAAAGGCAAGAAAAGAAGAAGCATTAACATCTAGTGCTGTCGGGTTTATTATTTTTTTCATGCTGTCATCCTATGATATGAATGTCAGGGACTTCTGTGTAATTAAGTACCAGATGAATGGTAGAGACTGTAAATGTTACAGGAGTTCAGAGGAAGGACAAATCGTGGTGGGAGGCAGCTTGGTGGGATGAAAAGAGATGAGGAGTTATGAGACCTGGGTTCAAGTCCCATCTCCAGCTGTCAAAGATGATCTTGACCTTTCCAAAGGAGGAGAGAGTTCGAGATGGAAGGGACTTTTGACACCAGCTAGACCGAGGCTCTCATTCAATAAATGGGGAAAGTGAGGTTCAAGAACATGGATGATTTATGAGGGATTACAGGGGTAGTGAATGTGTGTGTGTATGTGTGTGTGTGTGTGTGTGTGTGTGTGTGTCAGATGTACAGATCCCAGGCTCTCTAGACCCAAAGTTCCATTCCACACCACTTCATCCAGAAAATGCAATATCTATTTTATTTAAGGCGTTCCCTAACAATAAACCTGCAGAGCCGGTGATATAAATGTTTTTATACCCATTTTATGGATATTGCTGTAATGTGATTGTGACATCCATCCTCCCCTTTCCTTCCCCTTCCCCAAAGCCTTGCCTGCATCCTAGTATCTCTCTCAATGAGCTCTATCTTTCCTTAGACTCTTTCCATACTGAATTGGCCCAGCAGATAATCATGTAGGTTTCTTTCTGGGCTTTTCAATAAAAAAAAAAGGCATAAGCGTACATAAACACTGTTCTTCAGTCATATCTGACTCTTTATGACTTCATTTACAGTTTTCTTGGGAAAAATACTGGGAGGGGTTTGCCATTTTTTGCTTTGGCTCATTTTACAGATGGGGAAACTGAGGCACACCGGGTTGAGTGACTTGTTCAGGGTCACACAGCTAGTAAGTGTTGGATTTGAACTCATGAAGATGAATGTTCCTAATTGTAAGCCCAGAGCTCTATCCACTGCACCACCTATTGTACATGAGCAAGTTGAGACTTTTAAATATTAGGTAACTAGCCTAAGTTCCCATGGAACTAGCAGGTTTTGGAGGTAGAATGGTGTTTGAAGCCAGATCATCCTGACTCAAGGTCTAGTCATCTCTCCAATCTTCCAAAGCCCCCTCATCCCGGGCCCCTGCTTGTTAAGGCAGCCTCTGATTTCATAGTTTGCATAGCCTTTCTAAAGGGTTGCAACATATTCCAATGAACATACTATAATTATACAATAAAAATAGTTCACTAGAGAATATGTGAGCATAAAAAGGAAGATGCAAGTACTATGTGGGGTCTGAGGAAGGAAAGACTGCTACTATTAGTTACCTAATTTGTACTGATGTTTGAACTAATAGTGCTATTTTTCTAGGAAAGCATAACTAATGGGATCATGTGTTTTACACTTCAGTCTCAGTTCATAGAATCATAGATTCAGAACTGAAAGGGGCCTTAAAAGTCTTTATTTTACAAATGAAAAAAATTGCGTGCAGAGAACTTAAGGAACATATTCAAAACTCACAGGACTTTATTCAGAGGAACTGGATTTAAATTCCAGCTCTGCAACTTAAAAGCTGTAGGACCTTATAGAAGTCATTCCCCCTTGGCAGGGTTTACCTAATGAAGTCTTAATTGCCAAAATCTCATGTCCTTTTCTCAAACCCTTTAACAATCCTTCTTAACCTCTCTTTGCCATTTGGTGCTGTTGACCACACCCTCTGGATTTGGATCCTGTTTTCCCTTGATTCTCCATGTATTTGTTCTTTCTCAGTATCCTTTACTTGATTTCATCTATAATCATGCTCCCTAACCAAGGGAATGTCCTAAGGGTTCATTCTAGGCCCTTTTCTCTTCTTTCTCTATTCTCCCCACCTTCCTTCTGTCTCTGTCTCTGTGTCTCTCTCCTTTATCACTCTCTTCTTTCTTACTCTTTCCTCCCTCCTCTCACTCACTCTCTTCTCTTTCTTCTTTTCCTTCCTCTTCTCTAACTCTCTCACTTTCCTTCTTTTTTCCTCTCTCTCTCTCTGTCTCTCTATCTCTGTCTCTGTCTCTCTGTGTGTCTCTGTGTTTCTGTCTCAATGTCTCTCTCTGTCTCTACATGTGTATCTCTCTGTCTTTGTCTCTGTTTCTGTCTCTCTATCTGTGCGTGTGTGAGTTTGTGTTGTGTCTTTCTCTCTCAAATCTCTTCAGTTCCCATGGGTTTAATTATCGTCTCTTAGCAGATGCTTAGGTCTATATTTCCAGCCCCAGACTCCCTCTCCTGAGCTTCAGTCCCATATCGCCAGCTGCCCACATTGCAAACTGGAAGTTTTGTTGAAATTTGAAACTCAGTGTATCTAAAATCAAGCTCATCTTTTCTCCTCAAACTCATCCCTCTTTCAAACTTCTTCTATTTCTCCCAAGAGTATGACCATCCTTCCAGTGGCCCATATTTACAGCCTTAGTGTCATCCTCAATTGCTAACCCTCATTCACTCCCAATATCTAGTCAATCACCAAATCATATTATTTCTCCCATCACCAAAACAATCCTCATCTCCATTTTTTTCTCTCTTCCATAGTTCTGACCCTAGTTTGGGCTTTCATATCTTCTCACCTAAACTATTGCAATAGCCTCCTAACTGGTCGCTCAGCCTCAAGTCTTTCTCCATTCCACTCCATCCTATCCTTAATCCAGCTGCCAAATGATTTTCCCAAAGCATATGACCCTGTTACTTCCCCTGCTCCACAAACTCTTTTTGTTGTTGTTGCCGAGTTGTTTCAGTCATGTCCAGTTTTTCCATGACCCCATTTGGGATTTTCTTGCCAAATACCCTGGAGCAATTTCCTTCTTCAGTTTATTTTACAGATGAAAAAACTGAGATAAACAGGGTTAAGTGACATGCCCAGGGTCACACAATGAGTAAGTATCTTGGGCCAAATTTGAACTTCCTAACTCCAGGCCCAGCACTCCATTCACTGCACCACAATCCGAATCCACTCTATCATTCTAGCCTTATTATTACACTGTTATGTTCTACAAATACTACAATTCATCCAGCCAAGCAGATTTTCTCACTGCTCCTTATACATGACATTCAGTCTCTCACCTCCATGCTGATATGTATGTCCCCTCAATTTCACTTCTTAATTGCCAAAATCTCACGGCCTTTTCTCAAACCCTTTAACCATCCTTTAGTTTTCTTCAAAACTCAATTTAATCATCACTTTGTATATGAAACTTTTCTTGATTTTCCCAAAGACAAATATCTTTTTTTAACCAAAATTACCTTGTATTTCTTAAAAGTATTTACATATATGCATTATGTGTGTATATATGTTTTTACTTTCTTCCCTGGATAGACTGGAAGGTCCTTGAGGACAGGGGTATTGTATCTCTAATGGCTTACAGTTCCTGGTAGGAATTTAATAAATGCTGGTAGATTGATTAACTAGTTGAAAGTCTAGGAAAATATTCATAGCAGCATTTTTTGTGACGATAAAGATCTGGAGACAAAGTAGATACCCATTGATTGGGGAATGACTCAACAAATCATTGCCCATGAATGTAAAAGGCCAGTACTGTACCATGAGAAGCCAAGGGAAGCATGGGAAGATTTATATGAATTACCACAGAGTGAAGAAGGCAGGATCAGGAAAAAAAACAGTATTAGTAAAGCCTTCAACATCATAAATGGAGACACACACACACACACACACAAAAAGTGAATGTAGGATAATTGTGATGACCAAGAAACACGGCCCTGAGGAGATGAGAACTTGTCCCTCCGTGCCTTCCCTGTAGAATTGGATGCAATGGGTGTGGAGCATTGAGGGCCCAGCCAGATTTGATTAACATCCTGGTTAGTTTTGGTCTAGTACTCCCTCTATTTTTTTATTCTTTGATACAAATAATGGTTTCTTAGGGTTGGAGTGGAAGTGAAAAAGTATCCATTAATGAAGGTAAAGGTAAAAATCAAACATAACATTTTTTAAACGTGCAGGAATCAAGGTTGGCTCAAAGATTTCCTGCAGCTAGTAGAGGCATCCTAGTGGTATCGTCCCAGGACTCTGTGAGGAAGGATGTAGATGAGCCCGGCTTGGGAACTTCCAGAGGCTCTAGAGCTTTCAAATCAACCACGTGCCGGACTTTCCCTGAGGAAGATTCCTTTTGAGGTGGAAATAGCTGACAGGGCACCTCTTGGGACTCAGCAAATGGGGTTAATGGATCGTACAATTACATCTCACACAGGAGCCTCATTCATTACTGGGAAATGCTTCCTTGGGAGTATTTACAAGTCGCCTGGAAAACCACCTGAAGAGTCCCAATTTCCCACCCTTTCCTGTCTAACTGCCTTCCTTCCTTCTAAGAGAGCCCAGAGAGTAGAAACCAGTCAGCCGCTAAAGCTGGACCACTGACTCACGGAAAAGATCATCTGAAGGTCCCACTCAAAGAAAAAGGCGACTTAATTGAGTTGAGTTGAGGATTAGATTTTGTTTTTAAGACCTAGATACAAAATAAGTTCTACTTAATTCATCTTCAACATGAATCCTAATTCAACATTAGCTATTTTTAATCTTGAATTCCATATCAGAGATAATTAGAGGAGAGGGGTGTAGGAAAGAAAGCACAAAGAGAGAAAAAGAGAGAAGACATGATATTGTGGAAAGGACACTGGATTTGGGGGCAGGGAGCATCTATCGTAATCACTGTGTCACTCTCTCTATGGTCTTTGCTGAATAATGTAGGACGTGGGGTGTGCAGCCTGCCTCGACCTGGTCTGAGACTGGCGTTTGAGTCTCGGACTTGGCTCTGTGGCAGGAGCCACCAAACTTCAGGCCTACATTGACAATGTGAAAATTTATGATGTCTTATTATTCATGTTTAGTATGATAGTTGTTTTTTTTTCCTGGTCATGAGGGAAGATGTGGGAGAGAGAGAAAATAAATGCTTGGTAATTGGGGGAAAAAGAAACATAAGGAACCATATTTTTTAAAAAATGAAAGGTAAGATATGGACTGCTATTGCTCTTTCCAGCTTTATTAATAACTTATTTTTACATAGCATTTCCAGTGTGAAGTGCTATCATGGAATTTTAATAGAACTTCAGAAAGGTAGACCTATACTCAAAGAACTCTGAAATCTGAGAATTACTGATTCACAGAATCCTAGAATGCTAGAATTAAGAGAATGCTAGAATCCTAGGAACTTAAAATCTCAGAAAGATGAACTCATACAGTATCAGAGTGAGAGAATACCCTAGAGGACCACATAGAGAGAAATAAAGACCTTTGGCCTGGGAATCAAATTTGGGTTTGAGTTGAGGTTATTATTTGTACCAAGAAGAATTGTTTCTCTTCTCTAGCCCCAAGTTTCCTTCTCTGTAAAAGAAAGTATTTGGACCAGATAGTGAAAGAATATCCGGATCAGAAGGCTCCTTAGGGATGAATCTTCTAGTCTAATCCCTTGCTTTTATATCCAGGGAAACTGAGACCCAGAGTGGGGAAAGTATTTGTCCGAGTCACCCCTTAGCAGATCCAAGACTGGAATCCACCCTATACAGGAGAAAGGGAAGCACCAGGGGCTAAAGCCTACTTGGCTTATTAAAAATAAAATGACATTTTCCACAAAGCCCCGGAATACAAATGGGAATTTAACACAAGGTAGAAAATAGGACAGCTTCCCAGAGAGGAGTTTGGGGAGATAGTGGGTAATTGTGGGCCTCAAATCCAAAAAGCTGAATAGAGGAATGCAAAGCACAAAGGAAAGAAAAAGGGAACATCTCTGCCAGTGAACTCGGAAGGGGAGCAGACTAGTGAGGAAAAGAAGCCTTCCGACTTGATTGGATGGGGAGACAAGCTCTTCACAGGTGACACTAAAAAGAGGATGTTTCATTCCCCCGACTCCTTCAATCTCGTTTCCTTAGACCATTGTCTTCTACAAAAGGTTGGCTGTGATGGGCAACGGAAAGCAGGAGCTGCCCCCCTGGGCTTTATTGATGAAAAGAGCAGGGAGAAAGAACTTAAATCTGATCAGCATCTCCTCTCGCACCTCCATTTGTCATAAAATTATAGAATGACAGAGCCAGGAAGAATCTTAGAACATAGAATGTCAGAGCTGGAGGGTCCTTAAAACACAGAAAGTCAGAGTGGAAGAGGCCCAAAGACCTAGAATATCAGAGCTGGGAGGGGCCTTAGAACAGAGAATGTCATAATTAGGAGTGACCTTGAGATCTAGAATATTAGAGCTGGAAGGGCCTTAGGATCTGGAATGTCACAGCTGGAAGGATCCTAGAACCTGGACTGTCAGGCTGGGAGGAACTTTAAAACCTTATTCCCTACTTTATAATTGAGAAACTCGTGAAGCTGAAAGGACTTTCCAGTGGTCACCAAGCCCACTAAGTGGCAGTTCCAAGAGTCAAAATCTGATCTCTTGATTCTGAACCAAGGATTTCTTGCATTTTCCACATCCCATCACTCTTGACAAAGAGGAATCTTCTTGGTAGAGCTCTCCTCTGGCAGGGCCAGCAACAAGTCTGAGTTTCTCACCCTCCCGGGATTTGCAGCGAGAATTACTGGTGGCCTGGCAGGGCAGAAGCCTGACTGGGGCAGAGCTAAATCTCATAAACACTGGGCCAGCCTCAGGAATCGAGGGCCTGGAGAATGAATCGCTCATTCTTTCAAACAAAGATTTATTTGGCATCAAATTGTTGGGGTGAATTTTTTGTTTGCCAATTAATCAAACATCAATTAATCATTTATTAATCACCAGCTATATGTCAGGCACTGTGCTAAGGATTGGGGATACAAAAAGAGCAAAAGACAGTTCCTGCCCTAAAGGAGCTCACAACCTAATGAGAGAGACAATAAGGCAGCAAATATTTACAAACTAAACTCTTCTTTCATCTCTTTGGCTCTGTCACTATCTCTGTCTCTCTTTTTCTGTGTCTCTGTTTATCTCTTTGTGTCTCTCTGTTTCTCTCTCTTTCTGTGTGTGTATCTCTCTTTGTGTGTGTGTGTGTGTGTGTGTGTGAGAGAGAGAGAGAGAGAGAGAGAGAGAGAGAGAGAGAGAGAGAGAGAGAGAGATGATTAAAAGAGGGAAGGCGCTGGAATTAAGAGGGGTTGGGAAAGGCTTCCTATACCATCCCAATAATATGCTGAGTTGAGTGTGACTGACCCCACAGTTTGTCCTGAAACTTCTACCACAGACTGAACCCTCATTCCAGCAATAGACTGAGTCCTGACTGACCGGAACCCGGAGTCCCAACTTTTGCCATTCACCAAATTCCACGTCTAGTCCTGGACTGACCACTGACCCAAATCCCCTTAACTCCAGTCTCGTTGTCATAAAATGGTCACATAATTCTGGGCCCAGAATGACTTTTCTTTTCATCTCCAAGGTACAAATTTTCTCTACTGGGAAAGGGGATTATTCTGGGAGGAATCTTAGAATATAGTACGTAAAACATAGAATGCCAGGGCTGGAAAAGTCTTGTTACATCATACAATTTATTTATTCAATAGAAAAAACACTTATCAAGTGCCATAGTGCACAGAGTATTGAGTTCGAATATGACATCTAACACATCCTGTGTGACCTTGAGCCAGTGACTTAACTTTTTCCACCTCAGTTTCCTCATCTGTAAAATAGTACTAATAAAAGCACTTATTTCATAGAGTTGTGAGGATCAAATGACATATTTGTAAAAAGCACTTGGCACAGCACCTGGCACATAGTTAGAACTTAATAAATTCTTCTTCTTTTCCCCAATTATGAAGAAATTTTCTATAGAACTAGGGGAATCAGCAGAGGCTTCTTTTAGAAAGTGTCACTTGAGTTTCCTGAGATTTAAAGGGAGTGAGGGGTTTCAAGAGGATGTTAAAGCTAGGAAGGATTGCATCCAGATTTCTTAATTTACTGATGAGGAATCTTCAGCCTGGGGATGGGAAGACCCTGTCCAAAGTCACATGAAGAGCTCAAAGCAAAGCCCATTTCTCCTCTCTCCCAGACCTGCCACAAGCCCTAGACTGACTGCCCTGGTAGCTTGGTCTCCTAGCTCCAAGGCTCTCACTAACATGTTGCTCAGCACAGAGGAGAAATCCAGGTGGAGGAAGCCAACCCTTGATCTTATCTCCCAAGACCAAAGCCTGTAGTTTAAACAAAGTCGTTAAGGTGTTTAAATATAATCATTGATTATTGTAAGTGTGCTTATGAGCCTTATTGGCTTAGATTTGTATCTGCTGGAGGGCCGTTCATCTTAAATAAATATGTTTTTAATAATCCCCGGGTATTTATGGAACATAAAACTGTCAGGCAAAACTAAGAATTAGAGATTCTGAAAGATACTTACGGCACGTTACTCTCATACAAATCCATTATTAAAGTCACTCACCGTAGGGAAGTTCTTTTTTAGCTGCTCCGGAACAAATAGAGGGATTTGGTGGTTATTGTCAATAAGTATTTTTAACAAGTTGTTGGTAGTTATTTAATCTACAATAACCACTTAATAAATGTAATAAGTTACACACAGATTTAGAAATATTTTATGTCCCTGTCTGGCACTTGACACAATCAAAGTAGGGTGGGAGGGGAATGGGTGAGCTAGAATCAGAGAATCTCAACGTTCAAAGGCAGGCTTTGTGGAACTGGGGGAAGAATCTGCCTTTAGTCAGATAGCCAGGGTTCAAATCTCCACTCTGCTATTCATTTTCCAGGTAAAGTCCCCAAGTCTTTTGAAGAAGGAGATTGGGCTAGAGTTCCCTGACAATTAAATCCAAGATGATAAGTTTATCCAGACCAACACTACTGAAAACAAGAGATCCCTTCTATAGCCTCACAAAGGGAGAAGCTAGGTGGCACAGTGGATAGAGCTGGGCTTGGTAAATGTTTCAAAAACATTATTTGGTGTGAACCACTACCATCATTATCATCATGACCACCAACTTCGGAAGACTCATCTCTTGAGTTCAATTCCGACCTCAGACACTTAGTGGATGTTCTGATCCTGGACAAAATATTTGCCTGTTTGCCTCAGTTTCCCATCTGCAAAATGAGCTGGAGAAGGAAATAGCAAATCCTTCCAGTATTTTTGCAAGGAAAACTCCAAATGGGGTCATGAAGATTGATTTACAACCAAACAACAGCGGCAGCAACACAAAGTTGTGATTGTTCAGCTCCTGCTTCCAGTGATGAGGAGTTTGATAACTATGGGGATCACTTCTTATTAAAGGTGGAAGGAAGAAACAGTTGTCAATATTAGAAAAGTTCTGCCTTAGAAGCAGCTGGGTGGTGTAGTGAGAGTGCTTGGCCAGGAAGTCATGAAGATCTGAGATCAAATCCTGCCCCACTCTTACTAACTATATTACTATGTATTAGCCTCTGTCTGTCTTTGTTTCTTTAATTCTAAAATGAAGACAATAAAAGCACCTATTTTGAGACTCAAATGAGATGTTTGTAAGCACTTAACATAGTGCTTGGTACATAGTAGATACTAAATAAATATGTTTCTTTCCTTTATGATGGGAAGTCAAAATTGATTTCCCTATAACTTCACTTGGCTGGTTCTTCTAGATCATGTAGAACCTTTAAGATCTTAAGAACCCTTAAGATTACGTAGAACAAGTCACCTCCTGGGTGTTCTTTAAAAAAACTAGACGAAGTCTATGTCCCTTCTATATAACCCTAACATTATCCCTTCAATGAACTGATAACGTTCTCTGGAGAGAAACTGTCCCTCCTTCCAGCTTCTGCAGTTGTCTTCTTGTCTTTCTTATGAAAGCCCAGGATGTAGACTGGGGGCCCACTGAAGGTGATGACAATGTCATCAATGATGATGGTGCTGGTGATGCTGCTGCTGCTGCTGATGGTAGTGATGATGATGATGGTGAGAGTGGTGATGGTGGTGGTGATGATGATGGTGGTGATGATGAGAGTGCTGTGATGATGATGATGGTGGTGGTGAGAGTGGTGTTGATGGTGATGATGATGATGGTGAGAGTGGTGATGATGGTGATGATGACAATGATGGTTCCCACCATATAGTGTTTTTAAAATATTTACCAAGTGATTTCCACATATTCTCTAGAGCTCAGCACAAAATATGGCACATATTTATTTAGTGCATAACTGAGGGTCTGGAACCTCACAACAACACTGGGTGATGATGTCACCATCCCCCTTTTCCAGGTGAGGTTGTGACACGTCCCACAGCCAGTAAGTTTATAATGAGGTGCAAGCCCAGTTCTTTCTGGCGCCGATGAGCACAGGGGCAGATCTGGGAACTCATTCCTTGGGATCCTTCTCATTTCTTGAGGAAGACACTTAAGCTCAGAGAAAAGGAAGTAGTTTGTCCAAGGACTGACATATAATAGTGGTAGAACTGCCACCATAGACAGATATTCTGACCCTCCCCCCTATTCCCCTCCATGGCTAGGACTTTTTTCCATTTCACTAGACCGTTGGTTCTTAATCTGGGGTCCATAATTTTTTAAAAATATTTTGATAACTATCTTAATATAATTGGTTTCCTTTGTAATCCTATGTACAGGGTCTTACAAAGGTCTTAGTGCCATTTTAAGCTATTAAATCTTTTAAGCCTTTTTAATGCATTTAAAAACCTTATTCTGAAAAGAGCCCCATAAACTTCCCCAGACTACCCATGGATAAAGGATAAGCACCCCTTCATCACACTGATCCTCTCTCCCTGTCCTGTCCCACTGGAGGCATAAAAGTTAACAACGAGCTATGTAAACTACTTGCCTCCCTAATCCCCTGTTCTGAGGGGACTCTTAGATGCAGTTACAAGGAGAGTATCCTTTTGAATCAGGTCCCAGAATGGACTTGGGTCAGCCTAGATAAGTTCAATAACCCTGGAATAAGAAAATTTACATTGGGAAGGGCAAGTACCATCAACTGGGGCCCAATGGGCCATGTGGGTTAAAAGGAATAGACTTTCCTCAGTTATCACTTCCACTGCCTGAGGCTGGGGGTCAGAGGCCTTTTTGGAGCCTCTGATTCTTGGCCCTTCATTCCCATTATGATGATACAAAAAAAAAAAAACAAGCAACTAAAACTTATTTTTAAAAAAGAAAATGTTCTAATCTAATGTGTTTCATTGTTATCTGCACTGTTATTTCATCTTCCTATTAAATTGTCAGCTCCATGAGGGCAGGGATCCGAACAAATTTTATATCAATGAAAACTTATTTTAATATCTGCCTAACCATTCTATCTTCTTAATAAAATGTAAACTCCATGAGGACAGGAACTAATTTTATATTTTCCCTTGTGATTCATACCTATGGCTCATATATAATAGGCACTTCATAATGTCTGTTGAATTGGACTAAAACTCAGTAGAAGTATGTAGATTTTAAATACATAGAATGATTATCGGGGACCAATCTCTTCTTGATCCTAATCTTATCTTTATTCCGTTCCCTGAAAATAAACTCATAAGATTTAGAGCTTCAGAAGACCATTTAGTCCAAGCTCCCCCAACACCCATTCTACAGAGGTGTACACTGACATCCAGAAAAAGGAAGTGGTTTGCCTGACAAAGACAACACAAGTAGTAAACAATAAATTCTGTATGGGAACTCAGGTTTTCTGGATCCAGATTCTATTGACCAATCTTTTACAAAATCTTATGGTTTGCAAAGAACTTAACATACATCTCCTATCAGTAAATCCCAGTCTCTGTACTTTATTTTCCTCTTTGTTACAAAAAGGACACTAGATTAGATTAAGAATTTTTAACTTATAGATTGATTTCAGAGGGTCCATGAACTTAAAGGAGGAAAAAAGACTCGATTTCAATATAATTAGTTTCCTTTGTAAGCCTATGTGTTTTTAAAGTATTTTAAAGCATTTTTCAAAGAAGGTCTGTCAACAAGGTCCATAACACAGAAAATATTAAGAATCCCTGGATTCGACAATGAACCAAGGTCTCGAATGGGCAGCTAAGTGGGAAAGTGGATAGGCCATTAGGCTTGGAACCAGGAAAATGCATGTTCCTGGGTTCAAATCTGCCTCAGACACTTACTAGCTGTGTGATCCTGGGTAAGTCACTTTACCCTGTTTGCCTCAGTTTCCTCATCTGTTAAATGAGCTGGAGAAGGAAATGGCAAATCGCTCCAGTATCTTTACCAAGAAAACCCCTATATGTGGTCACAAAGAGTCAGATGCAGACTGAAAAATGACAGCAAAAGGTCTCCAATAAGTAACTAAAGCAAGTAATTAGGCTAATGCCAGAGATATGCTTAGCACAGCACCTGGCACATAGCAGGTTTTTAACAAATATATATTGAATGAATGAAAGCCACTGGGTTTAAAATCTGCTTTCTAAATCAAGGCAGATTCTGGCTTCCGTTGACTAGCTTCACTTAGACCTGAGAAGTTCAGTGATTAGAATGCAATGTAAAAACATGATCAGAATGGTGAGCTTGATTCCCAGGGAGAACTGTGCTTTGTTCCATGGCCACAGAGAGACCCTAAGGCCCAATCAAACAGTGAACCTGAGTCCTAGCCACAGACTGAGCTCCAAGCCCAGCCTCAGAATGATTTCTAACCCTTGTCTCAGACTGACATTCATATTTTAGCCAGCTGCCTAGTAATGTGTATTTTTATTCATGAGAAGGACCAGGCAAGAAAGCATAGGTATGCTGTGTATGATCAGCACAAACCCTCCTCAATGCTAAACAACTTAACATATGAGTCCCATGGAGGATGGCTAAAAAAGACATATATACAGAGGAGGGAGGACAGCCATCTTATTTTTATTTCTAATAAATGTGCCATGAGAATTGAAAGAGGGTGTTGTTGATAGTGCAAGAAGCCTGGAAAGCTCTAGGGACAGAGACCATTGTGCTGACCACCCTCCTTCGAATCCCAGAATTGGGGAGGAGCTGGTCGAGCTTTCAGGGGTGTATTCTCATTGTTTTTCCTGCCATCTGCAAACATGCAATTAATGGTCCTGAATCGCCATTGTCAATTCCTAAGAATCCCTGAGCCAGCTGTGCAGGGACCTCACAGACCAGGTTGAGCTGACAGAAGCACATATTACCTGAGAATCTTAATTAACCAAATTAGCACCATCGCTTCCAAATGGGACTGAATGGTAGAACAAGCAGGTAGCAAAACCACTAGTGCCTGGGTCATTCTGAGGTCCCTGTTCAGTGAAGAAGTATTTAAGGTCCTGGGTGAGAAATGGGCCTATGGCTGAGCTTGAGGGCTGCTTTGAATGCCACAGAAGAGATTGGGGTTGCTAAAAAGTTATTTATGATTAAACTCTCTCTCTCCTAGAAAGTAACAATAATATCTGATAATTATATATTTCTTTACAACTTACAAAGTTTTTTTATATATTTTAATTTCTCTCTATATTTTAAACCTCTCATTTGATCTTTATTTCCCAGGGAGAAAGGAAGCATTTATATTCATTTTAGAGAGGAAGAAACTCATGATCCTATGAGGTTAAGAGACAGTTTGCCCAAGGTCACACAGATAATAAATAAATGCCAAAGCTTGGATTTCAACCCAAGTCTTCTGCCTCCAAACCCAGTGCCCTTTTGACTATGTGATGGCTCTGAACAGTCCCCAAGTCAGAGCACTCTATTCAGTGATAAGATGGCAAGGTCTGCTCCCTTTGCTCTGACTCCATTCTAAGGCAGTAGTGAAAGCAGTGGTGGAAACATAAGAATACCTGTGGGCTGCATACTGACCTAGAAAACCATATTAATAGTATCTATATTTTATTCTATTTTTATTTATTTTTTAAAACTTTCCCAATTACAATTTGATCTGGTTTGGGCAGTACTTAGTGGGTCTCATGAGGTCTGCATATTCCTCTGTTCTAGACAACTCAGATGATAAATTATTGAGAATTGCATTGCTAAAGGGAGTTAACTCCCTTTAATAATCATTTCCCAATAAGGAAAACCCTATAGAAACCCAACCCAGCTGTCTTGTTATTAATGTATGTACTTCTATGAGCTAAGGAACCAAAAATGAGGAAGATTACTCAGAAAGACAGTCATTTTCATCCTAGCCACTTCCAACAGTACATATATGGTCATTCCCCAAGTCAGTCCAAATATCAACAAAATCTTATAACTTAATTTTCTTCAAAGTTCAAAACACTATCAATTATCCTTTCTGAATTATAGACAAATTTCTTTTCTTTGAAATATAACAGTGATGATTGAGAGATTAGAATTGCACAGCAAGGCTCACTATCATTTATAATCTAACAAATAACAGATTGCCATAACACAAATACATAGCCCAAAATAATTGAGAATTCAGAAAGAAAAAAATGTATTGGGATTGGAGTACCATTATATATTGAACTGTTTCCCAGAACTGATATTTAAAAGCTTAAGAACAACATTTTAATGAATGCTGCCACATAGAACATTCAATAACCAAACTACATAGAAAAAAGAACTTTCAAAATATAGAGATCTACAAGAAATATAAACCATATGGAGACAGAACAAGGTCTATATCATATTGTCTGTAATTGAGATTGTTCCAAACATACTTTCAGTGACTCCACAGAAGATGAGCTCATATCAAAATACTCTTATTCAATTACAAAAAGCAATCATTTTATCTACCTCCACAATAGGTTGCAGAACATAAAATCTGAAGTAATAATATCAGGATAATGACTTCTTTTCTGACCATTTCTATCTAAACCCAATCAAAAAAAGGTGAACAGAGTAATGAGAATAATAAATAATCTGATAATCCTAGCTTGGATTTATACATGAGATTTTCAAAAGCAAGTAGTATTCCTACAACAACCCTGAGAAGTAGGCAAACACAAGCATTAATATCCTCATTTTATAAAGAAGCTGAAGGCCAAAGAGGTCGAATGATTTGCCCAGGATCACCCAGTTAGTAAAAAATCAAAGCTGAGATTTGAAACCACATAACCTACCTGCAAAACAAAGCATTCTTCAGTACATTATGTTATTACTAAAGGATAGTTTACTTTCCACTTTGTAATAATATGATCTTGTCCATTTCTTCTTACTCCAAGAGTTTTTTATGGTACTCATTGCTATTTACAAGCTTGAATACAAGCTTATTTACAAGCCCTGCAAATCTCAAGATTGGTAAAGAAACCAAAGCCTACTTCACCATTTTAAAAGTTTTTGGCTAATGAATCCACTCACCTTATTCAATGATGAGTTACCCATGACCAAACAAAATCTAGGAAAAGACTTCTAAGACTGAACATCACCAGTCATGGTGGTCTATCTCTTCTCCAGTGTCCCAGATCTAGACTTTTTACCTCTTCATCTAATGATTTGAGCATCAATTATATGTTCCTTTCCTCAGTAAAGGGGAGTGATCATGAGGCACATAGAAAATTCAAAGTGCAAACTTTCTGGAATAATTGGTTCCAAGTCAACCATATGGCTGGAGGAGGACTTGTGGAAGCTAGGAGAATGATGGGTTTGCAACCCTTAGTAGAAATTTTTTATTGTTGTTGTTTTCTTGTAAATAAGCTCTGTATATTGTTTGTAGGTTCTATGTTCAGAACAAAAAACCCCAGCTGTATGCAGCATGCAGACAAGTGTTTTTGATTCAGAAGAGTATGAATTGACTGACTCAGTACAGTCAACTCTCTCATGCACATGATTAGTGCTCACTGAAGTTCAAAAAGAAGATGAGGTTCACAGTGCATATGGTCTCAGAGCTAAGTTGTAATTTGGGAGATCTATAAAAATCCACTTATTCCAGGATAGTAAATTGACTATGAGGAAGAGAGAGAGACACAGAAAGAAACACACACATGCTCATACACACTCACACACACACACATATCAGAGAGACAGACAGAGACAGAGACAGAGACAGAGACAGAGACAGAGACAGAGAGAGATAAAACTCAGGGATAGAAGGTTGCTGATGCTCTGAGAACCACAGAAAGCACAATACTAACTCAGCACTTCTCCCCAGCAGGACATGTGCAAGCCCCTAGGGTGAGTATGGGACTCCCTAGTGAGTAGCTATCAATACCACCTGGCAGTTAAATGAATATCAGCTTACATTTACATAATGATTTAAGTCTTACTAAGGACTTTTGCTCCCATTACAGTATCTTATTTGAAACTCCAAACAACTCAGAGAACTACTCCAAACTCTAGTACCATTTCACAGATGAAGAAACTGCAGGTCAGCAGAGTTAAGTGACCTGTCCAAGTTCACCTAGATGGCAAATGTCAGAAATTGAACACAGGTCTTTGGATTCCAAATGCAGGAATCTTTTCATTATATAACTGAAAACACTCTTTTTATTTCTTGGTCTGAACCTGTGATGTCATTGATGTCAAAAATTCCCAGTGAAGAAATTCCATCTACCATTGTACTTGGGCAACTGTTTTGCAATTTAGAGTTTAGAGAATTGCTTGAGGGTTAAATGACAAAGCAATGGAAATAGATAGCAAAACCCCATGTTGGACATGGTAACAGAAGTTTAATGGGACTATAATAAGGGGTAAATAAGACTACAACAAAGCATCAAGGCACAGGAGGATTTACCTCCATTACTTTTTTCCTAGACCTCAGTACCCATCTCTACCAATATTTTTTTCCTCAAAGGCTGGCTCATCATTAGATGGCCTGACACCTCCCTCCACCACCACATCCAGCACTGTCCTTCTAGCTGGGGAACCCAGAGGCCAGGTTAGCAAGGCTGATGGTTCAGATATGCTGTACTACATAGAAAATCTTAGTTTTTATCTCTGTTTCTTTCATAATAGCTTACGCTGAATGGAAAGGGTGAGAAGTAGTGCTAGGAACCAAGTCTCAAAAATTTCTTGACATTAAAAAACTCAAGCCCACATCCCATGATGACTAAACACTAGTTCTTTCTCATGATCTCTGTGTGATTTTAAGCCAAAATAAACACTCCTACCCTTCCTGACTAGGCTTGTATGTACTAGCACTTTCAGCACCCTGGACAACTTCCACTCCACCAACTTGCCACAAACAGCAGCCCATTGCTCATTTTATAAAACCGCTGAACATTGCCCAGGAGATTGTAATCCATTGCTCCCCTCCAATGGTAAGAGATGAAGAAGGAATTTTCCTTGAAATTGGAAGCATCTGTAATTCCCATCCCCTCCCAGTTTTGGAATACCACAATTTCTGAACAAGTGGAAAGAAAAGAAATTTTCTTTTCAATTCTTTGTAAAGAGTGGAAATGGGTCTGCTTCTTGAATCAGAGGACCTGGCATAAACTTTACCTCTTATGCTTATACTTATGTGACCTTAATTAAGTAATTTTTTTTCTTTCTGAACCTTTAGGACAGTCGTGGCAATAGTTAAGGATAGTTAAGTCCATTCTAAAGCTAAAGTATTTGAGTTTTTGTTCCCATTTTAAAAAGTTTACTCTACCTTTTTTTTTTATAAATATCACATCCATTTCCAAAAATATGCCTCCTTCTTTTCTTACTATTGAGACACACCTTCTAATAAAGATTTAAAAGTGGAGAAAGAAATAACTTTCTTATCAAAACTAACCAATACATTGCCCATAGAACCAGAAATGGTCAATACTACACATCCATGGTCTTCCACTTCTGCAGTGAAAGGAGGCCTATGATCTTATGATATAATGCATTGCCTAGGGTCACACAATGAGTAAGCAACTGGAGCCCAGACCAAAAAAAATCCAAGTTGAAAATCCCAAACTTACAGATTAGAGATCAATGTCAAGATAGGCATTACAAACCAAGACAGATGGAGGCCACAGGGTACCAGACTGGCCTGGGAGAGAACTGAATCTGTGATTATAGCCTCAAGGTAAATTAAATTGAATATCCTCAAGACTGAAGCTAATCTGACAAGCTAATTCATAATAACACCTGAGAGGTGTGTTAATAGTGAACAGTGGCTTCATGTGTTTCTCCTTCCTATCTTACTTTTCTCTAATGTAATAGTTTCATTTTCACTGGGGACTTTACTATCTTAAATCATCTAGGGGAAAGCAAGACTCCAAATACTAGAAGAGTTTAGTATTCAAAGAGCCTTTGATTTGAAATTAGGAGACTTTTCCAAAAATCACGGATATGACACTTACCAACTCTGTGGTCATTTAACCTCCCAGAGACTGCTTCCCAATCTTTAAATTGGGGATAATTATATATTCATTAGCTACCCCACAGAGTTGTTGTTGGGAAAAAAGGAACAGAACTTTTGATTTTCTTGGTATAGGGAACTCCCAACTAAGGAAACTCCCTTGATTAATACAAACCAGCACTTTCTCTGTAATTTATAAATTTAGAATAGTGGTTGACAAACTATAGATTTCAGCCCATATGTGGCCCATCACCTGATTTTGTAATGTTATACTAGCTAAGAATGTTTCTGACATTTTTTAATAAAGTTTCATGGAACTACTGTTTACATATTGTCTGTGGCCGCTGTCACACTATAACAGAATTGAGTAGTTGAGAAGGGGACCTTAGGAAGCACCCTCATTTACACTGTTACTCTGCTTATTATATCTCACAATGATACAACTATAATTCAGAAACCTTTTAAGTGCCATGTATATTATCATACTGTAATAATACCAGCGAACACTTATCACCAGTCAAATAAGTAAAGAGAAAAAAAGTTTTATTACATTTTTCTAGCTCAGGGCTTTTCCTGAATAAAACAAATCATGCTCAATCATTATTATCAAAAATTTTATGTCTTCAGAAATTCACTTTTGATACAAAATTGGTCATCTTTCTTAATTAATTCAATCTAAAATTACAAGGCAAAACAGCACCTATATGGAAACTTTCGCTCTGGTAAAGTCAATTTGGCAACCATTAGTGTTATTTGAATTTCAGATAATGGCAAGCTACTTTATACACCTGTAAGGCTGTCAAAAGTTAAAACACAAAGTGAAATCTCCATCCCCACACAAATTTGCAAAGGATATATTTCCTGAATCTAAACTACAGTTCCAACATTGTTTTTCAGATCTCAACGAAAGTGCAAAAGCAATTCTCACATTTCCAAATTTATTTCTCCATGCAGTTGGACTTCTACCTAACTTTCAGTTAGAAGTACAATGTAACAACATGCTTAAGGACAAATACAAAAAGAAGAATCTAATAAATTTCCATAAATGCCTTCCAAGCAATGAATAGACTTTATTAAAATCATATGTTCGTGCATTGATATCAGCATTTGGAAGTACCTAGCTATGTGAAAAGATGTTTTAAAAGATGAAATTATATAAAATCTCATTACAAATCAGAATAGATGAACATTTGTAATTGAATTTAATAAAGAACCCCAATTAAGCTAAATGTCATCTTCCCTTCTAAAAGAGTCCAATTCTTCTCATTATTAGAGCTGTATCACAAAAAACTGTACTCGATTATTATTGCCATATTTTTAATTTCATCAATTAAAATTTGTGGAAAATTTTCCCACTTGTTATTTAAATATCTACATAATGTTCTCAATCTGACCTTCGGGTTTATAAATCTGAAATATTTATTATGTTACCCTTTACAGAAAAAAATTGTGATGATCCTTGGTCTTAAAATATTGTCTAAAGCACTGAGAAAAAGGTAGGAAAAGAGGAAACAAACATTTATTAAGTGCCTATTATATATCAAGGATTGCTCTAAGAGCTTTACAAATATAATCTCTTTGAGCAACTTTGGGAGGTAGATATTATTATTATTCATATTTCAAGTTGAGGAAACTGAGGCAGACAGTGATTAAGTGACTTGCTGTGGAGTCACACAACTCATAGGTACCAGAGTTAAGACTTGAACCCAGATTTTTCAGGTTTGGAGGGAGGATGTTGTGACAAATTAGTTATCATTGTGAGTAAATTACTTTGTGAAATTTAAAGTGCTATAAGACTAGGCGTTTTTATTAAAATAGGAAATCAGTGGTAAAGGACATGGCTGCCTTAAATCATAACACATAGGCAACCATCTTCACCATCATTGCTTAGAACCAGCTCTGCTAGTAGAAAAGCTTCCCACGGCTCTTGTAAAAGTGAAGTAACCCATGTTCTGGGGAAGAGAGTTCAGCTGCACACACTGCCCCTATGCTCCCAGCAAAAGAGCTGACTCCTTTGGGATCCTGGATGGATAGCTCAGAGCACAAACTCCTTGAGGGCAGGGTCTGTGCTTTGTTTTTGCTTTTTTATCCTCAGAGTTTAGCACGTTCCCCTGCTCCTGGGACATTGTATTTGTTGATTGTTGTCTACTGTCCTTAAATAATCACCAATCCTCCCCACCACCACCATGTCTTGTCCCTTTTCTAGAAGTAAGGGCAGAAATGCATAGAATATCCCTAAAAGCAATAGAAACTTCCTTACAATAAGTAATGAAACAAGAGAATCAGGCAGCCCTCAAATGCCATCTTAGCATTGATCTGAAATCACACACAACATCAGAGATGTAGGGCCATGGAGTCATGCTATCCATTCTCCTTAGTTTACAGATAAGGGAACCAATGGCCAAGGAGGTTCAATTACTTGTCCAGTGTTTCAAGCAGGCTGAATCCAGGTCAGAGATCTTTTCAGGGCGATCCTCCACCTCCATTTTTTATGAAAACCCAAGGTTACCCAGAGAGCTAGAGACAGAGTTGAGTGTAGAATGTAGAATCTAAACTTTGACTCAGGGCTCTCTCAAATACCTCACACTTAACTGACGCTCAAAAAGATCATTTCCAAGAAACAAATGCTTAGGACAAAATCTCTTTTGTCCACTGAATCTAGTTCTATAACCCTGCGGGGACTATGTGCAAGGTAGGGAAGGAAGGGCTCATCCATATTTCTCCAGCCAGTCAACAGTGATACTGCCTCTTCCCTCCCCTCTGCCCACCATCCCTATTAGAGCATTTCCAGTCCCCCCTCCCTGCAGGCTCCCTTCTTCCTTTCCAACTCGGTAATGGAGACTCACAGCCAGGCATTCATCACCAAACCTGCTGCAATCTACCTCTCTCAAGCAGGAACCCAGTGATTAGGATGGAGGTGGGAAGGCTGCACTGAAGGAAACCCAGCTTAATGAGAGGCTTCAAAGCACTAATGAGTTCTCCCATTCAGGCCCAGCCTCCCCCTGTCCCTGACCTCTACAGGGGCTGGAGAAGTGGCCCGTTCCCCAGGGAAGGAGTCAGCCTTCTAAACTAAGTCTGTGAAGCTCTAAGAAGAGCATCCTAGATTTGGAATCAGAGGCCCCGGGTTTTTGAATGCTTCTGTTGCCAGGAGACAGAACTCCCAGTCGGGAAATTCTCTCCACCAATTCAGATTAGTTATTGTTCTACAATTCATTGTTTTAGAGAATTTCATGGAACTGTTAGAACTTAACTTACCTTTTCAGAATTACTCAGCGAGCTTGTGTCAGACAAAATCCAAATCTTCCTAACTTCACGGGTGACTTTCTAGCCATAACATCATGTTGCATCACAATATACTTGAGCTAACTAAGGCAGGGCTTATTATTCTTACTTGACCACTGGGAAAATGAAAGATCAGAAAAGTTAAACGAGTTGCCTGAAATCACAGAGCCTCTTGGAATCCCTAACTTTACTTTTTTTTTTTTTTACTAAGTTCAATTCATAAATCACCATCTTTATAAGGCTCTACTAATAGCCCAAATTACCTTGTATTTGCCTTATATATGCTTCTATGTAGACATGGCGTTTACCACCAAATAGAATATAAGCTTTATGAGGGCAGGGACTGTTTCATATTCTGAATACTTAACACAGTGGCTTTTACAGAGTAAACCTGCAGTAAGTGTTTGCTGACTGATTATGTGTGTGCAGGGTGAATCTGAGAACAGAGATATCACTAAGGTGAATTAGAAAGCTACTGCAACAGTCCAAGTGAGAAGTGATGAGGGCAGTGAGAGTGGAAAGCAAGGCTCAGATGGAAGATACATTTTAAAGGAAGGGTCAGTGATTTGTTCAATGATTGGATGGAAGCTATTAATGCCATCACGGTGCCCAGCACCTTGTTCACAGAGGTGGAATTAGAAGGGACATTGTAGAGCCCAGGGATTTGTATTTTTTTGTGTAAGAATCCTTTTCACCAAATAAATGTAATTGAAAGAAATAGCAACTTTTAATTAGAAATTGGTTTAAAAAAATGTATTTTTATCTATTTAAATTCACAGATTGTCTGAAATCTAGCCATGGGTCTCTGAAATACCCCACATCAGTAACCCTCTGATCTAGTCCAACCCTTTGTTTCACAAATTAGAGCCAAAATGACCCAAATAGGCAAATGACTGTTCCAAGACCATGAAAGTAGCAATCATTAGAAGCAAATTTAAATCCAGGTTCTGGGTTCTGGGTGCTTCTAGACCAAACTGTCTCACTAAGCAGTCTGATATTCTTATCCTTATATGGATTGTGTACCTGCTCATAAGAGCCTCTTCAGCCTCCTACCCTCTGCTCTATGTTCTTCTGGTGTACTTTCCCCTCTTTTGTCCTACTTCCTCCCCACTTACTTCAGCAGCAGGCACTTATTTTGGATCTTGACTTGGGTAGATCATAACGCACATTGAGCCCAAAACCCCGATGAATACAAAATTGTTTCCACAGGGCTATGGGGATCCAAAGATCTTTGACACCCAGTTCAGTGGTCTGGAAAACAGCTAACTTTGAAAAGGCCCCTCAGCTATTTCCTTCTTTATTTAAGTTGGGCTCCTCCAACTTCCTAATACAAATGGCATTCACTCTAGTTAACTGATCAGAGCAAGGAGAAAAAAACCTCTATACCATTAAAAAGTCTCTGACTTTCCAGAGCCATCTGTTATCAGTTTTCCCTCCCTGTCTATCAGAGAGGTGACATTTTGCTTGCTCTTCCTTATATAATTGAAGAAAGTTTTTCCATTACCTTTGCTGTCTCTTATAAGACACGGCTACTTTCTTGCCTCAGCGTTTCTGATCTTGTCCCTACATCATCTCACTATTTCTTTCACTCTTTCTGAGGAGACTTGACCTAATTTCCAATTTTTTGTCATTTCTTTCCAAAAGATTCAAGCATTCCATTCAAAAACACCAACCAGTATTTATTAAATGCTTTATTCATGGCTCTATGCTAAGCTCCCTAGGGGACATGAAGAAGACATTGTCTCTTGTCATCCAGGAGTTCAAAGTCTAGTAGAAGAGGGCTCTGGTGGTAGTGGTGGTTTGGTCATTTCAGCGATTTTCTTGGTAGAGATATTGAGTAGTTTGTCATTTTCTTCTCCAGCTTATTTTCCAGGTGAGAAAAATGAGACAAACAGAGTAAAATGACTTGTACAGAGTCACACAGCTGGTATGTGTGTGAGGTTACATTTGAACTCAGGGCTGATGCTATATCTACTGCACCATCTAGAAGTCCAGAAAAGAAGTAAGTTTTTGCAAATGAATATAACATGAAACAAAGAGCGCATCTAGTGCCCATGAAAGCTAGAAAGAGGTTACAGTAGGAGGCAGGAAAGTCATATATTCAAATTTTCTCTCTTAACACTAGTACCATGACTTTGGGTATATCATGTCAACTTCTTCAAGCCTCAATTTCTTTGTCTGTAAAATAGGGATAATAATAATCACAATACCTACATGTCAGGTAAAGAAGGTTTTTTGTAATAACAGGTCTTACAATTGTGAATTGTTGCTGACATCAAAAACAAAATGCTAGCTAGATTCTGGCAAATGCCATAAGAGAGATACAAAGGACAGAGTGCAGAGGAGATAGATACAGGACACGGCCTTTCACTAGGTTAGAGTTAGTCAGAGACACAAATTTAGGATGGAAAGTGAACCGGATTTGCATTCTGATGCTCAAATCCTGGCTGTAGGACTTGCAAACTGCGTGACCCTGGGCAAGGTTGAATCTCTAGAAGCCTTAGTTCTTCCTTTGTAAAATGAATCCAGATGCCCTGTAAACATCCTTTCTAGCCCTGATTCCATGGCCCTGTGAGATTTTTTTTTCTGGCTAGGGGGAGGATGGTAGAGATCAGGGAAGGCTTCATGGAGGAAATGGCATTGGCATCTGAAACAGAATCCAAAAGATGAATTTCAACAAGCTGGGAGGATATTCTAGTCATAGGAAACAGTGGGCAAGGGCATAAAATAGGAGGAAGAACTTTAGAAAAAGAAGAATTTTAGGGATGGGGGAGAGCCTTCTCTAAGATCCTGTAGCTAGTTAATGGCAAAATCAGAACTCCTGTCTGAAAAATATGATTTTTCCCCCAAAAGAATTCACTTTGGATATTTGTTCAGTCCTGCTGCATGTTTGAAAGTGCACCAGATGTCCCTAAATGGCTTGCCTGGGTAGGTGTCTGTTTCCTAGGTAACTGGAGAACCCATGAATCTTCCTCCCTGAAGTGGCCAACAAAGCCCATAGTCTCAGTGCTACTCTCTCCTCAGACTCTAGGCCATGGAACTACTTTATAATAAACCATAACATTATCTATCGGAAGTTGGAAAGGAGCTCAGAAACCATCTAGCCTCATTCCCTCATTCTACAAAAAAGGAAACTGAGGCCCAGAGATGGGGAGAAATATGCCTGAGATCATCCACCTTCTCTGATTCCAAATCTAGCTCTGCTTCCACTGGACCATGTCCAAGATGGAATCACTTTTGGATAACAACTCCCATTTATGCAGTAGTTTATACAATATTTCCCTCACAGTGCCCTCCAAGAGGCAGGTAAGGAAAAGACCATTAGCTCCAGGTAAGGAAGCAAATATGGAGGAGGAGGAGAAGAGAGCAAGCATTTATTAAATGACTCTTATGTGCCTTATGTGCTAAGCATTTTTAAACAATTTTTCTCTCTTCTGATCCTCACCACAACCCTTTGAGGTGGATGCTAATATTATTCTCATTTTACAGTTGAAGAAACTGAGGCAGGCTGAGATGAAGTGTCTTGTCCAGGGTCACACACTAGTAAATGTCTGATTCAAGATTTTAAGTCAGATCCTCCAGACTCTGTGCCCAGGACTTTAGGCACTAACCTTAGCTTTACAAAACTTAAAGTGTTTCATAAATATCAGCATGATACAGATGAGGAAGCTGAGAGAATGACATAAATAATAAATAAACTGAGAGAATGACATAAATAATAATAGGTGATATTTATATGAGGCTTTAAGGTTTCCTTATTTTCTCATTTGATCTTTCAAACACCTGTGAAATAGATGCTATTGTTATGCCCATGTTAGAGATGAATAAACTGAAATTAAGTGATCTGCTGAAAATCATATCCTAAGGATCTAGAGTGGAGCTCCAACTCAAGCTTTGCTGATTCCATGCCCCAATTTCACTGCTAATTGGAAATAGAAAATACGCCAATCTTAGAATTCCAAATCTAGTGTGCTTTCCATTATACCACATGACTTCCTAGGATCTCAGTTTCTTCATATGTCAAATACTTTGCTGGCTCCAAAGCCCACAAACATGACAATGCTTTGTAAACCGTAAGGAACCAGCATGACTAATCTATTAGGGAAGACGATGATGATGAAGGCTCCCCTTTCCTTCAGGCCCAAGAGAACTAATTGGAAGCAATTAGGGGTTAGGGTGTCTCTTTCCTCAGCCATCCCTCCAGAGCAGGAGCTGAGCTGAGCCGGGTTAAGCTGAACTGAATGACAGCGGGTGGAAGAAAGGAGGGTGTCAGCCAGGTTGCTACAGGAATTCCAAAAGTGACATGTGCTCCTTAGCCGCAGGCCTGGCTCCAGGCGAAGAGCTGAATCTGCTGTTCTCCGAAGGAAACTTCCTCCCAAACCATCCTGGGTTAATTAGGGAAGGGGAGTCTGGGGAAGAGGAGGATGGGCACCAGGCCAGGGAGCAGGGCTTAGAAAGACCTTATTTTGGATCCTGACCAAGGGCAAGAAGAGGCTCATTTGTGAGAGCAGTGTGTGTACATGTTTGCTCAACTGAGTGCTGTATTTGCATTTGCATTTCTGTGAATATTGCATGGGTATTTAAATGTGTTTGCATGTATCTTTGTGTGTCTGTGCAGGTCTGAATGGGTGGGTAGATTGTGTGTTTGCGTGCATTTGTATGTTTGTGTGTTTGCACATGTAGGTTTGAGTGAATTCTGCATTGTGTGTCTATATAACCTTCTAGGGGGCAGGTCCTGTTTTGTTTTGTCTTTGTAACGCAGCACTTTGTGTGTCACTTTGCATTACTACTAACTAAAGGCTAACTAAATGATTATCTGCATGTTTGTGTTGTTTACTGTAAGTACGATTGTGTGTGCTTAGATGTGCATTTTTTGTGCGTAAGGTATAACGGAATGAGTTCTGGATCTAGATGCTTGGACCTTTAAATGTCAAAAAATATTTGAATCCTGGCTCTGCGACTTGTGAGATCTAAGCAATGGCAATGTCTTTTGCCAATGGAAAAGTAGGAATGGATACTAAAGATGGACTATGTGTAGGTAGGGGTAACATCATTAGGACTTGGTGGCTAATTGAATGTGGAGACAGAGAAGAAGTGAGGAAGAAGAGGGAGTCAAAATGAACCCAAGATTCTGACTGAGTGACTGAAAGAATGGTGCCATCCAAAAATGGGAAATTAGAAGAAAGGGAAGGTCTTAGAGAGAAGATGAACTTTCTTTTGGACATAGAATCATGGACTTAGAGCTAGAAGGGACTTCAGAAGTCTGGTCCAATTTCCTTATTTCACAGACGAGGAAACTGAGGTCCAGAGAGACTGAGTGGTTTTCCCAAAGTTACATGGCTGCCTTTGAGGTGCCGGGGAAACATCCAGGTGGAAATGTCCAGCAGGGTGTCAGCTCAAGGAAGAGATGGGGCTAGATATCCAGAATTGGTGATATCTGCATAAAGGTAATAACTGAAGTCATGGTCATACAGGAAGGATTAAAAGGAAAGAATTTTAGGGAAAGAGAAGATGGCCAATGACAGAATCATGGGGAAGAGTCACAGATAGAGCACACAAGGAGAAAGAGGATCAAGGAAAGTGGGCACAGGACAAAAAAAGAGAGGATAACAGCGTGGGAACAAAGGAAGGAAAAAATATCAAGAAGGAGAAGGTGATCACCAATATAGAATGCCACAGAGAGGTCAAAGAGATGAAGGAATGAGAAGAGGGCAGTAGATTTAGCAATTAGACATTCCCTGAGATATTAAAGGTCAGAGAAAGCTTTAAAGAGTTCCCATTGAAATTAGACTAACAGAGGTTCAGGGGTCAGCGATAGCACCATGAAAGTAAACAGGTACAGGCTTCTCTCTCTAGTGATAGGGTGATATTTTGAGAGGTTAGCCAAGTTTGTATGGGCTTTTTCTATTTGCAAAGCCTTTTTACATTTAGGATCTCATTTAATTCTCTTAATAATCTTGGGAGGTAATCAAGGTAAGTACTATTCCCCCGCCTTTTCAGATGAGAATAGTCTTGTCAGAGCAGGGATATGACTTGTACAAAGTCACAGAGTAAGTTAGCTAAGAGAGCCAGGACTAGGACCCAGGTCCCTTAACTCTTATTCTGTTGTATCAGATGGTCTTTTCTTATTAGGAGCATCAGTTAGTATGGAAAGACACAATGCTTTCAGGAATTTTAAGTTCATATAGAACTGTTTGCCCCTACACTAAATGGCCCCAGAAAGGCTGATGCTCTAATTGGCTTTTCTTCTATTTGTTTTCTTGTGCTTACCATACACCTGATGACCAACATCTCTCATTCTTACAGCCTCTTCCATTTGCCTTTCCACTCCTGGATTCTAATTAGGGAAGAACTGAAGGTTTCTGTAGGATCAAATAACCAAGTAACATTATGGAAGGAAGAGGGCTTGTTTACTTCAGTCTCAAAAAGGATCAAGTGATAAGGTGAAAAAAATTAAGACTAGACATGAAGAAAACTGGATTCTCATCTCCATTCTTCCTTTTATTAATTGTATGGTCTTGTGTGAAACACTTAATTCCTTTCAGTCTGCTTCCTTATCTATAAAATGAAGGTTACGATGGCTGCCCTATTACTTCAAATGGGGCATTATGAAGATCAAATATCAAAGTGCTTCAAAAATCTAAGATCATTGAGCATATTTAAGGGATTATTATTAGGGAGTAAAGTACTTGCTCTTTGTGACAGATGTTTTGTTGGACATGGAAGGGCTGGGGTTTTTTCTATTTCTTGATCTAATGTGATTTTTAAAAGGCTAAGATTATCAGAAGTCTTTATTAGAAGTTTGATTGCTGGATAAGTTAGACTTAATATCCTATGTACTTCTACACTTAAAGATGGAAATTGTACTAATGTCCATTGTTATTCATTCAGTGGGGACAAGTAGGTGCACAGTAGATGAAGCCTCCAGCCTAGAGCAAGGAAAGCTCATCTTCCTAAGTTCAAATCTGGCCTTCGACACTTACTAGCTATGTGACCCTGGACAAGACACTTAAGCCTATTTGCCTCAGTTTCCTCATCTATAAAATGAGTGGGAGAAGGAAATGTCAAAATACTCCAGTATTTTTGTCACCATGAGTCACAGTCAGACACACTGAAATGATTGAACAAAAATTCATTCAATCGGGTCCTATTTGTAGTTCTATTAAAAAGTTAAATCACTCATTAGTTTGGGATACTGAGACTAGCCGGGCACTAAACATATGCAAAAAATGTTGGCTAGGAAATGCTTGAATCCAGTTCACATAAAACCCCCAAATCTTAGGGTTTAAAAGCTCAAAATATAAGACATTAGGACACAGAACATATAAGTTAGAAGGAATCATGGAATACTCATCTAAATACTTAAAGTGATCTTCCTACACAGAATGTTAGACCTTAGAACAAACACTCTCAGACTTGGGATGGCTTCAGGACATAGGACGCCAGAACTGGGAGGGATGTTCCATATAGAATGTCATGTTGAAGAAACATTAGAGATAAGCTAGTCCAACCCTCTCAATTTATCAGGTGATGTGCTTGGAAAATCCAAGCCCATCATCATTCTCTGGCAGGCAGTCAAAGCTGTAATAGACGAATAAGATCTCCATTTAAATTTTAAAACATTTTAGTTGATGATAGAAGTAGGAACATGACCCTCCTTAATGAATTTGTTAATAACTGGCCTCTGTTTACAAACATTAGTCTAAATAAAATCTTTAGCTTTTACAAGTGCTATGATAGAAAAAGCCCAGGACTGAAGTTAAGGAAATCTAGTTTCTAGTCCAACTCTTCTGCTGAACAATCTCTGAGACTTTGCTTGAGTCACTTATCCATTTGGGGATATCATCAGTTTCATCTATGAAATGTGCTGTGTGTATTTTGAAGGAGGGAGAGGTGGGCCAATTCTTCCAAGCTCTAAAAGATTATGAAATGCTATATTTCAGTATATGCCATCTATTTCTACCTCTATATTCTTATCCACATCCTTATCTATATCTGACCACTTGAAATAACAGTAACACATTGTCAGAAGGTTTGATGGTTACAGAATGTAAGAGGTGATATGTAGTAGAAAAAACATTTTTCCTTTCTTTTACTCACCTCTCTCATTCTTAGCATAGGAATAATAATCCCTCCTCTACTGATCTCCTAGGTCGATTAAGATCATTAAGTCAGCAGATTCAAGTTTGAGTTCTGACTTGAATGCTTATTGCCTGTATGACCATGGCTGGGTACCTCTCAGAGACTCAGTTATTGCCATCTGTGAAATGGGGATAATAGCATACATAATATCTATTTCATGGGGATGTGAGGAAGAAATCCCTTTGGAAACCACAAAGTATTATGAACCATTTTCCTCATGCATTACTTCATTTAACTCTCATTACTTGGTGGGGTAGGCATTTTAGGGGTTATTCTACAAATGAGAGGCTTCAGGAGGGTAAGTGATTTGGATAAGGCCATACAGCTAGCAAGTGGCTGAGAATTTTTTAGTTGTAGCATATTCTATAGAGAAGGTGGGTTCCTTCTTATAAAAATTCTTCCTGCCAAACTTAAATAGCTACTTGTCAGCCACGGTGTGCAGGAGATCCTTGGTCAGACCTGAATTAGACTTAGATAGTCTGAGTCGAGGGGAAATCTGAAACAGTGATTGTGTGACTCTCCAATACTCTTTGTATTTCCACAGAAATGATTTTATACACAGTTTTTTGTAAGGTTCTGCTCACAGAGTGGGAGTTCAGGACACTGTTAGATATGATCATTTGACTGTCATTTCCTTGGTTGCCTTCATCACTATTATTCTTCAGTAGAGACATTTTCAGTGAGAAGGTGAGAATAGGAGATAAATAAAGAAAGTAATAAAGGAACATTTGGGAACAGGGGGAGAAGAACTATAGACAAAAAAAAAATAGAGGAAAGAGAAAAGGAGGCAGATAGAAGAATTAATGAACTGACTTTTGGTGCCCAGCTCTACCATGATCTGATGCAAAACAATAAACTCTGAAAACATAGACTGTGTCTTATCTAAGTAACATATTCTATTCTCTGTATACAGTAGGTGGCTAATAGGTGTTTGTTGAGTGGATGAATTAACTTCTCTAATCAACAAGTATCAAAGAGATGAGATGGATTCAGATACTGCTTCTGCCATTATGAGAGATGAAGCAATTTCCCTTCACTTCAGTTTTCTCAACTTTAAAATGAGAAACTAATATAGTTAGCCTTCAAGGATTGCAAAGCACTTTAAAAATATTATCTCACTTGATCCTCTCTCCTGGAAGGCAGGTGCTATTACCACCTTATTTTACAAATAAGAAAACTGAGGAAGGACTTGCCCAGGATCAGGTGATTAGTAACTCCCTAGGCTGGACTTGAATTCAGGTCCTCTTGACTCCAGGTCTAATGCTCTATATCCATGTGACTTTCCATTTTGTAGTCTCATTTGGTGTATCTTTTTTCTATGATCTTCAAGTTTCTCTATGCCTCCAAATTATAAAATGTCAGAGTTGGAAATAATTTTAGAGCTTATCTAGTCCATCCTTATTCTACTTGTCCCCCTGATTTTACAGATGAATATAAAAGATTAAGAAAGGGGAAATAATGTTGCCAAGAAAACAGTGAATTGATAATATGGTCAGACTTAGAACTTAGGGATTGTCTGGATCTCCATCGAAGGCTTATTCTACAACAGCATATTTTGTTCTCTGTCTAGTTCTCTGCTTCTCTGTCTTTGTCTTTCAACTTTTTGTCTTTATATATCACTGTCTCTCTCTGCCTTTGCTTCTCTCCTTTTTCTCTTTCTCCCTGGTTTCCTCCTACTCCCTTCCCCTCTTCTTCCTCCCTCTCAGGCCTTATCTCTTTTTCTTATCTGGCCATAGCATTAGACTGATGTATGTGTATGTACACATATATGTATGCTTACATATACGTATATGTGTATTCTATTTATTGGAAAATTCTGTTCTATACTTTTAATTTCCAAAGCAGACATTTGTTTCTGTCTTTATAAAGACAGGATTTAGCTCCTAAATTAAGTTGCTTTTTCTCATGTGAACCTTAATTGATTTTTTTCCTGTGGGTCAATAACCTTGGATGGACAAAAAGGTTCTCTGCCCCATCCCTCCCTCTTCCCCATCCTGCCCCATGCAGTTCATACAGCTCTCCCTAGCAGGCTCTATTTGAGCCAACTGACTGGTCCAATGGAGATGAAGGTTCTGCGAGCCCGGGCTTCGTGCCTCAGTGACAGGGGAGCCGTCAGGAAAGAGTCCATTAGTAGTGTTGGAAGGAAGCCACTTTGCAGAGGGCTTTGACAGGCGGCCGGGATGCAGTGAAGCAGAGCCAGGATTTCTGGAGACTTAATGATGTGCCTGAAGACATTGTCAGGCATCTTAAAGGGGAAAAGATTGAAGGCAAGTGACAGGCAGCGACCAGCACAGGTAAGATCTATGCAGAGGCAAAAAACAAACGCCTTGATTTCTGCAGGCACCATCTTACCAGTGTACTACTAGGCAGCACCAAGGACAGCGCCATGCCGTTTTCAGCACCTACTCCTAGTAAGTCACTGGTCACTGCCCTTCACCTGCCCTGTTCTTCTAGATGGGAGCAAGGTTTAGGCTAGGCTGTCACCAAAATAAAATCATAGAATCTCTGAGATGGAAGAAACCTCAGAGACTGTCTGGTCCAATAACAGAAACTCAGTCTACCAAAACCCCAACAAAAGCTTGTCCACCAAATTTTTAAAAAGGGAAAAAACCATGAAAGCTTGTCCACCATCTGAACCTCTGCACTGACAGGGACTCACTACTATCCAATGCAGCATATTCCATTCAGAGATAATTATTGTTTTGGAGGGTTTTTTCCTTATATTGAGCCTAAGTCTGCCTGCAGCTTCCATCCATTGATCCAAGCAGAACAACAAATCCAATCCAATCCCTTCCCTCTCCCACATGAGAACCCTCCAAATACTTAACCCTCCCTCCCCCAATGACTGCAGGCTAGTTCCTTCAACTACTTTGTCAATAAATCAACAAGCATTTATTGAGTCTAATATGTACTAAGCACAATGGATGCAAAACAAAAAAGCAAACTGGCCCTATCCTCAAGGATCTTACATTCTAATGGAAGATAATGTGTACATTCAAGATACATATGGAAATTTAAAAGCAAAGTTTTGGTAGCTGCAAGAAATATAAAAGGGGAGGGTTGAATTGAATCTTGAAGCAAGCCAGGAATTCTGGGAGGTGAAGGTGAAGAAAGAGCACTGCAGACACGGGAGACAGACAGTGCAAAGGCATAGATGGGAGATGATGCATTGTAAGAAATGACCAATGGACCAATATGACTGAAACATAAGGTGAATGGAATGGAGCAGTGTATAAGAAGATTAGAAAAACAGGAAGGGTCTGGGTTAAGAAGAGCTTTAAATGGAAAAAAAAGGTCTTTTTAGTTGATCCCAGAGATAATACGGAGCTACTAGCTAGTTTATTGAGATGGGAGTGAGGGGTGACAGTCAGGCTTGTAGTTGGGGAAAACAATTTTGACAGCTATGTGGCAGACAGATTTGAGAGAGAAAAGACTTAAGGCAGGAAGCCCAATGAGAAAACTATTTTAATAGTCCAGGAGAGAGGTAATGAGGACCTGAACTAGAATCGTTACTCTTAAATAGAAAGAAGAGAATGTTTATAAGATGTTATAGAGATAAGAATGACAGGGTTTGGGGACTGATTGGATTTAGGAATAAGAGAGTAGTCAAGGATGACAATGAAGTTGCTAGCCTGATGACTGGGAGAATGGCGAGATCATCCACAAGCATAGGGAAGTTCAGAAGAGAGGAAAGTTGACTGGGATAGAAGGGACATAATGAGCTCTTTATTGTATACTGATGTATGCATGTATATTGTAATATATTTATTTATATTGATTCAGATGCCTATGGGACACCCAATTCAAAATCCTTTCACATCATGAATTTAGGTCCCTTCCCTATACTGGCTACCCTCTTCTGGACATATTCCAATTTGTTAATAGATTTCCAAAAATGTGGAGCTCAAAACTGAACATAGTACTCTAGATGTGTTCTGACGGGATTGTCTCTTCTGTCTTTCTGCTCACTATCTGGGTCAGTTCCATCTCTATGGGAGGCCATATATTGACTTAGAAACCCACAAAATAACATTACCTATGTATTGTATCTAATTTATTGAATTTTTAATTATTTTGCTAAACACTTTCCAATTATGTTTTAATTTGATTCAGCTTGTACTTGGGACCAGGCCATGAATTTGATAACTCTAGAGGCTGGAACTATAATCAAGAAGATCTGAGTTCAAATCTAGACTTAGATACTTACTAGCTGTATAACCCTGGGCAACTTCTATTTACCTTAGTTTTTTTTCCATATGGAACTCAGGATTGTGGTGAGGATCAAATAAGACAATATTTGTAGAACACTTCAGCACAGTGCCTGGTGCATAGTAGACAACTAATAAATGTTTATTCCCTTCCCCATTAACTTTTTTGGATAACAACATAGTATTAGATCATATGCAACTTCCAGTCCATTAAAATCTTTAACTCTTTTTTTTTATATGAACTATGATCTGGCTCCATGTCCTTGAAATTAAACTTATATCTGATGTCGTTTTTTAAAACCTAAATGTAGACTTTTCCATTAATTCCTGTTTAGTTTCTTCTTATTAGATTTGGCCCAGAACCATTACTCTAGCCTGTCGATATCTTTATGGATCCCGAGTTTGTCATTTAACATGTTAGCTAATGCTTCCAGCTTGGTACCATCTGCAAATTTCCTAAATATGCTATTTATGCCTTCATCTACATCATCAGTAAAATATTGGGCAGAATGGGGCCAGGCAGGAGTTCTTTCCAGAAGAGGAGGGGAGCTCCACCATGCCCCTCCTGGCAGGTGAGATTTGGCCATTTAACTTTCTAACACCACACAGCTGTTAACAGAGGGGCAGAAGTAGAACTAGTACCAAGATTGTCAGATGCCAAGTCACATTTCAAACCCAGCCGATCGTCTTATCATCCAGTCCACATGTCTCTGTGTTGCCCAGAAGAATATTATGTGAGGTTTCATCAGATTCATTACTGAAATCCAAGCTTGCCATGTCTACCGCAGTTCCCTAATCTCACTTGTCTAATAACACAAGGAAATCAGGTTAGCCTGGTATCCTTTGTTCTTGATAAACCTATGCTGTCTCCCTATTCCAAGTGTTCACAAATTCTCTTTTTTTGTGTTAAGAATTTTGCCAACATAAAAAAAGCAGAGACTTTCTCTGATAAAGGTCTCACTTCTAAGATATATAGCTTGTCCCAAAAGTCATAATTCAGTTTTAAGTTTTAATAACTTCAGAAGCATATATGCTGTGAACTTACAAAAAGCAAAATTTAGAAGGCTAATGATTTAAAAATTTTAAATATTTATATGTTTCTTATTCAAATTCAACCTAATCACTGTTTTTTCTGTACATCACTCTAGCTGATTTTAATACTTTAAAATTTTTCTTTGCTCAGTGATTGAAAAGATTGTCTGTGTAATCTTAGCCTTAAGATGATCCAAAGAATGGGGTTTTGATGTAAATGCACAACTGGTATCATATGACCCCGCAAGAAAAAATCTAAAGAAGACAGAATAGATGACTTGTAGTGGACCACGTTGGAAGATCCAGCAGTCTTAAAAAGTGTGACCCAGAAATTGTTGCACATGACAGGGTGGTCCAGTTTATTAAAATAAAAATTCTAAAAGCATTATTCAAAATTCAAAAAACAAAATATAAAATGAATTTTAATAATTAAAGTTTCAAATTATTTTTTTAAAGTCAATAACTTTTATACTTTTGAAGATATTAACACTTACAACTGCACTAAGACTTCTGGGATATTTCATAAAAGGAATTGATTGACATGTATAAGAACAAGACCTGTTCTTCAATTAAGAAATGGCCAAAGGATATGAACAGACAATTTTCAAAGGAAGAAATTAAAATACTCAATAATCACATTTTTAAAATGATCCAAATCACTAGTAATTAGAGAAATGCAAATAAAACAATTCTGAAGTTGTATCTCATTTCCATCACACTGACAAAGTTAATCAAAAGAAAAATGACAACTGTGGGGAAATAGGCACATTAATTTATAGACTTGGTAGAACTGTGAATTAGTCCAGTCATCCTGGAAAGCAATTTAGAACTATGATCCCAAATTTCTCATCAATACCATTACTAGAATCACACTCCAAAGAGATCAAAGAAATTAGAGAAGGACCCATATGCATGAAGACATTTGCATCAGTGCCTTTTGCAATGACAAAGCCTGGAAATTAAAGGGGCGCCCATAAGTTCGGAAATTGGATTAACAAATTATGGGAAATGAAGGTGATGGAAATATTATTGCATTATTAGAAATGATGGAAAGACTAGTTTCAGAGAAACCTAGAACTAGCTGTGAACTAATTCAGAATGAAGTGAGCAAAATCAAGAGAATACAATAATAACAACATTGTAAAGAGAAACAAGTTTAAAAGACTTAAGAAATCTGATGAATGCAATGACCAAACACAAGTCCAGAAGACCAGTGATGATGTGTGCTACTCACTCCCTAACAGAAAGGAGATAGATTCAAGATGATCGTAGCCAGTGTTGGAAGTTCTTTTGCTTAACGATGCATATTTGTTAACTTATGCATATAAGGCTTTGTTTTTCTTTTTCTTTTCCACTGGGGGAAGTGGGAGAGAGGGGAAGGAGAGAAAATACTAATTAACCTAAAAAACTAAAATTCAGTTTAAAAATAACTTTCCTAAGACGAAAGTCAAAGTTACTGACCAATAGCTTAAAGAATGTACCTACTTTGGATATTGTAACCACATTTACCCATCTCCAATCTTTCATTCTCCAGATGGAATTGACTCATTTTCTGATCTTTATGATTGCATCAATATATAATGGTGATCTGAGGATGAAAGGAGCCTAGAACTGGAAGGAACTTAAGATGTTATTGAATATAACCCCATCATTTTACATATGTGGAAATGGGTCCAGAGAACTGAAGTTATTTGCCAAAGGTCACAAAGCCAGAAGTAAAAGTCAAAAGTAGGATTTGAATCCAGGTCTTCTGACAACAAAGCCAAAGCTCTATTTACTATTCCAAATTACCTCTTTAGTGAATACAGTCACATCTACAATTTGCTTCAATATACAGGTTCTAGAATATCAGAGCTAGAAGAAGATTTAGCCTGCAGCTGAAGCCAACCTTATTAACAGATTTTTTCTGCTATCATGTTCTGAGGGTCTGGTTTTTCAAAGATAGAAGAATCCATAAGCTCACAGTTTGATGGAAATAATGATCTATATTTCATCCATAAAAAGGTCCTTGAGAAACCATCTATTCCAGCTTCCTTACGTCAGACAATGTAGATGACCTTATCCCCACTTTACAGATGAGGCAAATGAAGTCATCCATCCAGAAAATGTTTATTTAGCATCTGCTGTGAATGAGTCTGTGATGGGTGCTCGGAGGAACAGAGAATAAAACTTGTCCAATGTCATATAATATATTAGTGTTCATGATAATAATTAACAAAAACCGACCTTGTTTCCATGGGTTCAATTCTCATTTTCCACCAAATAATTCCTTATTTTTAAAAATTTATTCCGAGTCTCTCTCCCAAGCTAGGCATGTATCTCCAGCTGTTTCTTGGACACTTTGAGCTGGAAGTCCCATGGGCATTTCAAACTCAATATGTCAAAAATAGAACTCATTATTTTCCCTACAAATCTTCCTTCTGAATGTCCCCATTATTATTGAGAAATCACAATCTTCCCAGTTACTCAGGAGTACAACTTCAGTGTCATCCTCAACTCCACAATTACAGTTACACTGACCCCTTAGCCCACTTGGTCTTTGTTTGGACCCTGATAGCCTCAGACTGATTGTAGCTAGCAATTGTTTCTCTCTTGGCCAGAAACCTTGAGGATCCTCCCCTCCCAGACTGGCTTGCTTGCTTGTTTTCTCTCTTGCTTGCTTACTTGCTTTCTCTTTTCTTTTCTTTTTTTCTTTTCTTTTCTTTTCTTTTCCTTTCTTCTCTTTTCTTTTCCTTTCTTTTCTTTTCTTTTCTTTTCTTCTCTTTTCTTTCTTTCTTTCTTTCTTTCTTTCTTTCTTTCTTTCTTTCTTTCTTTCTTTCTTTCTTTCTTTCTTTCTTTCTTTCTCTCTCCCCTTCTTGCTCTCTTTCTCCCTCACTCTTTTCCTTCCTTCCTTCAATTCTTCCTTCCTTCCTTTTTTTCCTTTCTTCCTTCCTTCTTTCCTATCTCTGTCTTTTGACTAGGAAAGAAAAGGCCATTCTTTGCCTCATATCTTTCTTAACTCCCCCTACTCACTGAATGCGTGGTTGCCTTGGATAAACTGAGACCTGTTTAAAAAAAAAACTTACTTAAAAAGGCCAAAGTCCCTCACTGCATCCAGGCCATCTCCAGTGGTCCTGATCTATATCTCGCCACTGGACCCAGTCCGCTCTGGAAGAGAATGTCAGGCTGGGGACTTTGCACAGCTCTCCCTCACTAAATCCAATTTATTTGCACGTTCTAGCATCACTTTCCTGGTGTTGTGGTAGTCCTCAAAAATGAAGGATAGGATATGGAGCCGTTCTTGGGGATGGTGGGAGCACACTCAGTATGGCTACAGGGCCCATCTCTGAATGGAATCAGGTCAGGAATCAGTATATGTGGGGGGCCTGGACAACAAGGGCAATGAGCCACTGCTCTGGGAGCTCTTCCTTTTGGCAGGGCCCATGGTCCACACTCAATGCCCAAGGACCAAGTCACGGGACAGCACCATGGCTATGGATTTGTGAAATTCTGAGTGAAGAGGATGGGGACTGTGCCATTTATATCATGGGAAGCCAATATGAGTGAACAAAGCATCCGCTCACAACAAAAATCTGGATGTGGGGCCACCATTTTCAAGGGAACCTGGACCCTATGAATGATGAGAAGCTGCTCTATGATACCTTCAGCTTCTTGGGATGATTTTGCAAAGTCACAAGATCATGTGATTTCAGACACACTCATATGTGATTCAGGATTCAGACACGGGCAACTCCAAGTGTTACGTCTTTATTAATTTTGCTTCATTTGATGTTTCTGATACGACAATCTAGGCCATAAATGGGAAATATCTGTGAAATTGGCCAGTCACTATATCCTATGCCTTAAAAAAGGGGTCTATGGAGGAACACCGCTCTGCAGTCTCACAATAAAATCCGCCCAAAATTCATTGTCTCTGGCAGATCTGCTCCATCAGCTGATGCTCCACCCCCACCCTTTGCCCCTAATCCTGCTTCCTTCTTTGGGGTCTGGGCTCCCTTCACCAGGTGTGCCCCCACCAGGCTCATTCCCACCTTCAACACACCTCCTGGAGCCCTTCCTCCAGGAATACCTCCTCCTGTGCCAGCTGGGGCAGGAGCCCATGGCTCTCCATCAGCAGGAACCCCCAAGGCCAGGCATCCTGAACATGGATACTCACATCCCTCACCCCATGCAGGTGAAAATGTTTCAGATGCAGCTAGCCCACCATGATCCCCATGGCTTGGGACACCCCTACGCAAGCCCCCAGACTTAGGGAGACAGTCTCCTCAGCCACCACCAGGAATGTCTCATCCTGGCCTCCCTCCTATTATAATGCCATCCCAAGGACCCCCTTTTGGATCACTCATGGTTCACCCAGTCCCCAGGCCTTCTCATGGTATGGGAGGACCTTCTCCCCCATGGATAGAGTGGTCCCCCTCAACCTCCACCTTATACCCTGACCCTCCCCTCAATCTCTAATATGTCCTTGTGGTACCCTTCAGGGTCCTCTTCCTCAGTAGAGTCAATCAGAGGAATTGCTGCCCCTTGGGTCTGAAGCACTTCCTTCTTCCTCACATTTGTCCTTTTTTCCAGTGTTATTTCCCTCACCCATATTGGACTTTTTTCTATGTTGGGCTCCACTTCCCTAGATAATGACAATGAATAAAACTGGATCCCTTGTTTATCCCGTCATAAAAAAATAAGAAATGAAGGACAAATAACAGCCACACTCACCCTACATAACCAAACCATTGTCAGTTCTTCCTTCATAGACCTTCATGTAGGTTTCTACCTTCATTGACACTCTCACGTCAGCTTCCTCTCCATTCATAAACACAACCACTTGAGGCCCTCAACACCTCTCATCTGAACTACTGCAATAGACTTCTGATAGATCTCCCTGCCTCCAGGTGCCTTCTCCCGCCAATCCAGGGTGATTTTTCTAACGTGTAAGGCATGAATAAGGGCAGCTAGATGATGCAGTGGAGAGACTCGAGTCTAGAGTCAAGGAGGCTCATCTTCCTAATTTCAAACTTGGCTTCAGAAATTTATAAGCTGAGTAACCCTGAGATGGCAAAGTACTCTAGTACCTTTATCAAGAAAACCCCAAATGGGGTCATGAAGAGTTGGACCTGACTGATAATGACTGAACAACAACAAACATATATTTTCCCTGCTACTCACTGAGCTCAAGGACTCCCTTCACTTCCAGGTTCAGCTGTGTCCTCTCTAGTGGGCATTTAGAGCTCCTACTTCATTTTCCCCTTTTCAGCCTCCTTTTGTGCCCCAATTAGACTATAAACTCTTCGAAGACAGGGATTGTCTTTCTTTTTCTTATTGCTATCCTCAGAACACAGTGCCAAGCATGTAGCACGTACTTAATAAATGTCTCTTGGCTATCATTGATATAAAATATAAAAACCTTATAAAATAATATTAATCATAATTATACCTGCCTCCCAAGGTTGATATGAGGATCAAATAATATTTTTAAAGAGCTAGCACAGTGCTTGGTATATTCTTTCCTTCCTCCTTCCTTCCTTCCTTCCCTGTGTAGGCAAGAGGATACTTGAAAACTCACACTAATTGGGAGAGTTTGGCTGACCCAAGTTCCCAGGTAGACTCTGAAGAGTCTTCTTCTTTCTACTACAGTCTGAAGACCTTCACATTCACAGCTCTGGGGGCCGACCCCTCTGGCAAATGAGATCTACCCCCTAAGGATCCTGGCATCTGGACTTTGTTTTATGCCCCTTTTCCCTCACCTACTTGTTCTACTATATTCCTGTCTTAATACTTAGACCCTGGGTGAACTATAATACCCAAGTCTGTATCTTTTGTCTCTTTATCCCTAAAACCCACCACAGTGCTTGACACATAATAGGGGTTTAATAAACACTTGTGAAATGAAGAAAGGAATGGACTATAACCTGGGTCCCTCTCTGAATCTGCCAGTATAGAATGAGACATCTGGATGGATGCTTAGAGATCAGTTAGTTGAAGAAAGGCTCAGAGAAAAGGAGTAAGCTACCAAGGTTATTCAGTGAGTTACTGTCAGAACTGGGCTCAGAACCCTAAACTTCCTGTCCCCTCCTTCCGTTTGCTGCTCTCCTCACAATGCCTTATTGCAGCTCTTCACTCAGCATCCATTTGACAGCCCCCGATACCATCTCTTACACACAGCAGACACTTGGCAATATGTGAAAGAAAGGTAACCCTTAACCACCTGCAGCAGCACCCCTATCCCCCAACTCAGACTTGCCAATGTTCCTAAGCTCTGGTAGGAGCTAGTTCTGAGTTTCAGAAGGGATTCACAACTGGGGTCTAGAATAATTAGACTAAATCAGCCATGTGTATAGCTTTTTTCCCCCTTTAATGGACTGACATCAATGTGGAATTCAGGAAAGGAAGCACTTAATGAAATTATTATTTCATTGCACAGCTGTGCAGAAAAATGGGAAAATGGGGGTGATGGGGAAGTAGGCTCTCTTTGGCTGCAAGGGAAAACAGTGACAGCTTGTCTCTCTGTCCACAACTGAGTTAATTGTTCAACCCGTTAAGTCCTCCAAAATGTCCAATTAACAGGGGCCAGCAGGGAAACCCAGGAGCCTCCAGGACCCATGAAATTGCTGTCTTCCAAGATTCAGTCTCATGGAAGTTTCAGCAGCCAAGTAGAAAGAGGAGAAGCTAGAAATCTGTTATATGGCTTTGTCTGCCCAAAGGGAGGAGATCCAATGGGCCTGGGTTCCTGAGCCCTGATGTCATAGCTGGACAGGCCAGGCCAGAACAGAAGCAAGGGAGCAAAGGGCAGCATCTTTAGTGGCTCAAACCAGCTTGGACCCTCTCCATGTGCCAGGGCACCCTGGCAATAACAAGCTTTGACCAGCAGCTTCCAAGTGAATTCTGGCTCTGACATTTACCAGTCATTTGACCATTGACAAGATAGTTAACTTCCTCAGGTTTCAGTTTTTCATTAATAAGAGAAAGGGGATTGGATTAGATGATCTTAAGCAATCCTTCCAGATTCTGCATTAAATCCTGCATTATGGCAAAGAGGGCTTTCTGGAAGGGAAAGAGAGGGTTCTGACAAACAGGACTGGTCCATGAAAAAAAAATGGGTAAAGTCTGTCGTTCTCTATCCCACAAAAAGGTTTTCTGCCTTTTTTCCTGTGCCCTATCTTTCACAGCTGCAAATCTTTGCTACATTAACTATGTTTGCCTCTGGCAACCTGCCTCTCTTTCTTTTTACATTGGGTTGATAAAGCAAAGTGTCTGCCCGGTTAGAACTCTGTGTTAAATAAGAGTCAGGAGTGGCAGCTAGGAATAGAAATCTATCTTACCCTACAGGAAAGTAGGAGGGCAAAGAGACAAGAGAAGAAAGGGGCTGATAGAAGGGAGGGTAGTAGTCCAAAGCAAAATACTTTTGAGAATGGACAGGGTAAAAGGAGAGGAAAGAAGATAAACAAAGTGGGGAAAGAATGGATGGAAATACAGAAAAAGTAATCATAACTGTGAAAAAAAATCTTACAGCAAATTTCTCTCTTAAAGGTCTCATTTCTCAAATATATGGAGAACTGAATCAGATTTATGAAAATAGGAGCCATTCCTCAATTGATAAATGGTCAAACACTGCAATGTGCTGATGCAGTGTAGTGGGCACCATATTTACAGGCAAAGTAACAATGGATGAACTCTGGCTCTGTCACCTATGTTCCATTAGGCATGGCTCTTTATCTCTCTGAAGTTTTCTTATCTACAAAATAAAGGACTTTGACTTGGAAAAAAAAAGATAAATGGTCAAAGGATATGAACAGGCAATTTTTAGATGAAATAATCAAAACTATGTATTATCATATGGAAAAAATGCTCTAAAACTCTTATTTAGAGAAATGCAAATTGAAACAATTCTGACTTATACTTATCAGACTGCCTAATATGACAAACAAGGAAAATGATAGTAATTGGAAGGAATTTAGGAAAATTGAGACATTAATGCATTGTTGCTGGAGTTGTAAACTGATCCAATTGTTCTATCCCTAAATGCATGCATTTAGGGCAAACTTTTGATCCAATAATATCACCATTCAGTCAGAATCCCAAAGAAATTTGAAAGATGGAGGACAGGGATGATAAAAAAGGATCTACATGTACAAAAATATTTATAGCCTCTCTTTTTGTGGGTGGAAAAGAATTGGAAATTGAGGAGATGCCCATCAATTTGAGAATGGCTGAACAACTTATGGCATATAATTGTGATGGAATGCTATTGTGGTATAATAAATGATGAACAGAAGGACCTGGAAAGACTTACACAAAATGATACAAAGTGAAACGAGCAGAACCAGGAGGACATTGTAAACAGAAACATATAGTGTGATGATCAAGTGCAAATGATTTAGCAATTCTCAGCAATACACTGATCTCTGCCAATTCTGAAGAACTTGTGATGAAAAATGTTATCCTCTCCAATGAAAGAACCACTAGAATCTGAACGCAGATCAAAGGATACTTTCTTTTTCTTGTTTGGTTTTTTTTTGGTTTTTTCCTTTTCTTTCACAACATGACTAATGTTGGAAATGACTAATGGACAGGCCATGACTAATGGCTAATTGGTCTAATGGCTAATGGCTAATTATGCCTGGGTTGCATGACTAATATGGAAATATGTTTTGTATGACTGTATATGTGTAACCTATAGTAAATTGGTTGCCTTCTCAATAGAGGAAGGAAAAGAGGAGAAAAGGGGAGAGAAGATGATAGAGAGGAGAAAAATATATATAATAAAATTTTTAATGTTAAGAATTGTTTTACATGAATTGGGGGGAAATAAAATAATTTTAAGAAAAGTCATTAAGTTGGAATCTAATGAAGCTATTCAGGTGGTTATTAGTAAACAGTGAATGGAGAATTTCTCATCACACAAAATAAATAAACTCAGCAGTGTTTCCTTGGACAATGTGTAACAAACACTTCCCCTTCCTCTATTTTGTCAGGATAATGATAATTCCTTTTGTTTTTTGTTTTGTTTTTGTTTTTGACAGGATCAGGAAAATACTACAGATATAAATTACCTAGACTTATGTAAAACATTTGATTAAAAAATATCTTACGCCATTCTTGTGGAGAAACATAGTAAAAGAAAAGAAATAAGCATTTATTTGGCACCTACTAGATGCCATAATAGGGTTTCCTTTTGGGGTACATTGGCTGAATTAGATGACCACTGAAGCTCCTTCTCACCCCCCAAATTCTGTGTCCTTTGACCCTAAAAGTCCCAAGAGAGGAAAGAAAATTATTAAGATGTTTTCTCAGATACAACTAAGGGAAACATATATATGCAGGTAAAGCCAACCAGAAGAATCTTTCCCCTCCTCTCAGGTCATACTATTTCATCATGAAGAGCCCATACTTGGCACATTACTTTTCCTTCCATTAAGGACAACCAAGCCTGCATCAGTCATAAAATGGGTCCTCCTAAAACATCACTAAGGACAGAACTTCTCCCAGCTTTTACGTGCTGCTCACAGGGATTCCCTAAATGGAAGAGACATTGGGGCTCCCTTGGGGCTATTGCCTTCAGCTGCTGACTTGCTGTCCTTACAGCTCAGTTATCCTTGGCTTCCTTTTTGTGATCATAAAGTGTATGAGCATCATGTGCCCATGTCCATCTCTAGCTATAGCTATATCTATCTTTATCTAAAGCCCAGCTTCTCAAACTGTAGTTTGTGACCCCAATATGGAATCTCACAACTGAATGTGAGGGTTGCAAAATTATGATGTATTATCAATAAATGTTTGATTTGTGTATCTATTTTATATACCTATATACCTGGAATCATGTAAAAATTTCTCAAGTGAAAAGGGATCATAAGTGAAAAAATTTAAGAAACCCTAATCTAAATAGTTATACAGATACCTATTGGGATAGGCAAGATAGAGTTAGAGATAAATCTATAGAAAAACAACTGGGTGGAACTTTGGATAGAGAGATAAATAGAGCATCAGACAAAATTAGTCACCTCTTCTGCAAAATGGGAATAATTAAAGTACCTATGTCCCAGGGTTGTTGTGAAGATAGAATGAAATATTTGTTAAGTGCTTTGCAAATTTTAATGTGCTATATATAGAGAGAGATATATGTATAAATATGATGAGCATTTATATATGTAAATATGTTTGTTTACATATAAATATATGTATGCAGGCAAGTGTGGATATGCATTATGAATGTGTATGTTACACACATGTACATTGCATGTATACATGCTCATACATAAATATAGAAAGAGACAACATGGGAACCTGGGATAATAGATAAAAATAGAAAAAAGATTTCAAACTAGGAGCCAGGTTCAAGATCCTCATTGAGTAGTTCTAGCCAAGTCATTTAATCTCTCAATGCTTCACACAGCTCTCTGAGAGTTATGTATATTTGATGTGGGCCAGCTAATACCAGAAAAAAGAGTCCCCATTATGTTGTATCCAGCATTGTTCATCAGGGAGGTGGCAAGATGTCCACTGAAAGGGACTCAGGACCTTCAAAGGCAGCCCTTCTCCTTGTGGACTGAGCTGGTTGCCAGATAGTCTGCCTGAATCTGCCCATTGCTTCTACTTCCACCTTCGAAGACTAAACAGAGCCCCTCAGATCTTAAACTGCAGAAAATGTATTGACTGGCATTGGAAAAGGGAAACGCTTCCACCAAAAGTTCTCTCTACTCAACAAAATCCCAAATCCAGTTCCTATCTCCATACTATCGTGTAGATAATCCTTTGAGATATGTTAGATAGGAACTGAATGAATGAATGAATAAATGAATGAGCAAATGAATGAAAAAGCACCCCAACTCACTATGTGACAATCACTGCTCTAACTCAGTTTCTTAAACTTTTTCTACCCCATTACACCAGAGAAATTTTCATGCAACCCCTGGTATAAAGGTGTCCAAGTCAAATATGTACTGACAATAAATCATAATTTCACAATTCCCACATTTAATTATAAGGCTCCATATGAGGTCACGAGCCACAGTTTAAGACATTTTGGTCTAAATCATGGAAATATAAAGGCAGTCTGCCCTAGAGGAGCGTATATTCTTCTAGGGGAAATAATACATAAGGGGACCAGGAAGGAGAACTTTGATTCCCCCTCCTGGGGGACTGGGGTTAGAGAAGTTCAATGAAACATCTCATCATTGATATGATCATGTCAGCAAAGGAGAGGGAGACAGGGAGGAGAGGGGAAAGAGTACATGGTATTTGGCCAGGTAGCTGATGAGAGATAGCCAGAGTAGAGCGGGAAATGTAACTGGGCTTTCTGTGTAATAAGAGTATGGGTCACACTCAGACTCTGACAATTCTCTCTCCAGTGTCCTGCACAGGAAGAAGTACCTGGATGTGTCCCAGATCCCCACTTATGTCTGAAATAATGGTCCAGGAGAGCTAATCGCCAACCAGGAGAGGGAGCTTTAGGAAGAAAGTTTCTTCAGGGCTGAAAAGTGGCTGTTGAGACTGGGAATAGAGACTGGACTGGGATTTCATTGGCCTAGGGAATACTCCTCTCCCCACACAGAACAGTCTCCTGTGTGTGCCTAATAGTCTTTGAGGAACTGTGTGATTGGTGCAGGGTCATATAATCTGTCTATGTCAGAGGCAGAGCTTGAACTGCGGTCTTTGTGGCTTGGAAGTCACATCTCTGTCCACTCTGTAACACTGTCCCTTGTGTCCTTGTGATGTTTATGTACATCTGATATAAAAATTGAATATTAATCAATGTTAAAGAGGGTTGTTCAAACACATTTTATGTTAATAGGTGCACTTATAAACACTAATGTGGAACAGCAGGAAATTAGAAGGACAAGGGTCAACGAGACAGTGGCTCCAGTTGTTGGGAAGAGAAATAGCAGTGAATAAGAGTTGAGTCAGAGCAAGAAAGGGAATGGAGTCTCCAAAAGGGGGTTGGAGAATTAAATCCTAGGGCTGGATTTAAGGCTGATTGAGCCAATCCAAGAGGGAAGAAGACTGCAGAGATAATAACAGAAGATAATTCTTTATTGTTCAGAGGGGTTCAGGAAAGACCTTACTTGACCTGGGGATTAAGAGAAATGATTATTTCTCTCTTCTATCAATAACCAATTATTAATTGAAATTAAGATTTTAATTTTCTATATCCTTATGTAGAAATCAGTCCCTGTAAGATATTCATCCATTATTCAGTCTGAAGGACATTGCTGATGGATGAAATGACCCAAATCCTTAGAGTATATGCCTTTCCATCTTGGATGGAACTCCACCCAACTAGGAGATCTTACAAACAAAATCCAATCTAAATGAGATATTGTCCTTAGAAAATAAGCCCCTGCCTGTCCTTGGAACCTTCTATTAAAATTTAGGGTGACCAGCTTTTGGAGGGAAAAACCAATCAGCAAGGTCCAAGGACTCTTGCCCAGAGTGCTGGAAAGCAGCTGAATTTCATGATTAGGTCCCATTTGCTAAAGGAGAAGCAAAAGATTTGCCTACCTCTCTTTTCATTAGTATGTTGATTTTTTAAATTGGATTTTGGTAATTGATTGTTAACCAGTAAGACTTGATTTCTACCCTCAGGTACACCTCCCTTTCCAAAGGCTTTTAAGTATTCAGAGATTCCCAAGGGTCATTTTTAGTTTATGAGAAAAAGCCAAATGACTACCCTTTATTAATTATTTGCTAGCCATAATTGATTGTTAATTACTCTGAAATTATGTCTCTTGGACTTTTCATTTTTTAAAAGGATGAAGCAGGGGTAGGAAAGACTGAGAGAAGAAACCAATCTTCTTAGGGGATAGGACAAAACTTCTGGGCCAGGAAGTTCTGATGCTGCTGCTCTGTATCTGTGTAACTTGCTCACCAAACGTCCCTTATTCTGCCATCTAGCTACTTCTTTTCCTCTGAACAGCCTGGCTGAGTGTGATGAGACACTCATTACTAGGGAAAAAAGGTACAGAGGACAAAGGACTGAGGACAAAACAGAGGAGTCCCCCCTGGGGAAGTGGGGGTGCCCTGATGTTTGATCAACAGAAATTGGGATTTTAAAGTTTACAGATCTTTTGGGAGAGATTCAGGGGCATCATGTGGCACTGGGAAGACTTGGCCCTGGTGTCTCTGTAATGAGGGTAGAAAGAAGCAGACAAATTTTAGGGACTAAAATATATTAAGGAATATATACTGTAGGTATATATTTACTTCCCCCTGTGGCCCAGCCTTATAGATCAGGCAAGACCCCATATTCCAGGGAAGCTGGGGCACAGACAGAAAAAACAATCCTTTCCCTTTGACTACCATGAAATCTTTCTATGGCCTCTTGCTAAATTACTGTTGTTATTCACTTTAAGGATTGCTGAGAGAGAAGGAATTGGCTCCTACTGCCTGGACAAGAATCACGTAAGGTCTCGATCCAGTGAGACAGGGAGAAATAACACTCATGTGAAGAACAGCTACTGCTTCTCAAAATTTAAGAGATGGTCACAACACAAGGCAGGGGAAATTACCATCGGGCATTTCTTCTCTCCCTCCGTCACCCTGGAGTCCCTTTTCCGCCCCTCTCCATGTCAGGCAGGAGGCATGTTGGGGCAGGTAGGCTGCAACTGTCCCTCAGGAGCAGGACCAAGGAGAGCTACCGCTGTCTACACACAGTTCCTACATGGTGTGAGCTCCTGGAGAGCACCACTCTCTTGGCTTTGTATTTGCCATGCTTAGCTCAGTGCCTGGCATTCAGTAGGAATTTAATAAATGTTCATTGAAGAACTGGCTGATCTGTCCCAGCCTCCTCATTATAGAGGTGTAGAAAATGAAGACCAGAGAGATCGCATGATGTGAACTAGACAAGTCAGTCAAGAGCAGGTAATGAATATAGACGCTATCATGTGAGCAAGAAAGGTCTGGGTTTGATTTCTGCCTGTGATACTAGTCGGGTGACTGTGGTCAAGAAATTTATTTTTTATTTTATTTTTTAAATATTTTTTTATTTTATTTTTAGATGCAGCTCCCCAAGGCTATATATTATGCAGGAACTGGCAATCTGCATCAATGGAGAGAGATTTCACACTGGGAGTTCACTGCACAGATGAAAACAATCACAGGTATACTAAATATTAGCAACAAAACACTCACCTTGCAGAGCTGCACCCCCTGACATTCCTTCCTTATTTATCTTTCCCTGCTGACTTTCTCCCCATTTCTGCCCAACCGAAATGCCGTATTTTATAAGACGGAGGTCAGAAAAAGTGATACAAGAACACTCTCAAGAGCTCACAGGACGGGGGCGTGCCCATATCAAAGAAGGTGCTGTGCTCTCTGAGCAAAGCAGGAGGGTAGTGGCTCTCTGCTCCCTGGGATCTCACAGGGATGGACCTCTCCAATGCATTTGTTATGTGGTCAGATTAAGACATCTGCACGTCTCATACCCCTCTGCTACATTATGACCTTCAGGAGAGCAAGGGCTGTGTCTTTTATACCTTTTCCTGGCTCTCTGTGTATCACGCTAGAATTTTTCCCATAATATTTTCTATCTAGGGCTCTTGGGATGTATTAGGCTCTGCTCTTAGAAGGAGTTTTGTAAATATTTGCTAATAAATGACTACATTTTACAAATGATGCAGCAGTAAAGAAATGTGAATTTATTATTGTTGTTAAAACCATAGAAATTGCAGAGGTTTGTTATAATCATTAGTGTCAATTAAGTATTGATGAAAGAGGAAAAGGAATGGTGGGTAGATCCCCAGTTATTAGGGCAGCGTCTCTCTGATTGAAACAAACATTGCCAGGAGAAGATCTTAAACATGTTAGGTATGAGCAGGAAATAAAGAAGCAAATAGATTTCACTGGATGTCCAGGAGGGGCAGAATTTACCTTGTATTTTCTTTGTGCATTATATATACTTTCATATGTATACATTATTTCCCCAATAGAATATAAGCTCCTAGAAGACAGGGACTTTCGTGTTTGGTTTGTCTGAGTATCTCCAGAGTCTCGTACAACTCTTGATACTTTATTGGCTGATTGTTGTCTTTTGAACTCAGAGAAGAACAAAATTATATCCCCACATTGGGACCAAGTATATGCCCTTTGTCCATCTGGGGCTGATGAGACCAGTGTGTGCTTGGAAGGCTCTCCCACAGGTCAGACTCGAGCATCTGGAGCAGAGATGTCTAACCTTGCGCATCTCACCTTTCTTTTGAGCTGCTGCAGTCCTGCTTTGCTCACAGAGCACAGTGCCTTCCTTCATGGGCACACCATGCTGGACAGAACTGGGAGCTCTTGAGAGTATCTTTGTATTGCTTTTTCTGGCCTCTACATGAGTGATTGCCTTGTGTGAGTACTCCATCAAATGCTCTTCTGGGCAAACAAATATTTATCATTGGAACATGTAGCCAGTCCACTGGAGTTGGCTCTCTGCAGGAAAGTTTGAATACTCAGCAGTTCACAAAGGATCTCAGTGTCTGGTACCTTATCTTGCCATGAGATCTTCAGAATCTTTCTAAGACAATTCAAATGGAAGCAGTTCCTTTCCTGGCATGGCACTAGTAATTGTCCAGATTGGACAAAGAGATGATGAGGTTGATTCATTCATCGCCAGAGCTAGCTCAGTGTTTAGGAGGTTCCAAAGGAAAGTGTCGGAGAGAAGAGATATTAGACTGACTAATTGAAAGTCTACACAGCCTCATTGTTGGATACCTATTGATATATAATAGGTGGAAAATAAATGCTGTGATTGAGCTCACATCTGTAAGAAGAGGGCTACATGCTCTATTTTCTTGGCTTGAAGGAAGCTGAAGGTGTGAAGACTATGGTTTGAGTTAAAAACAAAAGGTATAAAGTTTGATTCCCACTTCAGCCTTCATGTTTGAAACTCTCTTTTTTTCCTTGTTCAAAAATCTCCCCTACCTTCCATCACTACCAGAAATTCCACCATTAGAATTGTTGAGGTTTTTCAGTCATGTCTGACTCCTCTTGATCCTCTTTGGGGTTTTCTTGGCAAAGATACTGGAGGGGTTCACCATTTCCTTCTCCAGCTCATTTGGCAGATGAGGAAACTGAGGCAAACAGAATGAAATGACTTGCCCAGGTCACACTGCTTGTATCTAAGGCCATATTTGAACTCTTGAACTTAGGAAGATAATTCTTCCTAACTTCAGCCCTACTGTGTCATCTAGCTGCCAGAATAAAAAAAAGCATTATTTTCTCTTAAAATGAAAATATCCTTGGGAGGGATCCTGCTTTCCAACCTGACCCATGCCAGAGATATGAGACAAGGAAGATTGGAAGGGCCAAGAGGGAAGGAGCCTACATTGGGGACCTGGGGAAAAGGGGGAACTTGTGAAATAAGAGACCCACAACAAGGGAGTAGGTGGGGAGAACCAAGAATAGTCTGTACTACACCAACTTCTCCATGCTGCTAAAGCCCACCGAGGAAATCTCACCAACAAGGGAATCTAAT